>NC_059218.1:2090172-2456920 GCF_020615455.1 Coregonus clupeaformis
GCCTTTAAACAGCTTGGAAAATTCCAGAAAATGATGTCATGGCTTTAGAAGCTTCTGATAGGCTAATTGACATAATTTGAGTCAATTGGAGGTGTACCTGTGGATGTATTTCAAGGCCTACCTTCAAACTCAGTGCCTCTTTGCTTGACATCATGGGAAAATCCAAAGAAATCAGCCAAGACCTCAGAAAAAGAATTGTAGACCTCCACAAGTCTGGTTCATCCTTGGGAACAATTTCCAAACGTCTGAAGGTACCACGTTCATCTGTACAAACAATAGTATGCAAGTATAAACACCATGGGACCACGCAGCCATCATACCGCTCAGGAAGGAGACGCGTTCTGTCTCCTAGAGATGAACGTACTTTGGTGCGAAAAGTGCAAATCAATCCCAGAACAACAGCAAAGGACCTTGTGAAGATGCTGGAGGAAACAGGTACAAAAGTATCTATATCCACAGTAAAACGATTCCTATATTGACATAACCTGAAAGGCCGCTCAGCAAGGAAGAAGCCACTGCTCCAAAACCACCATAAGACAGCCAGACTACGGTTGGCAACTGCACAAGGGGACAAAGATCGTACATTTTGGAGAAATGTCCTCTGGTCTGATGAAACAAAAATAGAACTGTTTGGCCATAATGACCATCGTTATGTTTGGAGGAAAAAGGGGAATGCTTCCAAGCCGAAGAACACCATCCCAACCGTGAAGCACGGGGGTGGCATCATCATGCTGTGGGGGTGCATTGCTGCAGGAGGTACTGGTGCACTTCACAAAATAGATGGCATCATGAGGAAGGAATATTATGTGGATATATTGAAGCAACATCTCAAGACATCAGTCAGGAAGTTAAAGCTTGGTCGCAAATGGGTCTTCCAAATTGACAATGACCCCAAGCATACTTCCAAAGTTGTGGCAAAATGGCTTAAGGACAACAAAGTCAAGGTATTGGAGTGGCCATCACAAAGCCCTGACCTCAATCCTATAGAACATTTGTGGGCAGAACTGAAAAAGCAAGCAAGGAGGCCTACAAACCTGACTCAGTTATACCAGCTCTGTCAGGAGGAATGGGCCAAAATTCACCCAACTTATTGTGGGAAGCTTGTGGGAGGCTACCTGAAACGTTTGACCCAAGTTAAACAATTTAAAGTCAATTCTAGAAAATACTAATTGAGTGTATGTAAACTTGACCCACTGGGAATGTGATGAAAGAAGTAAAAGCTGACATTATTCTGCTATTATTCTGACATTTCACATTCTTAAAATAAGTGGTGATCCTAACTGACCTAAAATAGGGAATTTTTTGCTAGGATTAAATGTCAGGAATTGTGAAAAACTGAGTTTAAATGTATTTGGCTAAGGTGTATGTAAACTTCCGACTTCAACTGTATCGGCACAGGTGTTGTTAGGCCCGAGACTAAGTCGAGGGGTGACAAACCATGCCAATATATCCAACAAACACTGGCTTCGAGGGCATTATCATTATCACCTTTTATAAATGGCATATTATATTATTATATTATTATACAACGGGTTACCATCATATTCAAATAATGATTGACATATTTTCATTAAAAACGTTATTTATTAACTATTTCATCCTTCCACAAGATATAGTCCCGACACAAATCTAGGGTTGCTAGACACGCGACCCAGTCGTTCGTTCTTTTTGTTCTGTATCTATGGACGCGACCCAGTCGTTCAGTCCTTTTGTTCTGTATCCATAGACGCGACCTAGTCGTTCGTTCTAAATGTTCCATTGCCATACTGGCTGGCAATGTTCTTATCCCATGCTTGGTAGCTAGCCAACTACGGCTAATTTACAGTTACGTCAAAAAGTTCAGCCAGAATAACAGCCAGCAAAGTAGCTTCATTTGTTTAAGCTGTTTTCTAGTGACATTTATTTGGATACATCATAACAATCAGCTTATGATGCGCGACTTTGCCTGGCAGAGAAAATGTGCTCTCTAGTCAGGACACTGTTCAGACAAAAGAAAGACAATCCATGACATTCATTTGAGCTGATTTTAATAAATGAAACCATACATTCTCTTTGTAATCCACAACAGCTCACATAGCTATAGCTACTTATTATCTGTCACATTTATCTGTACATTCCCCTGGATGGTGCATTGGTTGAAATATCTGTCGGAGTTTGTGCTTGTCATGATTTAACTGGATTGAACCCAAATGCAGACAACCACACCAAGCCAGAGAAGGTTTAACAGGTTTATTTACAATGTTCAGGTTTCCAATAATAGGGGAAGAGCAAATCCAGATTACAGGGCGGGTAACAGATCCAGGTCAGGGCAGGTGTGGTACCGTAATGTCCTAGTGTCCGTGGTGAGTCCAAAAGGGAGGTCCGGTAGTGGAAAGCAGGATGGTGGTGGCAGGAGTGAAGCGGAGGCAGGAGTCGGGTTCCAATAATATGGTCGTCTTGACTATGATCTGACGATGAGTGGTAAGTTTGACCGGGTCTTAAAGGCTGAGGTGATTATGGTGAATGAGCTGCAGCTGGAACCCTGACTCCCGCACACCAGACTTCACTCCTGCAATCAAGGACAGACAGAGAGGAGGGGGAGAGCAGAGAGAGAGCTACCTAGAAGCAGTAGGCCTAACAGTACCCCCCCCTCTACGGACGCCACCTGGCGGTCGACAGGGTTTATCGGGATGTAACCTATGAAACTCACGGACCAGAGCAGGATCCACAATGAAGCTCCTGGGCACCCAGGAACGTTCCTCAGGACCATAACCCTCCCAATCCACCAGGTACTGGAAACCACGACCCCGGCGGCGAACATCCAGAATTCGCCGGACAGTGTAGACCGGACCCCCACCCACGATCCTGGGCGGAGGAGGGGGACGAGAGGGCGGGCACAGAGGGCTAACCGACACAGGCTTAATCTGGGAAACATGAAAGGTGGAATGAACCCGTAGGGAGGCAGGAAGCTGTAGCTTAACCGCGCAGGGGTTAACAATAGACAGTATCTTGAACGGTCCTATAAAACGAGGCGCCATCTTCTTAGACTCCACTTTCAATGGAAGGTCACATGACTTAAGCCATACCTCTTGACCAGGAGAGTAACCGGGAGCCTGGGACCGGTGACGGTTGGCTTGCCTCAGCATGTACGCCGAAGCTCGGGACAGAGCTACCCTGGCCTTCCTCCAGACCTTGAAGCAGCGGCGCATGTGGGACTGCACCGAGGGTACCGCCAGTTCCCTCTCTTGAGAAGGGAACAGGGGAGGTTGATAACCCAGAGCACACAGAAAGGGAGACAAACCAGAGGAAGCGTTAGTCAAGGTGTTATGAGCATATTCCACCCAGGGGAGCATGGAGCTCCATGACCCAGGGTTAGACCCTGTGACACAGCGGAGAGCGGTCTCCATCTCCTGGTTCGCTCTCTCGGCTTGCCCGTTGGTCTGGGGGTGATATCCAGAGGACAGGCTGGATGTGATGCCCAAAGCTTTACAGAAAGCTTTCCATACCTGGGAGACAAACTGGGGACCCCTGTCAGAGACAATATCCGTGGGTAGACCATGAGAGCGGAACACATGTTCAACCAAAATATCAGCCGTTTCTCTGGCAGTGGGCAGTTTAGGTAGGGCCAAAAAATGAGCGAACTTAGAAAAACGATCAATCACAGTAAGAATGACAGTCTTTCCAGATGAGGGGGGAAGTCCAGTGACAAAATCCATAGCAATGTGCGACCAGGGCCGGCTGGGTATAGGTAGAGGTCGTAGATGACCAGCGCTGGCCTGGGTGGAGTTCTTACTTCGTGCACATACCGTACAAGCAGCAATGAAGGCTCGAGTGTCCGCCTCCATCGTGGGCCACCAGAACTTCCGTCGCACAAAGTCAAGGGTCCGCGAAACTCCAGGGTGACAGGTAAGGGGAGACGAGTGAGCCCACTGAAGTACCTGGGAGCGAGCAGACTCAGGGACAAACAACCGGTTAGGAGGACCCCTCCCAGGGTCAGCTTGATGATGTTGAGCCTGTCTAACAATCCCTTCGATGTCACATGTGATGGCCGCAATACTGCAGGTAGGAGGCAAGATGGGTTCAGGGTTACTACCAGTATCAACAGCCGAATGAACACGAGACAGGGCGTCAGGCTTGACGCTTGCGTGACCCAGGACGGTAAGACAGAGAAAAATTGAATCTCCCAAAAATAGTGCCCACCTGGCTTGACGGGGGTTGAGCTGCTTCGCTGACTGGAGGTAAGCCAGATTCTTATGATCCGTCCAAACGATGAAGGGTTGTTCCGCCCCCTCCAACCAATGTCGCCACTCCTCGAGAGCCAGCTTAATGGCGAGCAGTTCACGATTGCCAACATCATAATTCCTCTCTGCCTGAGAAAGTTTCCTTGAGAGAAAAGCACAGGGATGCAGTTTATTATCTTCAGGAGAACGTTGTGACAACACCGCACCTACCCCAGTGTCGGATGCATCCACCTCCACGACAAACTGGCGGTCGGGGTCCGGCTGCATCAGAATGGGAGCCGAGGCGAAGCGATGTTTCAGTTCTTCGAACGCTGATTCGGCCCCTTCATTCCAAGCGAACGGTCGTGAGATGGAGGTGAGAGCGGTGAGTGGCGCCGCAATGCGGCTGTAGTCCTTGATGAACCTCCTATAGAAGTTCGCAAACCCCCAGGAATCGTTGAAGTTGTTTGCGGGTGGAGGGGGCTGGCCAGTCCGTGACAGCAGAGATCTTAGCTGGGTCCATCCGCAACTCCCCCTGAGCTATGATGTAACCCAAAAAAGAGGTCTCAGACACATGAAATTCACATTTCTCCATCTTCACAAACAGTTTGTTCTCCAACAATCTTTGCAACACCTGGCGCACATGCAGTTCATGTTCCTGGGAGGACTCTGAGAAAATCAAGATATCATCCAGATAGACGAAAACAAACCGATTCAACATGTCCCGAAGGACATCATTGACTAGTGCCTGAAAAACAGCAGGGGCATTGGACAACCCAAAAGGCATAACTAGATACTCAAAATGTCCCAAGGGTGTGTTGAAGGCAGTCTTCCATTCATCACCTTTACGAATGCGCACCAGGTGATACGCATTTCGTAGATCCAGTTTGGTAAAGATAGTTGCACCATGAAGGAGGGGAAAAGCAGAATTAATTAATGGCAGAGAATATTTGTTCTTAATGGTGATGTTGTTAAGTCCACGGAAATCAATACAGGGTCTGAGGGTCTTATCCTTCTTAGCAACAAAAAAGAATCCCGCTCCTACAGGTGACGAGGAAGGACGAATAATACCTGCCGCCAAGGAGTCCCGAATGTAGTTTTCCATAGCCTCCGTCTCCGGGCGGGAGAGATTGTACAGGCGACTGCTGGGGAGCGGGGCTCCTGGCTGGAGGTCAATGGCGCAGTCGTAAGGCCGGTGAGGAGGAAGATAAGTAGCTCTGTGTTTGCAGAAAACGGATGCCAGGTCATGATACACGTCAGGGACAGCAGAAAGATCCATGGACTCCAGTGGAGGTTGAGGCACAGTGCTGGCAGGGGTCTGAGCAGAACACAAACAATTCACATGACAAAATGTGCTCCATTAAACAATTCTACCTGTCACCCAATCAATGTGTGGATTGTGTCTTATGAGCCAGGGGATACCAAGGACCAGGGGGGTCTGTGGGCAGTCGATTATATGGAATTGAATGTTCTCCTGATGATTTCCCGACACTCTGAGACAAACAGGAACAGTCTGATGAGTAATAAGGGTCAACAATTGTCCATTAAGACCCTTAGCCTGCAGCGGACAGTCCATAGGAACAGTCTCCAAATCCATTTGTTGAGCCCACTCTCTATCCAAAAAGCTTTCGTCGGCACCAGAGTCAACCAGCGCACTAACAGAGAAATTCTGGGACTGCCACTGGAGGGATGCCTGGAGCAGAATGCGGGGAGAAGAGGAAGAATCCGCTGCTCGGCTCACCAAAACTTCTCCCAATAATGGTGAGCCGGCCCTTTTCCCGGACGAACTGGGCAGGAAGGAACACAATGACCAGCCTCTCCACAATACAGGCAGACCCGAGCCTGAATACGACGTGCACGCTCCTCTGAGGACAACCGTGCACGACCCACCTCCATGGCTTCGGGTTCAGTGCTCCTCGTATCGACTCGGGAAGACACGGCTTTCTCCGTAGGGAAGATGCGGGAAGGAGTTTGTTGACGACAGACAGGTTGCTTGGAACTAACACTCCTCTCCCGGCGGCGCTCCCGAATCCGATTATCCAACCTGATGGTGAGTGAAATAAGATTATCCAGCGTAGGCGATTCATCATATGACACCAATTCATCTTTTAAAGTCTCAGACAAAGCATTGATGAACACTCCTTGTAATGCCTCGTCATTCCAACCACTCACTGCCGCTAAAATCCGAAACTCCACTGCCATCTCCGCCACACTGCGAGCCCCCTGCCGAAGAGAAAACAACCGTTTCGCAGCCTCCTTGCCCCGTACGGGGTGGTCAAAAACCTTCCTCATCTCAGTGGTGAAGGCAACGTAAGCGTTGCAAATGTCCGACTGACTCTCCCAGACCGCGGATCCCCAGGCACGAGCGGAACCGCTAGTAGAGTTGATAAGGTAGGCAATACGGGCTCTTTCTGAGGCGTAGGTGAGGGGCTGTTGTTCAAACACTAACGAGCATTGAGTCAAAAAATCGCCACAGGTTCCCATGTTCCCGTCATAGCGCTCTGGAGCAGGTACAAAAGGCTCTCTGATCTGGGCTGAAGGGGTAGGAAAAACAGGTGGAGCAGGAGAAGGAGCAGTTTGTATGCCATGCCCGAGGGGTGCATTATTAACTTGGGTAGAAAGGGCAGACACTTGATTGGTGAGTAATTGAACCTGATTAAACAGCACCTGACTGTTCTCAGCAATAGTCTTAAACAGGGTATCATGTTGGCCAAGTAAAATGCCCTGATTGGCTATGGCAGTCCGAATTTGAGTGCACTCTGGGGTTGTATCCGAGCTACTGTCTGCTGGGTTCATGTTGGTCAGATCATACTGTCATGATTTAACTGGATTGAACCCAAATGCAGACAACCACACCAAGCCAGAGAAGGTTTAACAGGTTTATTTACAATGTTCAGGTTTCCAATAATAGGGGAAGAGCAAATCCAGATTACAGGGCGGGTAACAGATCCAGGTCAGGGCAGGTGTGGTACCGTAATGTCCTAGTGTCCGTGGTGAGTCCAAAAGGGAGGTCCGGTAGTGGAAAGCAGGATGGTGGTGGCAGGAGTGAAGCGGAGGCAGGAGTCGGGTTCCAATAATATGGTCGTCTTGACTATGATCTGACGATGAGTGGTAAGTTTGACCGGGTCTTAAAGGCTGAGGTGATTATGGTGAATGAGCTGCAGCTGGAACCCTGACTCCCGCACACCAGACTTCACTCCTGCAATCAAGGACAGACAGAGAGGAGGGGGAGAGCAGAGAGAGAGCTACCTAGCAGCAGTAGGCCTAACAGTGCTACTACTTCTGCTGCGTTGCTTCAGCCTTTTGGGTGTTGATGGTGCTGCAGTGTTCTCTTTGTTTTCGGCCAGGATGTTGCTCCAGCGTTTTCTGTCTGTCAGTGAGGGACGACAGTAGCTATGGAGCGAACCTTCGCACCGATGCCAACTCACTGACATAATCTCCCTCGTTGCTAAACCAGCATTGGCCAGTTTCTAGACTGTCGTGGTCCTGATGCTGTGATTTGTGTATGTAGTTGTTCCCGCTGCCCTGCAGATCTTGGGTAGAAGTGCTGCCAGATAGTTCACGCCCATCGGCTCTGATGTGTACCAGATCGAGTCCCCGATACACTCTCCTCTCCTTGGGTGGAGATAAAATGCAAGGTCGTTCTCCGGGCATTTCGATAGATATTTCTCCAGTGATGCCACCGGGCATAGTGGGTTCCCTGGCTGCTCGAACATGAATCCCCTCTTGGACTCCCTGCCCCTCTCCCTTGGGTCCAGATGATTATTTGTGGCATTGTTATATGCGAGAGTGGCATATCTGAGAGAGAGAATGCGTTGTTATAATATTGTTTTCCAGTAATTACGAGTGCAACTTATAAATAACACAAACAGGCTATGAACAACATACCGTAGACCGTTTTTACGAGGAATGAATTGGGCTTTAGTTGTCTGTTCCCTTCTTTTCCTCTTCGACCCAGATGTAACTGGAGGTCGAACCACACTTTCTGGACCAGACCCCTTGGTGTACCGGGACAGAGCCTGGCAGTTTTGGAGCTGGGCCATGTCCTTATCGGTGATGGGAGGGTGGCTGTTTGTTATATATTTTCCTTGCCTTCTTAGGTGTTTGATGTTGCCCAGAAATACATCATTCGAAGTGGTAAAGTCAGTGTCGTTCATAAGGCACCAGCTGCGACCGATGGGTGGGTCATTTAGAAACCGTTTGAGCCCACTCTGGAGTACCAGGTAGCTACATATGCTGTACTGCTCCCCCTTCCCATTTCGTACATTCCCATAAAACTGTCGGAGAAGGATGTTAAACTCTTCCTTAGTGACAGTTTTGAAATAAACAACTTTTTTCTTCTTTGCTATTCAGCCCTCGAAGCACCGCACAGCCCAGTTTGTATTCTTAACTGTGTTTTTTTTCATTGCAGCTTTTCTCTAGGTCATTCAATGCAGTATCACCCAAATCTGCATGAATGGGTATTATTGCCATCTCTTTTTCCCATTCATCCATTGTCATGCAGCTGAAAAGATCAAAATAAATGTTCCACTCATCCATTTTAGTTTTCGCAACAAAGTATCGATTTTGCCAGTCAACGGAAAAAAGGTTTCTATGTTGCTATGACAAACAGCTCAATTTGCTGTCTGTCTCGTTCGGACACATTCACTTTATATGGGACAGTGGAAATCGCAATTCAGTAATGAAACAGTATTGAAAAGGTCGGAGAGACAGACAGCAAGGTTTATACAAATCTCTGCTGTTGAAAACCAAATGTTAGTCTAAAAGAAATGGGAGATAATGTCTAGATGCTTTTTATAGTGGAGATCAAGTTTATAGATTGCCTGGCCGGGTTGATGAGACAGTGGATTGCACAGTCAGATGGAACAGAGTAAATAGGCATTTCAACGTCATAGATTTAGCCAGTGGTCACTTGTGAAATAGACAACAGCTGGAATGCAGTTTTAACCAATCAGCATTCAGGATTGGACCCACCCATTGTATAATATGTTGTAATGTTACCCCAACTATTTCTCATCTGTCAGTTTAGCTACAGTTGTGTCGAGGTCCCACGGTTTTGGCAGAACAGAATTGCCACAATGCGTGTGCCACACGGCACACTAGCGTCTTCTGGCAATAGTTTGTCAAAAACAATCTGTGCTGCGGTCTACAGGGTTTTTAAAGAACTAACTTTTTAGTACCCGCAACTGTACATTTCTGCTTGCAGCTTGCTAGTTAGAGCCAGTTCAGAATCACACAATGACATCAAACCTTTCCTGGGACCTGAAGTCTTGAGACCTCCAACCATTAAATGTCATGGCTTTTAAATTTCATGGAGTACATTGTGTTGTTGTGAATATGGTATTGTATGGTATTGCTTTTATGTTCTCTGCAAACATCAAAGCAGTGACTAGCTCCTGCCGGTTCATGCTCCATACCACTCAAACTCATCTCTGGACCTTGAAGCCAGTTCCACTGCGTTTGTTCATTGATCCCCTCTAATTAGGGACTGATTTAGACCTGGGACACTAGGTGGTTGCAATTAATTATCAGGTAGAAGAGAAAACCAGCAGACTCCGGATCAGGGTAAGAGTTGAATACCCCTGCTCTATAACATCCATAGAGTACAACCTTTCCTCACACCGGAAACAGCGCAGGTTCATAATCCAGGCACTCATCATATCCCATCTGGACTACTGCAACTCTATGTTGGTTGGGCTACCCGCTTATGCATCAAATCCCTGCAACTTATCCAGAATGCCGCAGCCCGTCTGGTGTTCAACCTTCCCAAGTTCTCCCATGTCACCCCGCTCCTCTGTACACGCCACTGGCTTCCAGTTGAAGCTCGCATCCACTACAAGAAAATGGTGCTTGCTTACGGAGCAGCAAGGGGAACTGCCCCTCCCTACCTTCAGCTCCCGCTCAGCCCAGTCAAAGCTCTTCTCTGTCCTGGCACCCCAATGGTGGAACCAGCTTCCCCCTGATGCTATCTTCATTATTAAAGTGACCAGTGTTCCATTATTAAAGTGACCAGTGATTCCATGTCTATGTACTGTACATAGAGCAGAAGCCTCTAATGTGCAGGGTTGAGTAAACAGGTGTTGCCGGTTAGTGACAGGGACTAAGTTCAGGGCAAGGTACTGGGTGGAGGCCAGCTAGTGTTGACTATTTAACAGTTTGATGGCCTTGAGATAGAAGTCTCTCGGTCCCAGCTTTGATGCACCTGTACTGACCTCGCCTTCTGGATGATAGTGGGGTGAACAGGCCGTGGATCGGGTGGTTGATGTCCTTGATAACCTTTTTGGCCTTCCTGTGACATCGGTGCTGTAGGAGTCCTGGAGGGCAGGCAGTGTGCCCCCGGTCATGTGTTGGGCAGACCACACCACCCTCTGGAGAGCCCTGTGGTTGCGGGAAGTGCAGTTGCCATACCAGGTGGTGATATAGACCAACAGGATGCTCTCAATGTTGCATCTGTGAAAGTTTGAGGGTCTTAGGGGCTTAACCGAATTTCTTCAGCATCCTGAAGTTGAAGAGGAGCTGTTGCGCCTTCTTCACCACACTGTCTGTGTGGGTGGACCATTTCAGATTGTCAGTGATGTGTATGCCGAGAAACTTGACGTTTTTCACTTTCTCCATTGCGGCCCGTCGATGTGGATGGGGGCGTGCTCCCTCTGCTGTCTCCTGAAGTCCACGATCAGCTCCTTCATTTTGTTGACGTTGAGGGAGAGGATATTTTCCTGTCACCACACTGCCAGGGCCCTCACCTCCTCCCTGTAGGCTGTCTCATCATTGTTGGTAATCAGTTCTACTACTGTTGTGTCGTCTGCAAACTTGATGATTGAGTTAGAGGCGTGCATGACCACGCAGTCATGGGTGAACAGGCAGTACAGGAGCAGGCTGAGCACGCACCCTTGTGGGGCCCCTGTGTTATGGATCAGTGTAGTGGAGGTGTTGTTTCCTACCTTCACCACCTGGGGGCGGCCCTTCAGGAAGTCCAGGACCCAGTTGCACAGGGAGTTCAGACCCAGGGCCCCGAGCATAATGATGAGCTTGGAGGGTACTATGGTGTTGAAGGCTGAGCTGTAGTCAATTAACAGCATTCTTACATAGGTATTCCTCTTGTCCAGATGGGATAGGGCGGTGTGCAGTGCGATGGCGATTGCATCGTCTGTGGATCTATTGGGGCGGTATGCAAATTGTAAGTGGGTCTAGGGTGCCAGATAAGGTGGAGGGGATATGATCCTTAACTAGCCTCTCAAAGCACTTCATGATGATAGAAGTGAGTGCTATGGGGCAATAGTCATTTAGTTCAGTTACCTTTGCTTTCTTGGGTACAGGAACAATGGTGGACATCTTGAAGCAAGTGGGGACAGCAGACTGTGTTAGGGAGAGATTGAATATGTCCGTAAACACTCCAGCCAGCTGGTCTGCGCACGCTCTGAGGACGCGGCTAGGGATGCCGTGTGGGCTGGCAGCCCTGCGAGGGTTAACACGTTTAAATGTCTCACTCACTTCGGCTACAGAGAATGAGAGCCCACACTGCCCGTGTCGGTGGCACTGTGTTATCCTCAAAGCGGGCTTAGGTGTTTAGCTTGTCTGGGTGCAAGACGTTGGTGTCCGCGACTTGGCTGGTTTTCCCTTTGTAATCGGTGATTGTCTGAAGTCCCTGCCACATATGTCTCATGTCTGAGCCGTTGAATTGCGACACCACTTTGTCTCTGTACTTACGTTTGGGTAGGTTTTAATAGTCACAGTGGGAACAACATCCCTTATACACTTCCTGATGAACTCAGTCACCGTATCAGGGTATACGTCAATATTATTCTCAGAGGCAACCCGGAACATATCCCAGTCCGCGTGATCAAAACAATCTTGAAGCATGGATTCCGATTGGTCAGACCAGCGTTGAATAGACCTTAGCACGGGTACTTCCTGTTTGAGTTTCTGCCTATAGGAAGGGAGGAGCAGAATGGAGTATGCTTTGATAGAATTCCTGTAGCGTTTTCCTCATATTTGATTTGTTACAGTCCTCAGCTACAATAAATGCCTCAGGATATGTGTTTTCCAGTTTGCACATCCAGTGTAGTTCCTTGAGGGCCGTTGTGGTATCGGCTTGAGAGGGAATGTACACGGATGTGACTATAACAGAAGAGAATTCTCTTGGGAGGTAATATGGTCGGCATTTGATTGTGAGGTATTCTAGGTCGGGTGAACAAAAGGAGTTGAGTTCCTGCACGTTATCACAATTTTTTTTATTTTTTAGTCATTTAGCAGACGCTCTTATCCAGAGCGACTTACAGGAGCAATTAGGGTTAAGTGCCTTGCTCAAGGGCACATCGACAGATTTTTCACCTAATCGGCTCGGGGATTAGAACCAGCGACCTTTCGGTTACTGGCACAACGCTCTTAACCACTAAGCTACCTGCCGCCCCCACAATCACACCATGAGTAGTTAATCATGAAACATACACAACTGCCTTTCTTCTTCCTTGAAAGTTATTTATTCCTGTCTGCGTGATGTACTGAGAACCCAGTTGGCTGTATGGACAGTGACAGTATATTCAGAGAGAGCCGTGATTCCGTGAAGCAGAGTATGTTACAGTCATTGATTTCTCTCTGGAAGGAGATCCTTGCCCTGAGCTCATTTACTTTACTGTCCAGGGACTGAACATTAGCGAGTAATATACTCGGAAGCTGTGGATGGTGTGCACGCCTCCTGAGTCGGACTGGAAGACCACTCTGAATACCTCTTTTCAATTGCCTTTGGGGATACGAACAAAGGATCCAATTCAGAAAAGTTATTTCTGGCTGTATGCAATAACACACAAAAAAACTTTTGGGCTAATAATGTAAAAAATAACTAAGAAAAAAAATACTGCTAAGATGCTTAGGAGTCAGAAGCAGAGCTGCCATGTCTGTTTCTCTCTCTCTCTCTCTCTCTCTCTCTCTCTCTCTCTCTCTCTCTCTCTCTCTGTGTCTCTGTGTGTTTTTTGCCCATTTTAACCACACACTTGTTGTTTGTGTACATGGATTTTATAATGTCGTATGTTTTCCCCCCAACACCACTTTCCATCAATTTGTATAGCAGGCCCTCATGCCAAATTGAGTCAAAAGCTTTTTTTAAATCAGCAAAGCATTAGAAGACTTTGCCTTCGTTTTGGTTTGTTTCTTTGTCAATTATGGTGTGCAGGGTGAATACGTGGTCTGTCGTACGGTAATTTGGTAAAATGCCAATTTGACATTTGCTCAGTGCATTGTTTTCGTTGAGGAAATGTACGAGTCTGCTGTTAATGATAATGCAGAGGATTTTCCCAAGGTTGCTGGTGACGCATATCCCACTGTAGTTATTGGGGTCAAATCCTTTTTTTGTGGATTGGGGTGATCAGTCCTTGGTTCCAAATACTGGGGAATATGCCAGAGCTGAAGATGATGTTAAAGAGTTTATGTATAGCCAATTGGAATTTGTGGTCTGTATATTTTATCATTTCATTTGAGATACCATCAACCCCACAGGCCTTTTTGGGTTGGAGGGTGTGTATTTTGTCCTGTAGTTCATTCAATGTAATTGGAGAATCCAGTGGGTTCTGGTAGTATTTAATAGTTGATTCTAAGATTTTTATTTGATTATGTATATGATTTTGGTGTTTGTTCTTTGTTATAGGGCCAAAAGGATTGGAGAATTGGTTTATCCATACATCTCTGTTTTGGATAGATAACTCTTTGTGTTGTTGTTTGTTTTCCAATTTTCCCAGAAGTGGTTAGATTCTATCGATTCTTCAATTACATTGAGCTGATTTCTGACGTGCTGTTCCTTCTTTTTCCGTAGTGTATTTCTGTATTGTTTTAGTGATTCACCATAGTGAAGGCGTAGGCTCAGATCTCTATGTTTTTGGTTGGGTAGGTTTCTCAATTTCTGTCTTAGGTTTTTGCATTCTTCATCAAACCATTTGTCATTGTTGTTAATTTTCTTAGATTGTATGCTTGAATTGTTTTGATTTGATAGGGAAGCTGAGAGGTCAAATATACTGTTTAGATTTTCTACTGCCAAGTTTACACCTTCACTATTACAGTGAAACATTTTGTCCAGGAAATTGTCTAGAAGGGATTGCATTTGTTGGTAGATTTCCACACTACTTTCCTTCCATCTATAGCATTTCTTAATATTATTCAGTTCCTTTGGCTTTGATGCCTCATGATTGAGCATAGCTCTGTTCAATTAGAGTGTGATTTTGCTGTGATCTGATAGGGGTGTCAGTAGACTGACTGAACGCTCTAAGAGACTCTGGGTTGAGGTCAGTGATAAAGTAGTCTACAGTACTACTGCCAAGACATGAGCTATAGGTGTACCTACCGTAGGAGTCCCCTCGAAGCCTACCATTGACTATGTACATACCCAGCGTCCGACAGAGCTGCAGGAGTTGTGACCCGTTTTTGTTGGTTATGTTGTCGTAGTTGTGTCTAGGGGGGCATATGGGGGAGAGAATGCTGTCACCTCCAGGTTGGTGTTTGTCCCCTTGTGTGCTGGGGATGTCAGGTTATTGTCCTGTTCTGGCATTTATGTCGCCACAGACTAGTACATATATCCATGGCCCTGGAAATTGTTGATCTCCCCCTCTAGGATGGAGAAGCTGTCATTGTTAAAGTATGGGGATTCTATTGGGGGGATATAGGTAGCACACATGAAGACATTTTTCTCTGTTGAGATAATTTCCTTATTAATTTCTAGCCAGATGTAAAATTTTCCTGTTTTGACTTATTTAATAGAGTGAGTTAGGTCTGCTCTATACCAAATTACTCAAATGTAAAATGTAAATGATTACCGGAGCTGTATGGTACATTAGTTAATGTTTTTGTTTATTTACGTACTGGCATTTACATTCTTGATTAGTTGCAGCATTCTCATAAATAATGGAATGCTAACATATATCATTACTATTACCTTCATGATTAATTGAAGGCCAGCTTGCAGCCAGTGGTGTGCATGAGGTCTTATATGTATGTGTGTGAACCTTCCTTAGCGATGTTTAGCTACCTTGTGTATGTGTGTGTGTGTGTGTGTGTGTGCATGCGTGCATGTGTCCGTGCATGTGTGTCTGCATACACCACTTCCCATTTCTACAGTATTTTCAGCATGGTAAAAGACCCATTCTGTAATAACCCCAGCCCATTGTCTCAGAAGTTTACATGTTTTCTTCACACAATCTCTGTAGTGTCACAAGAGAATAGCATAGTGTTGTGCAGTTACTTCGGAAAGTATTCAGACCCCTTCACTTTTTCCACACTTTGTTAGGTTACAGCCTTATTCTAAAATTGATTAAATTGTTTTGATTTGATAGGGAAGCTGAGAGGTCAAATATACTGTTTAGATTTTCTACTGCCAAGTTTACACCTTCACTATTACAGTGAAACATTTTGTCCAGGAAATTGTCTAGAAGGGATTGCATTTGTTGGTAGATTTCCACACTACTTTCCTTCCATCTATAGCATTTCTTAATATTATTCAGTTCCTTTGGCTTTGATGCCTCATGATTGAGCATAGCTCTGTTCAATTAGAGTGTGATTTTGCTGTGATCTGATAGGGGTGTCAGTAGACTGACTGAACGCTCTAAGAGACTCTGGGTTGAGGTCAGTGATAAAGTAGTCTACAGTACTACTGCCAAGACATGAGCTATAGGTGTACCTACCGTAGGAGTCCCCTCGAAGCCTACCATTGACTATGTACATACCCAGCGTCCGACAGAGCTGCAGGAGTTGTGACCCGTTTTTGTTGGTTATGTTGTCGTAGTTGTGTCTAGGGGGCATATGGGGGAGAGAATGCTGTCACCTCCAGGTTGGTGTTTGTCCCCTTGTGTGCTGGGGATGTCAGGTTATTGTCCTGTTCTGGCATTTATGTCGCCACAGACTAGTACATATATCCATGGCCCTGGAAATTGTTGATCTCCCCCTCTAGGATGGAGAAGCTGTCATTGTTAAAGTATGGGGATTCTATTGGGGGGATATAGGTAGCACACATGAAGACATTTTTCTCTGTTGAGATAATTTCCTTATTAATTTCTAGCCAGATGTAAAATTTTCCTGTTTTGACTTATTTAATAGAGTGAGTTAGGTCTGCTCTATACCAAATTACTCAAATGTAAAATGTAAATGATTACCGGAGCTGTATGGTACATTAGTTAATGTTTTTGTTTATTTACGTACTGGCATTTACATTCTTGATTAGTTGCAGCATTCTCATAAATAATGGAATGCTAACATATATCATTACTATTACCTTCATGATTAATTGAAGGCCAGCTTGCAGCCAGTGGTGTGCATGAGGTCTTATATGTATGTGTGTGAACCTTCCTTAGCGATGTTTAGCTACCTTGTGTATGTGTGTGTGTGTGTGTGTGTGTGTGCATGCGTGCATGTGTCCGTGCATGTGTGTCTGCATACACCACTTCCCATTTCTACAGTATTTTCAGCATGGTAAAAGACCCATTCTGTAATAACCCCAGCCCATTGTCTCAGAAGTTTACATGTTTTCTTCACACAATCTCTGTAGTGTCACAAGAGAATAGCATAGTGTTGTGCAGTTACTTCGGAAAGTATTCAGACCCCTTCACTTTTTCCACACTTTGTTAGGTTACAGCCTTATTCTAAAATTGATTAAATTGTTTTTTTTCCTCATCAATCTACACACAATACCCCATAATGACAAAGCAAAAACTGGTTTTTAGACATTTTTGATAATTTATGAAAAATAAATGTATTCAGACCCTTTCCTCAGTACTTTGTTGAAGCACCTTTGGGCAGCGATTACAGCCTTGAGTATTCTTGGGTATGACGCTACAAGCTTGGCACACCTGTATTTGGGGAGTTTCTCCCATTCTTCTCTGCAGATCCTCTCAAGCTCTGTCAGCTTGGATTGGAAACGTTGCTGCACAGCTATTTTCAGATCTCTCCAGAGATGTTCGATTTTGTTCAAGTCCGGGCTCTGGCTGGGCCACTCAAGGACATTCAGAGACTTGTCCCGAAGCTACTCCTACGTTGTCTTTGCTGTGTGCTTAGGGTCGTTGTCCTGTTGGAAGGTGAACCTTCGCCCCAGTCTGAGGTCCTGAGCACTCTGGAGCAGGTTTTCATCAAGGATCTCTCTGTACTTTGCTCCGTTCATCTTTGCCTCGATCCTGACTAGTGTCCCAGTCCCTGCCGCTGAAAAACATCCCCCCAGCATGATGCTGCCAACCCCATGCTTCACCGTTGGGTAGGTGCCAGGTTTCCTCCAGACATGTTGCTTGGCATTCAGGCCAAATAGTTCAATCTTGGTTTCATCAGACCAGAGAATCTTGTTTCTCATGGTCTGTGAGACTTTACGTGCTTTTTGGCAAACTCCAAGCGGGCTGTCATGTGCCTTTTACTGAGGAGTGGCTTCCGTCTGGCAACTCTACCATAAAGGCCTAATTGGTGGAGCGCTGCAGAGATGGTTGTCTTTTTGGAAGGTTCTCCCATCTCCACAGATGAACTCTAGAGCTCTCTCAGTGTGACCATTGGGTTCTTGGTCACCTCCCTGACCAAGGTCCTTCTCCCCCGATTGCTCTGTTTGGCCGGGATGCCAGCTCTAGGAAGAATCTTGGTGGTTCTAAACTTCTTCCATTTAAGAATGATGGAGGCCACTGTGTTCTTGGGGACCTTCAATGCTGCAGAAATGTTTTGGTACCCTTCCCCAGATCTGTGCCTCTAAACATTCCTGTCTCGGAATGCTACGGACAATTCCTTCAACCTCATGGCTTGGTTTTTGCTCTGACATGCACTGTCAACTGCAGGACCTTATGTTTCCCGAGTGGCGCAGTGGTCTAAGGCACTGCATCGCAGTGCTAGCTCTGCCACTAGACATCCTGGTTTGAATCCAGGCTCTGTCGTAGCCGGCCGCAACCAGGAGACCCATGGGGCGGCGCACAATTGGCCCAGCGTCGTCCAGGGTAGGGGAGGGAATGGCCGGCAGGGATGTAGCTCAGTTGGTAGAGCTTGGCGTATGCAACGCCAGGGTTGTGGGTTCGATTTCCACACACACACAAGGTAGCTAAACATCGCTAAGGAAGGTTCACACGCATACATATAAGACCTCATGCACACTACTGGCTGCAAGCTGGCCTTCAATTAATCATGAAGGTAATAGTAATTATATATGTTAGCATTCCATTATTTACGATGTAAGTAACTTAATTTATGTCCCCCTAATTGCCCTGAATACCTCTGTTGATCCTACAGCTATTGTATGCAGTAATCATGAGCCTATCAAACAGAGTTACACTGTTAGCACTGAGGTGGTGTGCCCTAGTAGGAAGACCATTGTGTGCAGCTCACCCTGCAATAAATAACATGAGCAAGTGTACTTCTGATAAGCTTCCCAGTAAAGCATTAAAAACAATCAAGTAACCCAGAAAAGTGCTAAAAATAGCCCATATTAACATATGCAGCCTGGGGAAAAAGGTCCATAAAGTCAATAACTTGCATGTAACCGATGACATTCATATTCTGACTATCTCTGAAGCTCACTTAAATAATACCTTTGATGATACAATGGTAGCAATACATGGTTATAAGATCTACCGAAAATACAGAAATGCCAACGGGGGCGGTGTTGCGGTCTATATTAAGAACCACATTCCTGTAAAGCTTAGAGACGATCTCATGTTAGATACTGTTGAAGTAATATGGCTACAGGTTCATCTGCCTCACTTAAAGCACATTCTTGTGGGAAGCTGCTATAGACCACCAAGTGCTAACAGTCAGTATCTGGATAATATGTGTAAAATGCTTGATAATGTATGTGATATCAACAGAGAAGTACATTTTCTTCTGGGTGATTTAAATATTGACTGGCTCTCATCAAGCTGCCCACTCAAGAAAAAACGTCAAACTCTAACCAGTGCCTGCAACCTGGTTCAGGTTGTCAGTCAACCTACCAGGGTAGTTACAAACAGCACATGAATGAAATCATCAACATGTATCGATCACATCTTTATTATGCTGTAGAAATTTGCTTTAAAGCAGTATCCAAATCCATAGGATGTAGTGATCAAAATATTGTAGCCATATCTAGGAAAACCAAAGTTCCAAAGGCTGGGCCTAATATAATGTATAAGAGGTCATACAATACGTTTTGTAGTGATTCATATGTTGATGAAGTAAATCATTTTTGCTGGTCTGTGGTGTGTAATGAGGAGCAACCAGGTGCTACACTTGATACATTTATGAAATAGCTTATTCCAGTTACTAATAAGCATGCACCAATTAAGAAAAGGACTATACAAACTGTTAAATCCTCTTGGATTGATGAGGAATTGAAAAATTGTATGGTTGAGAAGGATGAGGCAAAAGGAATGGAAAATAAATCTGGCAGCCCAACTGATTGGCAAACATACTGCAAATTAAGAAATCATGTGACTAAACTAAATAAAAATAAAAATAAAAATAAAATATACTATGAAACAAAAAAAAATATATAATGAATGATAGTAAAAAGCTTTGGAGCACCTTAAATGACATTATGGGAAAAATGGCAAACTCAGCTCCATCATTCATTGAATCAGATGGCTCATTCTTCACAAACCCACTGATATTGCCAACTACTTTAATGACTTCTTCATTGGCAAGGTACAAAAACGTAGGTATGACATTCCAGCAACAAATGCTGACACTACACATCCAAGTAAGTAAGGGCGGCAGGTAGCTTAGTGGTTAAGAGCGTTGTGCCAATAACCGAAAGGTCGCTGGTTCTAATCCCTGAGCCGACTAGGTGAAAAATCGGTCGATGTGCCCTTGAGCAAGGCACTTAACCCTAATTGCTCCTGTAAGTCGCTCTGGATAAGAGCGTCTGCTAAATGACCTATTATAAGTATATCTGACCAAATTATGAAAAACAAGAATTGTACTTTTGAATTCCGTAAAGTCAAAAAAAAAGTATTGTTGTCTATCAACAATGACAAGCCACCAGGGTCTGACAATCTGGATGGAAAATTATTGAGGATAATAGCGGACGATATTGCCACTCCTATTTGCCACATCTTCAATTTAAGCCTACTAAACTCAGCAAAAAAAGAAACGTCTTCTCACTGTCAACTGCGTTTATTTTCAGCAAACTTAACATGTGTAAATATTTGCATGAACATAACAAGATTCAACAACTGAGACATAAACTGAACAAGTTCCACAGACATGTGACTAACAGAAATGGAAAAATGTGTCCCTGAACAAAGGGGGGATCAAAATCAAAAGTAACAGTCAGTATCTGGTGTGGCCACCAGCTGCATTAAGTACTGCAGTGCATCTCCTCCTCATGGACTGCACCAGATTTGCCAGTTCTTGCTGTGAGATGTTACCCCACTCTTCCACCAAGGCACCTGCAAGTTCCCGGACATTTCTTGGGGGAATGGGCCTAGCCCTCACCCTCCGATCCAACAGGTCCCAGACGTGCTCAATGGGATTGAGATCCGGGCACTTCGCTGGCCATGGCAGAACACTGACATTCCTGTCTTGCAGGAAATCATGCACATAATGAGCAGTATGGCTGGTGGCATTGTCATGCTGGAGGGTCATGTCAGGATGAGCCTGCAGGAAGGGTACCACATGAGGGAGGAGGATGTCTTCCCTGTAACACACAGCGTTGAAATTGCCTGCAATGACAACAAGCTATGTCCGATGATGCTGTGACACACCGCCGCAGACCATGACGGCCCCTCCACCTCCAAATCGATCCCGCTCCAGAGTACAGGCCTCGGTGTAACGCTCATTCCTTTGACGATAAACGCGAATCCGACTATCACCCCTGGTGAGACAAAACCGCGACTCGTCAGTGAAGAGCAATTTTAGCCAGTCCTGTCTGGTCCATCGACGGTGGGTTTGTGCCCATAGGCGACGTTGTTGCTAGTGATGTCTGGTGAGGACCTGCCTTACAACAGGCCTACAAGCCCTCAGTCCAGCCTCTCTCAGCCTATTGCGGACAGTCTGAGCACTGATGGAGGGATTGTGCGTTCCTGCTGTAACTCGGTCAGTTGTTGTTGCCATCCTGTACCTGTCCCGCAGGTGTGATGTTCAGATGTACCAGTCCTGTGCAGGTGTTGTTACACGTGGTCTGCCACTGCGAGGACAATCAGCTGTCCGTCCTGTCTCCTTGTAGCGCTGTCTTAGGCGTCTCACAGTACGGACCATGCAATTTATTGCCCTGGCCATATCTACAGTCCCCATGCCTCCTTGCAGTATGCCTAAGGCACGTTCACGCAGATGAGCAGGGACCCTGGGCATCTTTCTTTTGGTGTTTTTCAGAGTCAGTAGAAAGGCATCTTTAGTGACCTTAATTGTCTCCCGTCTGTAAGCTGTTAGTGTCTTAACGACCGTTCCACAGGTGCATGTTCATTAATTGTTTATGGTTAATTGAACAAGCATAGGAAACAGTGTTTAAAACATTTACAATGAAGATCTGTGAAGTTATTTGGATTTTTACGAATTATCTTTGAAAGACAGGGTCCTGAAAAAGGGACGTTTCTTTTTTTGCTTAGTTTAGAAAGTGTGTGCCCTCAGGCCTGGAGGGAAGCTAATGTCATTCCGCTAACCAAGAATAGTAAAGCCACCTTTACTGGCTCAAAAAGCCGACCAATCAGCTTGTTACCAACCCTTTAGTAAGCTTCTGGAAAAATTTGTGTTTGACCAGATACAATGCTATTTCACAGTAAACAAACTGGCAACAGACTTTCAGGACGCTTATAGGGAAGGACACTCAACAAGCACAGCACTTACACAAGTGACTGATGATTGGCTGAGAGAAATTGATGATAAAATGATTGTGGGGGCTGTCTTGTTAGACTTTAGTGCAGCTTTTGAAAAAACAGGTAAAAATACACCTTATGGAACAACAGGGACTGTGAAGAGACACACACAAAGGTACAGACACATGCATACGCATACATTGTGATATTGTTGTATGGTGGTATTCAACATTTTGTATTGTAGATATGTAGTGGTGTAATAATGTTATATGATATACTGTTTTATCTTTTGTTTTATATGCAACTGTTACAGATACAGGTATCCTGTATGTGTTTTTTGTGTTTTTCCTCTCCTTCTGCCCTAATTACAGGTGCCCTTTGTATTCCTGATTGGTGGTCGTTGGGGTGTCCCACCTGTCCGACATCCGTTTGTCTGCTGATTGCTGAGGTGGACCAATCAGTGGACATTCCTCTGCATTGCACCACCTGTTTCTGGTTTTTCACTCACATCACACATCCCATTGTTTTAAAAGCCAGTCAGTTGTGTTTGCTGACAGAGACTCTTTTCGTTTGTGAGTATGGATACTGTGGTGTCCTGTTTTTTGTGTACTCACTCATTTGCTGGTTACTCTGTATGGTAACTATGTGGTGTGTTCCTGGGAAAAGGGGGATTTTGCAAGTTGCCCTTGGGCATACATTACCCGTAGAAAGAACATTGTCTAAAAACATTAGTTAGACCTGAGCGGACCACCCACTGTATTTTTGTATGGTTAGAAGTAGCTTAGTGGTTCTTGAGGCAGGCAAGATCAGTTTAGGGGTTTTTGACATTGTTTCATTCCTTGGGTCCTGCTCAGCCCTTTTTCCCAAACCTTTACCGTGTGTTCATAATAAACATTTAGTGTTTGACGGTAGTTTATGGTTGTCGGTGTATTTTTGTTCTCACTGTTTCCATGTCACTATTCTAATTTGCATGAGTTATGTTACGGGTCTCTTGTCCATCCACCCTAGACTTTTAAAGCCACGTGGTTTGTAACAGTAACGTAGGTGCTTTAATATGTTTGGACCCCAGGAAGAGTAGCTGCTGGGGATCCATAATAAATATAAATAGCAAAGGGTCTGAATACTCATGTAAATAACAGTTTTAGTATTTACAGTATATATATATTTTTTATAGTTAACATTTCTAAAAACCAGTTTTCGCTTTGTCATAATGGGGTATTTTGGGTAGATTAATGAGGAAAATATTTATTTAATCCATTTTAGAATAAGGCTGTAACGTAACAAAATGTGGAAAAAGGGAAGGGGTCTGAATACTTTCTGAATGCACTGTAGGATTACTATTTCCTTCATGCTTAACTGAAGGCCTGCTTGGAGCCAGTGGTGTGCATGTGGTTTTATATGTATGCGTGTGAACCTTCCTTAGGGATGTTTAGCTATCTTGTGTGTGTGTTTGTGTGTGTGTCCCTGATTGTGCATCTGCATACACCACGTCCCATTTCTACAGTATTTTTAGCATGCTAAATTGTGTAACAAGAGCCATTTGGTAATGCCTCTGGCCCCTTGTCTCAGAAGTTTACATGTTTTCTTCTCAAAATCTCTGTAGTGTCACAGGAGAATGGCATAATGTTGTATGTATGTCTTGTGGGGTTATCAATAAAACAAAATGGTTTGCAAGCAGGAATACTTGCATTTTGGGGGTCCAGGCACGGTTAGTATAAAGCACTTTGCTTTGGTGAGTGTGTGTGCATGTATTCGTTAGGGCATGCGTGAGTTGGTGAGTGTGTGTGTCTGTGAGAGAGTGTGTGAGTATGAGTGAGCGAGCAATATTCTTTCCTGTGAAAAGAATTATGAAGAATATCAATTCTTTACCCAGAATGCTGAGCTAGCAGAGGCGTGGAGCGAGGGAAATCACGGAGGCATAGTTTCAATCTTTCTTTATTTCCCATATAGAGTGTCTTATCTCTCTCCGTCTCTGTTCCACTTCCTCTCTCCTACGCTCTCTCGTCATCTCATTCTCTCTATTTCTTTCTCTCCCTCCCTCCCCAACCTTTCCTTTCTCCCTCTTTGCACTCTTTCACTCTTTTTTCTCTCCCCCACTCTCTCTCTCTTTCTCTCTCTCTCATTATATCTCCTTCTTCTCACCTATTTGTCGCAGAAACAAAGAGGTTCTCACATTAATCAGTTTATAGTACCTCTCCGCTACACTTTATTTCTCTATCTTTATCCCCATCTCTACTTTCTCTCTCTCCCTCTCTTTCTCTCGCCCCCCATCCATACTCTCTCTCTATCTTCATGTCATTATCAGTTCTTATTTCCTTTCCCCAGTCGTCAGGGTAGCTTTGACTATAGCTGTTTACCAGGCCCAGGGCTGAACTCAATCCAACCCATTCTGCAGTATTTATACAATAGCTCATTTTCCCATAGTCATAACATCACAGAATGGTTTTGGGTACTCTAAAAAAACAGACAAAAAAGTTGGAGGCTTAACTTGTAGGCCATATTATTGCTATGAATGAGCGCAACGATTCTTCTGCTTTTAGTCCCCTTACAGTTCCCCTTACAGTTTCTAAATAAATACACTGCATAAACATGGCTTTATCAGGTTTCATTGAATTCCAGCCACAGTGACCAAAAACAGGAAGAGAGGCAGGGCGTAAGCTGGCTGTGTACAAGACAATGTTTGCTGTTGTTTGGACCCAGTGATGAATTTACCCAATGGGCTATCACGTTTCAGGAGAAGACCCAGATGCAGACAGTGTCAAAGTAACAAAAGTTTATTACAAAAACAGGAGGCAGGCAAATGATAGGTTAGTAATCCAGATCAGAGTCCAAAAGGTACAGAACGGCAGGCAGTCTCAGGGTCAGGGCAGGCAGAATGGTCAAAACCGGGAAAACTAGAAAACAGGAACTTGAAAAAGTGCTGGTAGGCTTGACGAAACAAAATGAACTGGCAACAGACAAACAGAGAACACAGGAAGAACGGGGGCTGATAAATCAGGGAACACTCAAAGGGCGAAAGACCCGTGGCAGAGCAGGGACGGGTGTTGCGGGAGTATTCGACCCACACTAGTTGCTGGCTCCAGGTGGTGGGGTTGGCGTAGACCAGGTTGCGCACAGTCGTCTCTAGGTCTTGGTTGGCTCACTGCGACTGGCCGTTTGACTGAGGGTGGAAACCGGAGGACAGGATGGCCGACGACCCAATGAGTGTGCAGAATGCCTTCCAGAACCGGGATGAGACCATGTCTACTGGGAGTCCATGGATCTGAAAGATGTGCTGCACCATGAGCTGGGCCGTCTCTTGGCGGAGGGTAGCTTAGGGAGAGGAATGAAGTGGCGGCTTTGGAAAACCGGTCCACAACTGTCAGGATGGCGGTGTTGCCATCAGACGTGGGAAGACCTGTGACAAAGTCCAGGGATATGTGAGACCAGGGACGGTGAGGAACAGGCAGAGTCTTGTTCTGCGCACAGATCGTGCAGGTGGCGACGAACGTGGAGACATCAGGAACCATGTTAGGCCACCAAAAGCTTTGTCGCACAAAGACCAGGGTCCGACGGGAGCCCGGGTGACAGGAAAGCCTGGAGGAGTAGGCCCACTCCAGGACAACGTCAGGAACGAACATCCGGTTATCTGGGCCCCACCCCGGGGTTCGGCTAGGAACGCTGCCCCTCCCGGACCTGCTTCCCTATTCCCCAACTGAGTGCCGTCGTCTAGGAAGAGGTGGGAAGGATGGTCTCGGATTCCGGGGGTGTAGCCGCGGGGCTATTGCGGCGTGACAGCGCATCTGGCTTGACATTCTTGGATCCCGGTCGGTATGAGAGGGAGAAGTTGAACCGGGTGAAAAGCAGGGCCCACCTAGCTTGCCTGGAATTGAGGTGCTTGGCGGTGCGGAGATATTCCAAATTATTGTGGTCTGTTCACACAATGAACGGATGTTCCGCCCCCTCCAGCCAGCGCCTCCATTCCTCCAACGCCATCTTCACCGCGAGAAGCTCATGATTCCCCTCATCGTAATTCCTCTCCGTGGTGTTGGGAGAAGAAGGCGCAGGGATGTAACTTGAGGTCCAGGGCTGAACACTGGGACAGGACCGCCCCCACTCTGACATCCGAAGCATCGGCCTCCACCACGAACTGGTGGGACGGGTCAGGATGAACCAAGATGGGAGCAGTGGTGAAACGGTGTTTGAGTTCCCAGAACGCCCGGTCAGCAGCTGGGGACCATGTGAATGGAACCTTGGGAGAGGTGAGTGCAGACAGGGGGGAAGCCAGGGTGCTGTAACCCCGGATAAAGCGGCGATAAAAATTGATGAATCACAGGAAACATTGCAGCTGCACTCTGGACGTAGGCTGGGGCCAATCCACCACCACTCTCACCTTCCCGGGATCCATCTGTTTACTCCCTGCAGCAATGATGTAGCCTAGGAAGGGGATAGTGGAGCAATGGAATTTGCATTTTTCCGCTTTCACAAAAAGCTGGTTCTCCAGGAGGCGTTAGATGACCTGTCGGATGTGGAGCGTGTGTTCTTGGGCGGAGCGGGAGAAGACGAGGATGTCGTCGAGGTAGACGAAGACGAACCGGTTCAACATATCTCGGAGAACACAGCTGGAGCATTGGTAAGGCCAAATGGCATGACCAGATACTCCTAGTGACCACTGGCCGTGTTGAAGGCAGTCTTCCACTCGTTCCCCTCCCGTATCCACACCAGGTGGTAGGCGTTCCGTAGGTCCAGCTTGGAGAACAGCCCCTGGAGCGGCTCGAAGGCCGAGGAGATGAGTGGTAGCGGGTAGCGGGTAGCGTTTCTTCACCGTGATGTCGTTGAGGCCCCGGTAGTCGATGAATGGGCGCAGGGTTTTGCCCTTCTTCTCCACAAAGAAAAACCCTGCACCGGCGGGGGAGGCAGAAGGATGGATGAACCCGGCAGCTAGGGAGTCCTAAATGTAGGTCTCCATAGCCTTGGTCTCTGGACCCGACAGCGAGTACAGTCGTCCCCGGGGCGGAATGGTGCCTGGGAGAAGGTCGATTCTGCAGTCGTAGGGTTGGTGCGGCGGAAGCGAAGTGGCCCAGGCCTTACTGAACACCTCTCTGAGGTCCTGGTACTCCGTGGGAATGGCAGAGAGGTCCGAGGCAACTTCCGAGCCCCCAGGAAGACGTCCCGGGGCAGGCTGCGCTGACTTAAAGCAATGAGCGTGGCAGAACGGTCAATAAAGGGGTTGTGTCGCTGGAGCCAAGATAAACCCAATACCACGGGAACCTGAGGAGACTTAATTAGCAGGAATTGGATCGTCTCGCTGCGGTTCCCTGATACTTGTAGGTTGATGGGGGTGGTATTGTGGGTTATCCGGCCAATAGAGCACCCGTCCAGCCCTCTAACATCCATGGGAATGGAGAGGGGCTGAATGGGGATGCCCAGCTCGGACGCAAGGGTAGCGTCCATAAAGCTCTCATCGGCCCCAGAGTCGATGAGTACCCGGAGAGATTTTGACTGGTTCCCCCACAGCAAGAAGGCATGAAAGGGGGTTCGAGGAAGGGGAGAGGAAATGTTCTCTGTATGGCCCACCAGAGAACTCGCTCCTACTGGTGAGCATGGTCTTATAGTGGACAGGTGGACACAAAATGACCAGTTGTCCCGTAATACAGGCAAGTCTTTGTGTGAAGCCTGTTCGGCTGGAGACAGCCTAGCTCTGCCTAGTTACATCGGCTCGGGCAGAGGTGAATCGGCAGACTTCGGAGACTCTCGGGGAAACTCGGGTTCTCTTAGCAACGGAGCCGTCGGGGACTTCCGGGATGCCTTGGAGGAATCCTTGGGCGGGCGAGTGGAATCGGACTTCCTCTCCTTCCTTCGTTCCCATAGTCGCCCATCGATCCGAATGGTCGAGGAGATGAGCGAGTCGAGATCCGTCGGTAGTTCCCGGGCTGCAAGCTCGTCCTTTACTTCCTCTGATACTCCGTGCAGGAACGTGTTGAACAGCGCTTCCGGGTTCCAAGCACACTCAGATGCCAACGTGCGGAAGTCCACTGCATGGTCTGCCACACTGCGGGATTCTTGCCGAAGCTGGAGTAACTTCCGGGCAGCCTCTCTCCCGGACAATGCAGCATCGAAAACATTCTTTACCTCCTGCATGAACTCTTCCAGACTGAAGCATACAGCTGACTGTTGTTCCCACTCTGCCGCAGCCCAGGCGAGAAACCTCCCAGACATCAGAATGATGAGGTACGCTATCTTAGAGCTGTCCGAGGGGAAGGAGGAGGGCTGCAGCCAAACAGGTTCCCGACTCTCCAGCGAAGCATTCCGGGGGAGGTAAGCGGGGTTCTCGGGAAATCAGGGTGGCCGGGGAAGCTGCGCTGCTAACAGCCGGGTTACATTTACATTTTAGTCATTTAGCAGACACTCTTATCCAGAGCGACTTACAGTTTGTGAGTGCATACATTTTCATACTGGCACCCCGTAGGAATCGAACCCACAACCCTGGCGTTGCAAACGCCATGCTCTACCAACTGAGCTACATGGGACTGGGAGGTTACCGTCGTGGTAGGCTGCCGAAAAGACAACCCGTGGAATTGCTCCAGCAATGTGTTAAATGCTCGGTCATGGCGTTCTGCCAAGGTTTGGCACCCTTCCATGAGACCACGAAGCAACTCCTTGTGCCTTCCAATGGTGGATCCTTGGGAGGAGATGGCATTGCGGAGCTGGTCCGAGTCTGCTGGGTCAGTCATGGCCAGTTCGTACTATCCCGTTTCAGGAGAAGACCCAGATGAAGACAGTGTCGAAGTAACAAAAGTTTATTACAAAAACAGGGGGCAGGCAAATAACAGGTCAAGGGCAGGCAGAGGTCAGTAATCCAGATCAGAGTCCAAAAGGTACAGAACGGCAGGCAGTCTCAGGGTCAGGGCAGGCAGAATGGTCAAAACCAAAACTAGACATGGGCACACACTGGTTGAATCAACGTTGTTTCCACGTCATTTCAATGAAATTACATTGAACCAATGTGGAATAGTTGTTGAATTGACGTCTGTGCCTAATGGGTACATGCTATGATTGGTTAAGAGGGTGAGAGGACAGGGCGGAGACTGGCCAGACTTCTCTAATTCAGTTTGGCTTCTGAGTTTAGTTCTTGGACACTCAGAGACATGAGTCTCTGTGTCTACGCATTACAGCCCAGAGATGACAAGAAAATCATCAAGCCTGCATCCCAAATGACATCCTATTCCCTATTCAGTGCAATACTTTTTAACCAGGGCTCAAATCACAAAATGGGCTTATCGGTAGATAAATGTAAATGTTTATGTGTGTGTGTTTCTCTCTCTCTCTCTCTCTCTCTCTCTCTCTCTCTCTCTCTCTCTCTCTCTCTCTCTCTCTCTCTCTCAGTGAGAGTGAGAGAGAGAGAGAGAGAAATTAGGCGTACTAATCCTTGTTATGGCTGCAAAAACACCCCACATCACACACCATTGGCCTTTAAATTACTGTCACACAGATACGGCACGACATGAGCTGTCATCCTGGAAAACACAGTCTGCAATTAGTAAATATCATCCTCTCCAAGATGTCCCCATCATCACTGACACACGCAAACACACACAAGGCACGCGCAAATGCAGGCACACACACATACACAGACCACCCTCCCACAAACGCTCACACACCACCCCAACCCCCATCCTATACACACATCCCAACATCCCCAGAATAATCATCCAGGATCAATCAGAGACGTTAACAAGTGTCTCTGCAGCCTTGAGATGTCTGCCTTGTCTGATGGATCACAGCAGTCTGTTTTAGTATTCAACTCTGGTTTCACATTCACGCTTCACCTATTCATTACCTGTCTATGTGGATAGAGTAGAGTCCCCTAACTTTGCTCTGTTGCCCCAATTGCTGCTCATTAAAACTTCAGCTGGTTTCACTTGTTGTTTGGAGTTCTGGATGTTGTTTTGAGGGCATTAGTGCCCCGTCGAAGGAATGGTTTAGGGAAAACATTTATGCTGAGTGGAAGCTAGTGAAAGTGGAACTCACGCACACACACACACACACACACACACACACACACACACACACACACACACACACACACACACAGAGGTGTTGAGTGGCAGTTAAGAGGCCTGAAGACGACAGTTTTTGTGTCTAACACAGGGTGTGTTTTGGAAACGGAGTAACCTTGTTAGCTGTGGCAAAATGGTAGCTGTGTGTGTGTGTGTGTGTGTGTGAGTCCTTGAGTGCCTGCATACGTGTGTATGTGTTGACGAGTGCTAATTTGATCCATCTGAGGTGACAGTGATCAAGGGAACTGATGTCATCATTACTTCAGCTGAGGGATCTCAAACTCGATTTGTTCCCCGCTCAAACTTGAAACGTGTCTCTGTCTCTGTCTCTCTCTCTGTCTCTCTCTGTCTCTCTCTGTCTCTCTCTCTCTCTCTCTCTCTCTCTCTCTCTCTCTCTCTCTCTCTCTCTCTCTCTCTCTCTCTCTCTCTCTCTCTCTCTCTCTCTCTCTCTCTCTCTCTCTCTCGGTATCTCCCCATTTCTCTCTGGGTTTCATAACCTCTCCCTAATTTCTGGTTACTGCTCTATGTCACATATACACACACACACACACACACACACACACACACACACACACACACACACACACACACACACACACACACACACACACACACACACACACACACACACACACACACACACACTCTCGACCCCTGGTTCCTGCTCTGTGTCTGTCCCGCTCCAGTGTAAACAGCTCCCAGGCTGTCTGTGTAAACACACTCACGCTCCCTGCACTCTGTGTGTGTGTGTGTGTGTGTGTTGTATGAACATGTTAGTAGCTCCATAACTGACGCTTTCTGAAGAGATGGATAGAAAGATGAGGAGAAGAGAGGAGATGAATATCAATCCTTCTCCGGAAGAAAGCCTAATGCGCTTCTTCCATTTCCCTTTTATTCTTCACTCTTCCATATCTTTCTCTTTTTCTCTTTCCTCAAAGTGCTGTGTGTTTTTGTGTACGGTATATGTGAATATGTCTATGTGTGTGTGTGTGTGAGTGACAGCCTTGCTTGTCTTGCTACAGATTTGATCAGAGATGAGTTCGTTTGAACAGGAAACAAAAACCTCTCCTCTATCTTTCTTCCATCCTGTCTCCTTTCATTTCCTTATACTTATATCCCTCCATTATCCCTCTGCCTGCCTGTTCTTTTCAGTCTTTACTTCTGTCCTTCTTTATTTTTGTTCCACCTCTCTTCTTTGTTATCTCTACCTGCCTCGTTCTTCTCTCTTCTCTCTGTTTGTTCTTTATATTCTGTTGTTATTAGCCCTCTTCTTCACAAGAGCGTAACTTTATGTTGCATATTGGGGGGGGGGTCAGGATCAATGGGTTCCGGTGTCAACACCCATCGAGGGGGGTTTGGTGGCATGCCCTCCCGGGAGATTTTAAATTGCTGTTAAATGGCTGTTTCTGGTGAATTTGAAGGAAAAATGCATCCAAAACTGTCCTGATAATTTGGTCAATATACCCCAATCATAACTGAAATACCTATATTTTTCTATATTGCTTTATAGCACTTTATAGCTCCAGTCAACAAAGATGAGGAGTTGAACTGATAGTGGCTTATGACTCAAAATTCGCACCTGATGACCTGTTTGTCCTCTCCCTGCCTCAACATTGACGGTGCTCTCTCTTTCATTCTCTCTACTGCCTGTTTTTGACCCCTGCCATAATCATAATATGACCAAATACCATTATCACATGACAAAAATGGCTGGCCATAACAATGATGGGGTTAGCTTATTAACATGAACAAGATTATGCTTTTATTAGCTAAATTATGTATTTACTGGCTGGCAATGTGTATAGCTAGCTAGCTGACTACATAGCACCAGTCTATCTAGATACAGGTAACTGCCAAAATAAAGGAAACACCAACATAAAGTGTCTTAATAGGGTGTTGAGCCACCATGAGCCACCAGAATAGCTTCAATACACCTTGGCATAGATTCTACAAGTGTCTGGAACTCTATTGGAGGGATGCGACACCATTCTTCCACGAGAAATGACATAATTTGTTGTTTTGTTGATGGTGGTGGAAAACCCTGTCTCAAGCACCGCTCCAGGATCTCCCATAAGTGTTCAATTGGGGTAAGATCTGGTTACTGAGACACACAACCTTTAAACCCCCTATGCTCCTTTGAGACCCCTCTTTCAAAGTCACTGAGATCTCTTCTTCTAGCCATGGTAGCCAAAATAATGGGCAACTGATCATTTTTATACATGACCCTAAGCATGATGGGATGTTAATTGCTTAATTAACTCAGAAATCACACCTGTGTGCAAGCACCTGCTTTCAAAATCAATCAATCAATCAATCAATTTGATTTTATATAGCCCTTCGTACATCAGCTAATATCTCGAAGTGCTGTACAGAAACCCAGCCTAAAACCCCAAACAGCTAGTAATGCAGGTGTAGAAGCACGGTGGCTAGGAAAAACTCCCTAGAAAGGCCAAAACCTAGGAAGAAACCTAGAGAGGAACCAGGCTATGAGGGGTGGCCAGTCCTCTTCTGGCTGTGCCGGGTGGAGATTATAACAGAACCATACCAAGATGTTCAAAAATGTTCATAAGTGACAAGCATGGTCAAATAATAATCAGGAATAAATCTCAGTTGGCTTTTCATAGCCGATCATTAAGAGTTGAAAACAGCAGGTCTGGGACAGGTAGGGGTTCCATAACCGCAGGCAGAACAGTTGAAACTGGAATAGCAGCAAGGCCAGGCGGACTGGGGACAGCAAGGAGTCACCACGGCCGGTAGTCCCGACGTATGGTCCTAGGGCTCAGGTCTCTCAGTTGGCTTTTCATAGCCGATCATTAAGAGTTGAAAACAGCAGGTCTGGGACAGGTAGGGGTTTCGTAACCGCAGGCAGAACAGTTGAAACTGGAATAGCAGCAAGGCCAGGCGGACTGGGGACAGCAAGGTGTCAGCATGCCCGGTAGTCCTGACGTATGGTCCTAGGGCTCAGGTTCTCAGAGAGAAGAGAGAACGAGAGAATTAGAGAGAGCATACTTAAATTCACACAGGACACTGGATAAGACAGGAGAAGTACTCCAGGTATAACCAACTAACCCCAGCCCCCGACACATAAACTACTGCAGCATAAATACTGGAGGCTGAGACAGGAGCGGTCCGGAGACACTGTGGCCCCATCCGAAGAAACCCCGGACAGGGCCAAACAGGAAGGATATAACCCCACCCACTCTGCCAAAGCACAGCCCCCGCACCACTAGAGGGATATCCTCAACCACCAACTTACAATCCTGAGACAAGGCCGAGTATAGCCCACAGAGGTCTCCACCACAGCACAAACCAAGGGGGGCGCCAACCCAGACAGGAAGATCACGTCAGTAACTCAACCCACTCAAGTGACGCACCCCTCCTAGGGACGGCATGAAAGAGCACCAGCAAGCCAGTGACTCAGCCCCTGTAACAGGGTTAGAGGCAGAGAACCCCAGTGGAGAGAGGGGAACCGGCCTGGCAGAGACAGCAAGGGCTGTTCGTTGCTCCAGAGCCTTTCCGTTCACCTTCACACTCCTGGGCCAGACTACACTCAATCATATGACCTACTGAAGAGATAAGTCTTCAGTAAAGACTTAAAGGTTGAGACCGAGTCTGCGTCTCTCACATGGGTAGGCAGACTGTTCCATAAAAATGGAGATCTATAGGAGAAAGCCCTGCCTCCCGCTGTTTGCTTAGAAATTCTAGGGACAATTAGGAGGCCTGCGTCTTGTGACCGTAGCGTACGTATTGGTATGTACGGCAGGACCAACTCGGAAAGATAGGTAGGAGTAAGCCCATGTAACGCTTTATAGGTTAACAGTAAAACCTTGAAATCAGCCCTTGCCTTAACAGGAAGCCAGTGTAGGGAAGCTAGCACTGGAGTAATATGATCAAATTTCTTGGTTCTAGTCAGGATTCTAGCAGCCGTATTTAGCACTAACTGAAGTTTATTTAGTGCTTTATCCGGGTAGCCGGAAAGTAGAGCATTGCAGTAGTCTAACCTAGAAGTAACAAATGCATGGATTAATTTTGTATTAAAAAATACTTTGTATCCATCATTTACTCAAGTGTTTCCTTTATTTTGGCAGTTACCTGGATGTAGCCATTTATTCATTTACTTACAGTTCTCTGCACTCCCAAAAATGATCTTATGTCCTGCACTTTTCTCCTCTTTGGTGTTGACACCTCCATTAAGGGTACTAGCTACTTTTTCACTAGGGTGAACACTGACTCACTGAGTGCTGCTCATCTGAAACTGCTGTTGAAAAGCAAAAGGAGAAAATCCAGATACTGTGCTAGCTTTGGTTCTAGCTTAGCTTGCTACAGTGCTTAATTTGAGCCGGATCCGGCACCTCTCAGTTTTGGACTGTTTCGTTCCGGAACCCATTTGTCAGGATCCGGAACCTCTCGTGACATGAAACATTATTAGTTAATACAAGTTAATCCTCTGTAATTCTCCTGGCTGCCCCCAAAACACGTAATGTGAAAACAGTGCCTGATAATCTAAGAATTGATTAGTGTTGGGCTGGCCCGGGTTTACGGTTTGCGCAACATTGTAGACTTTATAGACTAATGCGTGGGCATTGCTGTAGTGAGAGAGAGAAGTGCGCCTGTATCTCTCACAGAACTAGAATGAGATTCACTTTCTATGATCTCTCTCCCTGCTCTGATAGACATGAGCCTGCAACTCTCATCTCTCCAGCGTTGCACTTAATCATTTATTTCCTTATAGAATCATAGCCGCGGAAAGGGTGCTGGAGGTATCGCAGCACCCCTGATACATTTTAATACATTTGCCAAAGTTATAGAATTACCGCTGTCAGCCAAAATAGGCCTTATTTCTCGCAATATTTCAAATACAATCGCGGGAAAACAGATCCTGCTGAAAAGAGAAGGCTAATCTGTCTGTAGGCTAAGAAGTTATCAACTTCCAAATACACCTATTGAGCGAACACCATTGTTTTACAAAGTAAAACAGGAAAGAGATAAGCTTTTGCATCGGCCATCGCCGGTGAGTGAGCTGCGCATCATTGGGTTAGTCAGTGAAACAAACGTTTTTTAATGACTATAATTTCCTTCTCGTATTGTAAAATATGTGTCTCCACACACCTAGGCCTGGGCAATTGATGGATTCAAGACAAGCTCGTTTTCATTGATTTCAGATTCTCAGTTTGTCAGTGTCAAAGTAAGGCCTGTCATTTCGATCATTTGTGAGGTATTCAAAAAATATTCTGCTAAACTCTCCAGTCATCTAAAATGATGTAGAATTGTATGAAATGCATTTATTAAGGCCAATATTTTTCCCGGACCCTATGCCACAAAAAATTTCCCCACGTGTGCAACTTCTGCAAGCGCCTCTCTCTACTCTACTGCTCTATGCAAGTACACAAAAGCGATAAAAGTGATTTTTCTTTCATGCTTTCCGGTACCTCAGAGCCCCCCAGGTCACCTCCTCTCGGGCTCACCTTTTTGTTCCGTCACCTCCCAATTTACAAATTAAGCACTGGCAAGCTAGCTAACGTTGGCCTAGCTAAAATAGCCAACCTAATGTTATCAGAGGGGTGGCAACGCTACAGCAGCCACGGTGACAATGGCTGGAGTAATTTTTGCTTGTTTTTGCTGTTCTTCAAATAGCATTTCCTTGGAGGGGGAGTTACAATTGAACATGTATCTTTTTATTTTATTTTATTTCACCTTTATTTAACCAGGTAAGCCAGTTGAGAACAAGTTCTCATTTACAACTGCGACCTGGCCAAGATAAAGCAAAGCAGTGCGATAAAAACAACAACAACACAAAGTTACATATGGAATAAACAAAAACGTACAGTCAATAACACAATAGAAAACAGTAAATCTATAGACAGTGTGTGCAAATGTAGTAAGTTATGGAGGTAAGGCAATAAATAGGCTATAGAGCAAAATTATTACTTGAATATGGTTCAATATGGATCACCTCAAATAGATGTATTTGAATAAAGTACAAATTAACAGTTAAAACAGTTATTCAATACAATGCATCGTAGTTAAAGCAAATCTTCACTGCTATTTGTGATACAATTAGCTGATTTCCCATGGCCACTCTTGACTGGTTCTTGGCCCCCCTCCTTGGCCACCCCATTAAAAAAAATCCTAAAAGTAGCCTCTGTTGTTATTCGCCTTTTTCACCACATCCCTTCATTTTAAGTAAAAGAGAGAAAGCAGGGACAGTCGACGCAAATACAGAAGATGAGAGAGCGAGAGAGAGGGAGAGAGCAGCTGGGCTGGAGGGGGATCTGGTAGCCTGTGGCGATCAGAGATCAGGGGAGAGTTCAATCAGTACCTGGCTGAGGGAAGAGGGAAGGGAAGAAGGAGATGCTCAGTGGGCAAGCTGTCAGTCAACAGGGAGAGATGGAGAGATGGAGAGGAGTGAGAGATGGAGGAGAAGAAAGGATGGGGAGAGAGAGAGGAAGGAAGAAGAGAAGGAAAGTCAGAGAGAGAGAGAGTGACGAGGGAGGAAGAGAGGAGAAATAATAATAAGCCATTTAGCAGACGCTTTTATCCAAAGCGACTTACAGTCATGTGTGCATACATTTTTACATATGGGTGGTCCCGGGGATCGAATCCACTAAAAGCGCCATGCTCTACCAATTGAGCTACAGAGGACCACAGAAAGAGAAAGAGAAGAGAAAGAGCTGGAGAGCCAGGAGGAAGAGTGAGTGAGAGAGTGATGAGTGATGAAAACAAGAGGAGAGTGAGGGACAGAGTGGTAGGTGGTATAATGGAAGACTGGTAATTGTAGAGGTATTTACTCAGTCAGGACAATGACACCACAGTCGTTGTCCTCAACATTCCCCTTTTGCCGCTTTCTGCTTTCCTCACTATGACTTCATTGTGTGTGTGAGTTACAGTGGGGAGAACAAGTATTTGATACATGATTTTGCAGGTTTTCCTACTTGCAAAGCATGTACAGGTCTGTAATTTGTATCATAGGTACACTTCAACTGTGAGAGACGGAATCTAAAAAAAAAAATCCAGAAAATCACATTGTTTGATTTTTAAGTAATTCATTTGCATTTTATTGCATGACATAAGTATTTGATCACCTACCAACCAGCAAGAATTCCGGCTCTCACAGATCTGTTAGTTTTTCTTTAAGAAGCCCTCCTGTTCTCCACTCATTACCAGTATTAACTGCACCTGTTTGAACTCGTTACCTGTATAAAAGACACCTGTCCACACACTCAATCAAACAGACTCCAACCTCTCCACAATGGCCAAGACTAGAAAGCTGTGTAAGGACATCAGGGATAAAATTGTAGACCTGCACAAGGCTGGGATGGGCTACAGGACAATAGGCAAGCAGCTTGGTGAGAAGGCAACAACTGTTGGCGCAATTATTAGAAAATGGAAGAAGTTCAAGATGACGGTCAATCACCCTCGGTCTGTGGCTCCATGCAAGATCTCACCTCGTGGGGCATCAATGATCATGAGGAAGGTGAGGGATCAGCCCAGAACTACACGGCAGGACCTGGTCAATGACCTGAAGAGAGCTGGGACCACAGTCTCTAAGAAAACCATTAGTAACACACTACGCCGTCATGGATTAAAATCCTGCAGCGCACGCAAGGTCCCCCTGCTCAAGCCAGCTTATGTCCAGGCCCGTCTGAAGTTTGCCAATGACCATCTGGATGATCCAGAGGAGGAATGGGAGAAGGTCATGTGGTCTGATGAGACAAAAATAGAGCTTTTTGGTCTAAACTCTACTCGCCGTGTTTGGAGGAAGAAGAAGGATGAGTATAACCCCAAGAACACCATCCCAACCATGAAGCATGGAGGTGGAAACATCATTCTTTGGGATGCTTTTCTGCAAAGGGGACAGGACGACTGCACCGTATTGAGGGGAGGATGGATGGGGCCATGTGTCGCGAGATCTTGGCCAACAACCTCCTTCCCTCAGTAAGAGCATTGAAGATGGGTCGTGGCTGGGTCTTCCAGCATGACAACGACCCGAAACACACAGCCAGGGCAACTAAGGAGTGGCTCCGTAAAAAGCATCTCAAGGTCCTGGAGTGGCCTAGCCAGTCTCCAGACCTGAACCCAATAGAAAATCTTTGGAGGGAGCTGAAAGTCTGTATTTCCCAGCGACAGCCCCGAAACCTGAAGGATCTGGAGAAGGTCTGTATGGAGGAGTGGGCCAAAATCCCTGCTGCAGTGTGTGCAAACCTGGTCAAGACCTACAGGAAACGTATGATCTCTGTAATTGCAAACAAAGGTTTCTGTACCAAATATTAAGTTATGCTTTTCTGATGTATCAAATACTTATGTCATGCAATAAAATGCAAATTAATTTCTTAAAAATCATACAATGTGATTTTCTGGATTTTTGTTTTAGATTCCGTCTCTCACAGTTGAAGTGTACCTATGATAAAAATTACAGACCTCTACATGCTTTGTAAGTAGGAAAACCTGCAAAATCGGCAGTGTATCAAATACTTGTTCTCCCCACTGTATACAGTACATATTGTACATTTCTATACAGGCTCCAGGGATTGTAAAAACCTTCCCTAGTCTTGAGGAAACTCAGAGGCAGAAGGCCAGGGTCCTGTCATGCATGTGCAAACCTGTAGGTACAGTGCATTCGGAAAGTGTTCAGACCCCTTGACTTTTTAAACATTTTGTTACGTTACAGCCTTATTCTAAAAATGAATCAAATTGTTTTTTTCCCCTCATCAATCTACACACAATATCCCATAGTGACAAAGCAAAAACAGGTTTTTAGAAAATGTTGCAAAAGTATATTTAAATGTTTTTTAAATATTTCATTTACGTAAGTATTCAGACCCTTTACCCAGCACTTTGTTGAAGCACCTTTGGCAGCGACTACAGCCTTGAGTCTTCTTTGGTATGACGCAACAAGCTTGGCACACCTGTATTTGGGGAGTTTCTCCCATTCTTCTCTGCAGATCCCCTCATGCTCTGTCAGGTTGGACGGGGAGCGTCGCCGCACAGCTATTTTCAGGTCTCTCCAGAGATGTTCGATCGGGCTCTGGCTGGGCCACTCAAGGACATTCAGAGACTTGTCCCGAAGCCACTCCTGTGTTGTCTTGGCTATGTGCTTAGGGTCGTTGTCCTGTTGGAAGGTGAACTTTAACCCCAGTCGGAGGTCCTGAGCGCACTGGAGCAGGTTTTCATCAAGGATCTCTCTGTACTTTGCTCCGTTCATGTTTCCCTCGATCCTGACCAGTCTCCCAGTCCCTGCCGCTGAAAAACATCCCCACAGCATGATGCTGCCACCACCATGCTTCACCATAGGGATGGTGCCAGGTTTCCTCCAGACGTGACGCTTGGCATCAGGCCAAAGAGTTCAATCTTGGTTTCATCAGACCAGAGAATCTTGTTTGGCGCAGTATCTCCTGAGTGGCGCAGTGGTCTAAGGCACTGCATCGCAGTGCTAACTGTGCCACTAGATCCTGGTTCGAATCCAGGCTCTGTCGCAGCCGGCCGCGACCGGGAGACTCATGGGCAGCGCACAATTGGCCCAGCGTCGTCCAGGGTAGGGGAGGGAATGGCTGGTAGGGATGTAGCTCAGTTGATAGAGGATGGTGTTTGCAACGCCAGGGTTGTGAGTTCGATTCCCACGGGGGGCCAGTATGAAAAAAAAAAAAAAATGTATTCACTAACTGTAAGTCGCTCTGGATAAGAGCGTCTGCTAAATGACTAAAAATGTTTTTTAAAAATGGTCTGAGTCCTTTAGGTGCCTTTTTGGCAAACTCCAAGTGGGCTGTCACGTGCCCTTTACTGAGGAGTGGCTTCCGTCTGGCCACTCTACCATACAATACTGATTGGTGGAGTGCTGCAGAGATGGTTGTCCTTCTGGAAGATTCTCCCATCTCCACAGAGAACTCTGGAGCTCTGTCAGAGTGACCGTCGGGTTCTTGGTCACCTCCCTGACCAAGGCCCTTCTCCCCCGATTGCTCAGTTTGGCCGGCCGGCCAGCTCTAGGAAGAGTCTTGGTGGTTCCAAACTTCTTCCATTTAAGAATGATGGAGGCCACTTTGTTCTTGGGGACCTTCAATGCTGCAGACATTTTTTGGTACCCTTCCCCAGATCTGTGCCTCAACACAATCCTGTTTCGGAGTTCTACGGACAATTCCTTTGTCCTCATGGCTTGGTGTTTGCTCTGACATGCACTGTCAACTGTTGGACCTTATATAGACAGGTGTGTGCCTTTCCAAATCATGTCCAATCAATCGAATTTACCGCAGGTAGACTCCAATTAAGTTGTAGAAACATCTCAAGGATGATCAATGGAATCAGGATGCACCTGAGCTCAATTTCGAGTCTCATAGCAAAGGGTCTGAATACTTATGTAAATATTTCAGCTTTGCCATTATTGGGTATTGTGTATAGATTGATGAGGGAAAAAAAATATTTAATCAATTTTAGAATAAGGCTGTAACGTAACAAAATGTGAAAAAGTCGAGGTGTCTGCATACTTTCCGAATGCACTGTATGTATGCATGAATACATGTATGCCTGAACGCAGGGCACTGTACTGTATGGAGCTGTATGTATGTACAGTGGGAGGGGTTTCATCAAGCACATGCACACGCATACACACACACTGGGATGTCATTATGTAGAGTGATTCTGCAGTGGATAGGGGTGGTTTCTAATAACAATTGTGTATATCCTGTTCTATCTCAAGGTTTTTCACATTCTGCTATTCTGTTTCCTACCTTCAATCCTGGCCTCCATTTCAGATGCAATGTGTTTGGATCTACAGATAACTAATTCAGATACAAGACAACAATACAATACAATACAATCATCAAGTGTGAAGGAAACTCTACGTACCAATATGTATTTTCCTTCCAGAGTCAAATCTACCAACAGGGAAGAATAGTATTTGTTTTTAAAGCAGTTTTCAAGAAGATATTCTCGTTCCATGGAAATCAATCTATCAATCTTTCAATGTATAATCAATCTATACTGCCATGCATGGGAACTGTGACATGAACAGTATGTCTCTCTGGTCAAACTCAGATCTGTTTCTGCATACAGCCTCAGTCACATAATCTAATCACTGAATCATAAGATGATTTTTCCAGCGATTACAGAAAGAAACCAAAAACATGAGCGAGAGAGAGAGAGAGAGCGAGATCAGTGGTCTGGCCATGCAGTCACACACGCCTCGGCTATTAGTGATGATGATGAGGGCATCTACAGTACAGCACATGTTGAGCCTAAGGTCTTACAGACATGTCCACCTGCTGGGCTGTGTGTGCATCTGGCGTGCGTCTGGCGTGCATGTGCATATGAATCCCGTTGTTTGGGTGGTTTGGTTAATCTGCCCCCTGTTTATTGGTAGGGTACAGTCCCAGTATACACCACGACTGATTCAATAAAATACGTAAAGCTTTGCTTTTGCCAAGAAATTATGGAATCAGGTAAGTCATGCACTGCCAATATTTATAATAATAATAATAATAATATGCCATTTAGCAGACCCTTTTATCCAAAGCGACTTACAGTCATGTGTGCATATATTTTTACGTATACTATATTTGATAGTATAAGGCAAAGTCTATGAAGTAGAATAAAGTTGGATAATATTGCTGATGGGATAAGATAGTCCATACATTAAAGTTAGTCACTGCCAACTTTTAGAGCTTGACTGCACCAAGAACTTCCCAGCTTGACTGCCAATAAACAAACAAACAACAAGCAAGCAAACAAACAAATGCACACACACACAAACTCACACTCCATTTCTTTACAAGAAAACTCTGATAACTATCTTATACTTAGTGGATAGTTTGTAGAGTGAGTCTCTAGATGCTTCTAGGAGAATGTCCATACTAAGTTTATTCTGTCCAAACCGATCATCAAGTATCTGGGTTTCCAATAATGTACTGTTGAAATGATGAACACACACAATAGTTTCAGATGAAAGATGTAGCTGCAATGCGATGCATTATAGTTCTTAGGATAAAGTGCAGATCAGTGTGATTGCTGTTTTAGTGGTTTCATATTAGTCCAGCTTTAAAGGGGTAATCTGAAATTGCTACATGCATTTTTGGACTTATAAATTAATGATATGTACCCAATGATTCTTGAAGAATATAACTTATAAATGCGTCATGAGCTTAGTTCAACTGTCGTAACCCATCAGAACACAAAATATAAGCTCCATTGTTTGTAAACAGTGTGAATTTAAACAAACACTGTATAGCCTCAAAACATGGTTAAAACTATAATTCTGATACTATGAATGGTCAGTCCTTGCATCCATAGCTCGATCTATGAATTTGAGGGTGGTTACATTTCTCCAGCCCTATTCCTTGGGCGGGGAGGCGGCTTTGTTATTATTTCAATTGCAGATGGGCCTTTTAAAGGACCCATCTAATGTCTCTGTAGGGACATAATTAATTGGCCTGTTCATCAGTAGAACACCCGTCTCTATCCTCCCCGAGTTGAGGGGCTGAGGGGTTTAAAGGTGGAATATAAAGTAGAGATTACCTATTACACAGGTCTATAATGGAGAACATTTAAATGAGATTACACTGGGGAGACGAGGGGTCTGTCCCAACGAGACTCAACTCCTCCACTTCAGACACTGAGACTCATCAATACTTTATGCGCTCATTTTCAAATATGACTCAAAGTTATACACGCGCGCCCACACACACCCACACATACAGTATATACGCAAGACACGCACACAAACACACATATTTGATATTATTCCACTGATTCTGCTCCAGTCATTACCACACGCCCGTTCTCCCCAATTAAGGTGCCACAAACCTCCTGTGTAAGCCACAGCCGTTGCTAACAGGTGTATAAAATTGAGCACACAGCCATGCAATCTCCATATACAAACATTGGCAGTAGAATGGCCCATACGGAAAAGCTCAGTGACTTTCAACGTGGCACCGTCATAGGATGCCACCTTTCCAACAAGTCAGTTCTTCAAATTTCTGTACTACTAGAGCTGTTCCGGTCAACTGTAAGTGCTGTTATTGTCAAGTGGAAACGTCTAGGAGCAACAATGGCTCAGCCGCAAAGTGGTAGGCCACACAAGCTCACAGAACGGGACTGCTGAGTGCTGAAGATTGTAGCGCGTAAAAATCGTCTGTCCTCGGTTGCAACACTCACTGCCGAGTTCCAAACTGCCTCTGGAAGCTGCCACTGGAAGCAACGTCAGCACAATAACTGTTCGTCGGGAGCTTCATGAAATGGGTTTCCAAGGCCGAGCAGCTGCACACAAGCCTAACATCACCATGCACAGTGCCAAGCGTTGGCTGGTATGGTTTAAAGCTCGCCGCTATTGGAGTGATGAATCACGCTACACCATCTGGCAGTCCGACGGACGAATCTGGGTTTGGCGGATGCCAGGACATTGCTACCTGCATAGTGCCAACTGTACAGTTTGGTGGAGGAGGAATAATGGTCTGGGGCTGTTTTTCATGGTTCGGGCTAGGCCCCTTAGTTCCAGTGAAAGGAAATCTTAACGCTACAGCATACAATGTGTGGCAGTTTGGGGAAGGCCCTTTCCTGTTTCAGCATGACAATGCTCCCATGCAGAAAGCGAGGTCCATACAGAAATGGTTTGTCAAGATTGGTGTGGAAGAACTTGACTGGCCTGCACAGAGCCCTGACCTCAACCACATCAAACACCTTTGGGATGAATTGGAAAGCCGACTGCGAGCCAGGCCTAATCGCCCAACATCAGTGCCCGCCCTCACTAATGCTCTTGTGGCTGAATGGAAGCAAGTCCCCGCAGCAATGTTCAAACATCTAGAGGAAAGCCTTTCCAGAAGAGTGGAGGCTGTTATAGCAGCAAAAGGGGGATCAACTTCATATGAATGCCCTTGATTTTGGAATGAGATGTTCGACAAGCAGGTGTCCACATACTTTTGGTCATGTAGTGTATTCCAAGACAAAAACACACATGCGCACACCCACACCCTCCTCCCCCCCACCCCACAAACACACACCCAAACCCTCTCTGTGCTGTGACTGAGAAGAGAAAGTTAGGTACAGAAAGTTCTCACTTTGAGAGAAAGTGCAGAGAACTTTTGTTGAAGTTTTATTGAGTAGCAGCAGTTAATCCAGTGCTGTACCATAACGTACTCATTATTATCCCTGGTTTATGAATCCATTCTAGCTGCAGTACTCCGTGTTATGATCCCAGCTAAGGTAGTTTACTAGCTGAGGTTCAGGGCTATATTGGCAGTAGGGAGCAATAAAGAGAGAGTGAGAGAGAGCGCCTGTGTGTGTATGTGTGTGTGTCAGACACAGGAGGTTGGTGGCACCTTAATTGGGGAGGACGGGTTCGTGGTAATGGCTGGAGCGGGATTGGTGGAATGGTATCAAATACATCAAACACATGCCATGTGTTCATGCCATTCCATTTGCTCCGTTCCGGCCATTATTATGAGCCGTCCTCCCCTCAGCAGCCTCCATTGGTGTCAGAGTGTGTATGAGTGTATGTGTGTTTTTTATGTATCAATAGTAGGAAGTAGGGACTAATGAAGACGACTACTCATAAAGCACGAAGCCAAATGAATCTGACGTACTATTCCGATTATTCCAATCCTTCAATTTGATATATTTTACAACTCAGAATGAGAACCATAGCCATATCACATTGTGTATTGAGTATGTATGAGGTGAAGTATTGAATATGCATTGTATTCCTTTACAGCATTAATGCCTCAGTGACCAGTCTATAGTTTTTATATTTAATTCTCAATGTTTTTATTCGCGAGGGAATTAGATGTATCTGCGTCAGTGACAGAGAAGTAATAAGAATTGTGACTAACGTCAATAAGAGTTCTGAAAACTCAACAATAAGCATAAAAAGCAAAATGTCATTATATTTCGTTGTTTTTTATTTTTAGTACTCTTTCAGACTTTCCCTCCCTCCCACCCTCCCTCTCTGTCATTGCACCGAGTCATATGCAGGGTAATGGCACACAGGGGGAATAAGAGAGGGGCAGAAGAGAGGTATGAAGGGACGGATGAAGGAGGGAGAGAAAGAGGGATACCATATATCTGCAGGCCCTAAGGGTGTCCCTGGGAAGAGAAAAGAAAATGAACAAAATCTCAGAATCAGCATGTTTTTGCCTGAGTAGCAGGATTTACATGCAAAAGCACGGAGATGGTCACACATATATACAGTGCATTCGAAAAGTATTCAGACCCTTGACTATTTCCACATTTTGTTACGGAACAGCCTTATTCTAAAATGGATTAAATAAAATATTTTCCTCATCAATCTACACAATACCCCATAATGACAAAGCGAAAACAGGTTTTTAGAAATGTTTGCAAACGTATAAAACACAAAAAAACGGATACCTTATTTACATACACTACCAGTCAAAAGTTTGGACACACCTACTCATTCAAGGGTTTTTCTTTATTTTTACTATTTTTACATTGTAGAATAATAGTGAAGACATCAAAACTGTGAAATAACACATATGGAATCATGTAGTAACCAAAAAAGTGTTAAACAAATCAAAATATATTTTATATTTGAGATTCTTCAAATTAGCCACCCTTTGCCTTGAAGACAGCTTTGCACACTCTTGGCATTCTCTCAACCAGCTTCATGAGGTAGTCACCTGGAATGCATTTCAATTAACAGGTGTGCCTTCTTAAAAGTTAATTTGTGGAATTTCTTTCATTCTTAATGCGTTTGAGCCAATCAGTTGTGTTCTGACAAGGTAGGGGGGTATACAGAAGATAGCCCTATTTGGTAAAAGACCAAGTCCATATTATGGCAAGAACAGCTCAAATAAGCAAAGAGAAACAACATTCCATCATTACTTTAAGACATGAAGGTCAGTCAATACTGAAAATTACAAGAACTTTGAACGTTTCTTCAAGGGCAGTCGCAAAAACCATCAAGCGCTATGATGAAACTGGCTCTCATGAGGACCGCCACAGGAATGGAAGACCCAGAGTTACCTCTGCTGCAGAGGATAAGATCTGCTGCAGAGGATAAGATCAATAGAGTTACCAGCCTCAGAAATTGCAGCCCAAATAAATGCTTCACAGAGTTCAAGTAACAGACACATCTAAACATCAACTGTTCAGAGGGGACTGCGTGAATCAGCCCTTCATGGTCGAATTGCTGCAAAGAAACCACTACTAAAGGACACCAATAAGAAGAAGACACCTGCTTGGGACAAGAAACACGAGCAATGGACATTAGACCGGTGGAAATGTGTCCTTTGGTCTGGAGTCCAAATTGGAGATTTTCGGTTCAAACTTCCATGTCTTTGTGAGACGCGGTGTGGGTGAACGGATGATCTCTGCATGTGTAGTTCCCACCGTAAAGCATGGAGGAGGAGGTGTTATGGTGTAGGGGTGCTTTGCTGGAGAAACTGTCTGTGATTTATTTAGAATTTAAGGCACACTTAACCAGCATGTCTACCACAGCATTCTGCAGTGATACACCGTCCCATCTGGTTTGGGCTTAGTGGGACTATCATTTGTTTTTCAACAGGACAATGACCCAACACACCTCCAGGCTGTGTAAGGGCTATTTTACCAAGAAGGAGCGTGATGGAGTGCTGCATCAGATGACCTGGCCTCCACAATCCCCCGACCTCAACCAAATTGAGGTAGTTTGGGATGAGTCGGACCGCAGAGTGAAGGAAAAGCAACCAACAAGTGCTCAGCATATGTGGGAACTCCTTCAAGACTGTTGGAAAAGCATTCCAAGTGAAACTGGTTGAGAGAATGCCAAGAGTGTGCAAAGATGTCATCAAGGCAAAGGGTGGCTATTTGAAGAATCTCAAATATAAAATATATTTTGATTTGTTTAACACTGTTTTGGTTACTACATGATTCCATATGTGTTATTTCATAGATTTGATGTCTTTATTTTTATTCTACAATGTAAAAAATTGTACAAATAAAGAAAAACCCTTGACTGAGTAGATGTGTCCAAACTTTTGACTGGTACTGTAAGTATTCAGACCCTTTGCTATGAGACTCAAAATTGAACACAGGTGCATCCTGTTTCCATTGATCATCCTTGAGATGTTTCTACAACTTAATTGGAGTCCACCTGTGGTAAATTCAATTGATTAGAAATCATTTGGAAAGGGACACCTGTCTACATAAGGTCCCACATTTGACAGTGCATGTCAGAGCAAAAAGCAAGCCATGAGGTCGAAGGAATTGTCCGTAGAGCTCTGAGACAGGATTGTGTCGAGGCACAGCTCTAGGGAAAGGTACTAAAACATTTCTGCATCATTGAAGGTTCCCAAGAACATAGTGGACTCCATCATTCATAAATGGAAGAAGTTTGGAACCACCAAGACTCTTCCTAGAGCTGGCCGAACTGTGCAATCAGGGAAAAGGGCTTTCATCAGGGAGGTGACTCTGACAGAGATTCAGAGTTCCTCTGTGGAGATGGGAGAACCTTCCAGAAGGACAACCATCTCTGCAGCACTCCACCAATCTGGCCTTTATGGTAGAGTGGCCAGACGGAAGCCACTCCTCAGTAAAAGGCACATGAAAGCACGCTCGTAGTTTGCCAAAAGGCACCTAAAGTAACACGATTCTCTGGTCTGATGAAACCAAGATTGAAATCTTTGGCCTGAGTGCCAAGCGTCACATCCGGAGGAAACCTGGCACCATCCCTACGGTGAATCATGGTGGCGGCAGCATTATGCTGTGGGGATGTTTTTCAGCGGCAGGGACTGGGAAACTAGTCCGGATCTAGGGAAAAATGAACTGAGCAAAGTACAGAGAGATCCTTGATGAAAACCTGCTCCAGAGCGCTCAGGCCTTCAGACTGAGGCAAAGGTTCACCTTCCAACAGGACAATGACCCTAAGCACACAACCAAGACAACGCAGAAGTGGCTTCGGGACAAGTCTTTGAATGTCCTTGACTGGCCCAGTCAGAGCCCTGACTTGAACAAGATCGAACATCTCTGGATTGAACTGAAAATAGCTGTGCAGTGACGCTACCCATCCAACCTGACAGAGTTTGAGAGGATCTGCAGTGAAGAATGGGAGAAATTCCCCAAATTCAGGTGTGCCAAGCTTGTAGCGCCATACCCAAGAAGTCTCAAGGCTTTAATTGCTGCCAAAGGTGCGTCAAGAAATTACTGAGTAAAGGGTCTGAATACTTATGTAAATGTTAAATTTTTGTTTTTTATTTTTCGTACATTTGAAACATTTCTAAAAACCGTTTTTTGCTTTGTCATTACGGGGTATTGTGTGTTGATTGATGAAGATTTCTTTTTTTTAAAATCCATTTTAGAATAAGGCTGTAACATAACAAAATGTGGAAAAAGTCAATGGGTCTGAATACTTTCCGAATGCACTGTACATATCAAATATTACCCCACAACACCAGCAGGAGAGCAGACTCACCTATACCTAGCTGTGTGTCCATGAAGAGTGACCAATCTAGGGATGGATGGAGTTCAAGGATGGAGACATTGTGTCTAAACAATTATTAATTGATTGATTGATTGATTTAGTGGGAATTTTACATTTATTCAAAGTACAATTTCAGGACTTAAACAATTATTAGGGGTTCATAGCAAAGCTATGGAACCCTGACCTGTTCACCGGACGTGCTACTTTGTCCCAGACCTGCTGTTTACAACTCTCTCTCTCTACTGCACCTGCTATTTCAACCTCTAAATGCCCGGCTATGAAAGGCCAAGTGACATTTACTCCTGATGTACTGACCTGTTGCAACCTCTACAACCACTGTGATTATTATTTGACCCTGCTGGTCATCTATGAATGTTTGAACATCTTGGAGAAAAATCTGGCCTTAATGACCACGTACTGTTATAATCTCCATCCGGCACAGCCAGAAGGGGACTGGCCATCCTTCAGAGCCTTGTTCCTCTCTAGGTTTATTCCTAGGTTTCTGCCTTTTTAGGGAATTTTTCCTAGCCACCGTGCTTCTACATCTGCATTGCTTGCTGTTTGGGGTTTTAGGCTGGGTTTCTGTATAGCACTTTGTGACATCTGCTGATGTAAAAAGGGCTTTATAAATACAATTTGATTGATTGATTGTTGTTATTCTTAGATTTAAAAAAAATCCTTGATACATGGTCAAATAACTGAAGCATAAATTGGTAACTTTTTTTCTAATTTGGAACACAAAACCTTGGTAAAAAAGAATGGCACTGATTGACCTATAGGTGGCGCTGGTATAAGCAGTCTCACTTAAACCCTCATATCCGCCATCTCGTTTGACCTAGAGACTTGCAAGTTTGTATGTAGGTGTCTTTCCTCATGCTGAACAAATTTGCCTCAAGGACCCATAAGGTCCATCAGGAAAGATGTTCTTCCATCTTGGAAAATTTGGAAAACCATTGAAAAACTTCTCATGACCCATAAGCAAATAACCCCAAATTCGGTATGTAGCTAACGGATTGGTTAAGAGATGGCTGAGTTATTGATCAATCAGGAAATCAGGTTTTGTGTGTCCATTTAAATCCTTTATAAATCCACTTCACAATGACCTATCAACTTGACACTTTTTAGGGCCATCAAAGACATTAACATGATAAACCATGTTTAGTTTGGCATTGATACCTGAAAAAATAACAATCCACTTTTTTTACTATGTAACGTTAATGCTTAAAATCTTCTTCTCATGGCCTAAAAGTCAGATTCACTCCAAATTTGGTCTTTGGACAATAGTCCCTAAAGAGTTTGAGAAAATAATGTTGATGCATTCAAGAATGGCCACAAAGATGGCCTGCATTATTAGGAGCTAGTAACATAATCATTAGGACATATGCTAATATGCTCAAATATGCTAAGAATACTTCAAAAATCTTCTTCTCATGAACCATAGGACCAAATTACAACAAATTTGGTATGTAGGTCAAATTTATTCAACTGGGGGTCCGCGGCTCCCTAGGATTATATTGGCGGGAACTGGAACACGCTGTTGTGCATGTTGATCCAGAGCATCCCAAACATGCTCAATGGGTGACATGTCTGGTGAGTATGCAGGCCATGTAAGAACTAGGACATTTTCAGCTTCCAGGAATTGTGTACAGAACCTTGCGACATGGGGCCTTTCTTTATTATGCTGAAACATGAGGTGATGGCGGCGGATGAATGGCACGACAATGGACCTCGGGATCTCGTCACGGTATCTCTGTGCATTCAAATTGCCATTGATAAAATGCAATTGTGTTCGTTGTCCGTAGCTTATGCCTGCCCATACCATAACCCCACCCTCACCATGGGGCACTCTGTTCACAACGTTGACATCAGCAAACCGCTTGCACACACAACGCCATACACGCTGTCTGCCATCTGCCCGGTACGGTTGAAACCGGGATTCATCCGTGATGAGCACACGTCTCCAGCATGCCAGTCACCATTGAAGGTGAGCATTTGCCCACTGAAGTCGGTTACGACGCCGAACTGCAGTCAGGTCAAGACCCTGGTGAGGACGACGAGCACGCAGATGAGCTTCCATTAGACTGTTTCTGACAGTTTGTGCAGAAATTCTTCGGTTGTGCAAACCCACATTTTTATCAGCTGTCCAGCTGGCTGGTCTCAGATGGTCCTGCAGGTGAAGAAGCCGGATATGGAGGTCCTGGGCTGGAATGGTTACATGTGGTCTGCGGTTGTGAGGCCGGTGGGACGTACTGCCAAATTCTCTAAAACGCTGTTGGAGGCGGCTTATGGTAGAGAAACATGAACATTAAATTCTCTGGCAACAGCTCTGGTGGACATTTCTGCAATCAGCATGCCAATTGCACGATCCCTCAAAACTTGAGACATCTGTGGCATTGTGTTTTGTGACAAAAGTGCACATTTTAGAGTGGCCTTTTATTGTCCCCAGCACAAGGTGCACCTGTGTAATGATCATGCTGTTTAATCAGCTTCTTGATATGCCACACCTGTCAGGTGGATGGATTATCTTGGCAAAGTAGAAATGCTCACTTACAGGGATGTAAACAAATGTGTTCACAACATTTGAGAGAACTAACTTTATGTGCTTATGGAAAATATCTGGGATCTTTTATTTCAGCTCATGAAACATGGGACCAACACTTTATATGTTGTGTTTGTATTTTAGTTCAGTATATATTCACGCTTGACCCCACTCTGTGTCACGGTTTCGGCCGAGGCTGCTCCTTCTCCTTGTTCGGGCAGGCTTCGGCGGTCGTCGTCTCCGGAGTACTAGCTGCCACCGTTCTATGTTTCTATGTTTGATTGGTTTTGTCTGTTTTGTTACACCTGTTCCTTGTTAGTGTTCATTATGCGTCCTATTTAGTTCTCTTGAGTTTGGTCAGGTGTTGTGTGTAATTGTTCGATGTCACGTGTTGTGTTAGTTCGTTGTTCTGTTCTCTCTGTTTATTTTTGTTAGAGAGAGTCCCGCACTTTGTGCGCCTTTATTTTGTACTTTACCATTGTGCGTAAAGTTCGCCTGTTGCCTGTTGCCGTGGTTGACTTGTTCTTTGGACTTCTCTAAAGACGTCTGTTCGAAACCTCTGTGTGTCCTGCGTGTGATTCTACGCTACCTCTACAGTCAACCCTGACATAATTACACACCATTACAATGGAATCAGCAGGAGCAACTGCACCCACGGAGATCATCGAGGAGCGCCTTCGTGGACAGGAGGACAGGATTAACCAAATCGGGCACGCTCTGGACAGAGTTATGAACACCCTCCATCGATGGTAGACCAGCGGGGTACCCACACCCCCACCTACCACACCATCACCATCGGTCAGCCCGCCTGTCCAACTTCCGGAACCCAGTGGGATTCGGCTCTCGCTCCCGAGGGCGTACAACGGCACCGCTGCCGGGTGTCAGGGGTTCCTGTTGCAAGTTGAACTCTACCTCGCCACCGTACACCCGGCGCCCTCGGGACACGAGAGCGTTTCCGCCCTCATCTCCTGTCTCACCGGCAAGGCGTTGGAGTGGGCCAACGCCGAATGGAGGAGAATAGACGCCGCAACTATCACCTATGCGGAGTTCTCCCGCCGCTTCCGTGCAGTGTTTGACCATCCACCGGAGGGGAAGGCGGCGGGGGAGCGTCTATTCTACCTCTGGCAGGGGATGAGGAGCGCTCAGGAGTTTGCACTGGAGTTCCGGACCCTAGCGGCAGATGCAGGGTGGAATGAGCGTGCTCTCATAGATCACTTCCGCTGCAGCCTCCGGGAGGACGTCCGTAGAGAGTTGGCGTGCAGGGATACCACGCTTTCGTTTGACCAATTGGTTGACATGGCCATTCGGCTGGACACCCTGCTCGCCACCCGTGGGCGTCCCGGGTGGGGGTTGCCCATTCCACCCTCCAGCACCTCCGAGCCGAGCCCTATGGAGCTCGGAGGTGCTGGCGCTAGAGAAAGGAGGAGAAGGAGCCCGAGGGGGGCCGTCCCCTGCACCAACTGTGGCCGTGGAGGGAACACCGCGGCTAGGTGCTGGGGAGGGTCTCCTGGTGGAAGAGAAGGCAGGCCACACATTGGGGAGTCCTCCCAGGTGAGTAGGCGCCCCACTTACCCAGAGCTTTCTGTCGTACACATAACCATACCTGTTTGTTTTCCACAGGTTGCACCTCGTTCCCAGCATAAGGCGCTAGTAGATTCAGGCGCAGCTGGGAATTTTGTAGATCGCAAATTCTGTGTAGAGTTAGGGATCCCTCTCCTTCCGGTAAATAATCCTTTCCCTGTACATGCCCTAGATAGCCGTCCGTTAGGATCCGGGTTGATTAGGGAGGTCACAGTGCCACTTAGGATGGAGACGCAGGGGGGTCATGAGGAGACAATTCAGCTCTATCTGATCGACTCTCCTGCGTATCCGGTGGTGCTGGGGCTTCCCTGGTTGATTACACATGATCCTACTATTTCGTGGCGAGAGAGGGCTCTTAAGGGGTGGTCTGCCCAGTGTGAGGGGCTATGTCTGGGTGTTTCCGTAGGGGCGACCTCGGTGGAGAGTCCAAACCAGATGCCCGCAATGCACATTCCCCCCGAGTATGAGGATTTGGCACTCGTGTTTAGCAAGACAAGAGCGGCGCGATTGCCGCCTCATAGACAGGGGGATTGTGCGATAGACCTCCAGGCAGGAGCTGCGCTCCCGCGGAGCCATGTGTATCCTTTGTCACAAGAGGAGAAGAGGGAGATGGAGACATACATTGCAGAGTCTCTGAGACAGGGATACATACGGCCCTCCACTTCACCCGCGTCCTCAAGCTTCTTTTTTGTGAAGAAAAAGGATGGAGGTTTGCGCCCGTGTATTGATTACCGCTGTCTCAATCAGATTACTGTGAAATATAGTTATCCACTCCCTCTGATTGCGACTATGACGGAGTCATTACACGGGGCACGGTTCTTCACAAAATTGGACCTCAGGAGCGCATATAACTTGGTGCGCATTAGAGAGGGCGATGAATGGAAGACAGCATTTAGTACTACCTCCGGTCATTACGAGTATCTCGTCATGCCATACGGGTTAATGAATGCTCCATCAGTCTTCCAATCCTTTGTAGATGAGATTTTCCGGGACATGCAGGGGCAGGGAGTAGTCGTGTACATAGACGATATTCTGGTGTACAGTTCTACCCGAGCCGAGCATGTAGCCCTGGTGCGCCGAGTGTTGAGGAGGCTGTTGGAGCATGACCTGTATGTCAAGGCAGAGAAATGTCTGTTCTTCCAGGAGTCGGTCTCCTTTTTGGGATATCAGTTGTCTGCGTCAGGGGTGAGGATGGAGGTTGACCGTGTGTCAGCCGTGCGTAATTGGCAAACCCCAACCACGGTTAAAGAGGTGCAGCAGTTCTTGGGTTTTGCGAATTACTACCAGAGGTTTATCCGGGGTTTTGGACAGGTGGCAGCTCCCATAACGTCCCTTCTGAAGGGGGGTCCGGTGCGCTTGCGGTGGTCAGCTGAGGCGGACAGGGCTTTTGGGAGACTGAAGGACCTGTTTACCTCGGCTCCGGTGCTGGCGCACCCGGATCCCGCTTTACCATTCCAAGTGGAGGTGGACGCGTCTGAAGCCGGTATCGGGGCCGTTCTCTCACAACGGTCCGGCACACCACCTAAACTCCGCCCCTGTGCTTTTTATTCGAAAAAGCTCAGTCCGGCGGAGCATAATTATGACGTAGGGGACAGGGAGCTGTTAGCCGTGGTACAAGCCCTAAAGGTGTGGAGGCATTGGCTTGAGGGGGCTCAACACCCTTTTCTCATTTTGACTGACCACCGTAACCTGGAATACATTCGGGCAGCTAGGAGACTGAATCCTCGCCAGGCTCGGTGGACTATGTTTCTAGCCCGGTTCGTGTTTAAGATCACTTACATCCCTGGGTCCCAAAACGGGAAGGCAGATGCCCTGTCTCGGCGGTATGACACGGAGGAGAGGTCCGTTGAGCCCACTCCCATACTACCTAAGTCTTGTCTGGTGGCACCGGTGGTATGGGAGGTCGATACGGAGATCGAGCGGGCGTTACGCACCGACCCTAGCCCTCCACAGTGTCCGGTGGGTCGGACGTACGTCCCGCTCGAGGTCCGGGATCGACTCATTTATTGGGTTCACACGTCACCCTCCTCTGGGCATCCAGGTATTGGCCGGACAGTGCACTGCCTTAGCACAAAGTACTGGTGGCCAACGTTAGCCAGGGATGTGAGGATTTATGTCTCCTCCTGCTCGGTGTGTGCCCAGTGTAAGGCGCCCAGACACTTGCCCAGGGGTAAGTTACAACCCCTGCCCGTTCCACAACGACCCTGGTCTCACCTCTCGGTGGATTTTGTTACAGACCTTCCCCCCCTCACAGGGGAATACCACCATCCTGGTCGTTGTGGATCGGTTCTCGAAGGCCTGTCGTCTCCTTCCCATGCCGGGTCTTCCTACTGCCCTACAGACCGCTGAGGCTCTATTTACCCACGTCTTCCGGAATTACGGGGTACCCGAGGATATAGTGTCTGATCGAGGCCCCCAGTTTACCTCCAGAGTCTGGAGAGCGTTTATGGAACGGTTGGGGGTTTCGGTGAGCCTTACCTCGGGTTACCACCCGGAGAGTAATGGGCAGGTCGAACGTGTCAACCAGGATGTGGGTAGGTTTCTGAGGTCGTATTGCCAGGGCCGGCCGGAGGAGTGGGCGAGATATGTTCCCTGGGCCGAGATGGCACAGAACTCTCTCCGCCACTCCTCCACTAAACTAACCCCCTTTCCAGTGTGTGTTAGGGTACCAGCCGGTTCTGGCACCTTGGCATGAGAGCCAGATCGAGGCCCCTGCGGTGGATGAGTGGGTGCGGCGCTCGGAGGAGACGTGGAACGCTGCACACATCCATCTGCAGCGAGCCATCCGTCGACATAAGACGAGCGCCGATCTCCACCGCAGTGAGGGGCCAGTGTACGCACCTGGAGATCGAGTCTGGCTCTCGACCAGAAACCTGCCCCTCCGCCTACCCTGCCGGAAGCTGGGTCGGCGGTTTGTGGGGCCTTTTAAGGTCCTGAGGAGATTGAACGAGGTGTGTTACAGGTTACAACTGCCCATTGATTACAAGAATATTAACCCCTCGTTCCATGTGTCTCTCCTCAGGCCGGTGGTAGCTGGTCCACTCCAGAACTATGAGATAGAAGAGACTCCTCCGCCCCCGTTGGACATCGAGGGGGCTCCGGCGTACACTGTTCGGTCCATCCTAGATTAGAGACGCCGGATGGGGGGTCTCCAATATCTCGTGGAGTGGGAGGGGTACGGCCCGGAGGAGCGGTGCTGGGTGCCGAGGAGGGACATCCTAGACCCGTCTCTTCTGACCGAGTTCCATCGTGGTCATCCCACGCGCCCTGCTCCGCGTCTTCCTGGTCGTCCCCGAGGCCGGGGTCGGCGCACGGCTGGAGCCGCGCGTCAAGGGGGGGGGTACTGTCACGGTTTCGGCCGAGGCTGCTCCTTCTCCTTGTTCGGGCAGGCTTCGGCGGTCGTCGTCTCCGGAGTACTAGCTGCCACCGTTCTATGTTTCTATGTTTGATTGGTTTTGTCTGTTTTGTTACACCTGTTCCTTGTTAGTGTTCATTATGCGTCCTATTTAGTTCTCTTGAGTTTGGTCAGGTGTTGTGTGTAATTGTTCGATGTCACGTGTTGTGTTAGTTCGTTGTTCTGTTCTCTCTGTTTATTTTTGTTAGAGAGAGTCCCGCACTTTGTGTGCCTTTATTTTGTACTTTACCATTGTGCGTAAAGTTCGCCTGTTGCCTGTTGCCGTGGTTGACTTGTTCTTTGGACTTCTCTAAAGACGTCTGTTTGAAACCTCTGTGTGTCCTGCGTGTGATTCTACGCTACCTCTACACTCAACCCTGACACTCTGCTCCTCATCATCCTCTTCTCATCCCTCCTCTTCAACCCTCATCTATTTAATTTATCTCCTTTCTCAAGTAATACAAAGGTGTTATATTTCACCTCAATGCTACACTGGTCACTCTCCAGAAACGAGCTTTTCATGCTCTGCCTACACCTCATATGTTAGGCATAATCTATTGGCCATACTCTCAGCAATGGTCATTTTACCATAGCTATCAATAGCTACATTTGTTGGCGAGTATCCAATTACTCTCATGCATATAGCGGTGGTGGCCATTCATTATTACACCTTCTCATGTGTAACATGTGAGGCACTCAGCAGACCAGCATTGGGTCAGACTCTTTGGCATGTGTCCCTATCGCTTCGTATTACTGCATGCATGACTAGGTTTGACGCAAAGCAAACGTCTCGTTATATCGTACATATTGCATTACAGCATGCGTGGTTGGGTTCTACGTACAAGCATATATGTAGCATTTCATCTAAACAGTTTAGCAAATGTTTGGTTCTGGCGCTCAGCGCGCCATGCTTTATTGAAAAATGTCATATAATACTTTCCATTACAGCATAATCATCCTTTTTTCTATATTCCTTGCATTCATCTCTTTTACATCTAATTAATCATTGTTTTCAATCTTTAGATCCAATAGTTACACACAGTTCAGAGAGAGTTCAGTGAGAACACCAGAAGAGACCAGAATCTGAAATTCCCAGTGTTCAGTTTGCTCAGAATTATCCAGCGGACCTGTCCTCAATATTCAGGGTGAGCTACGCGATCAAACATGTTTTTGAAAAATGTATGATTTACAGTGCTAATAAAACAGCCTTTAAATGTTTAATTCCTTTGAACTGTTTCAGTCACTTGAGGATAATGTTGTAACTTTTGTGAGGAATGAGCTGGAAAAGTTCAAAAAGATACTGAGTCAGGATATCTCAGAGTGCTTAGAGAGGGACAATGTGGAAGTGGTGGATGCTGAAGATGACGCCCAGAAGAGCAGTGCCAGAGAGGGGGCTCTGAAGACCACACTGCACGCCATGAGGAACATGACCGAAGAAACTTGCTGACACACTGGAGAAAAGTAAGAGATCTAGGCTTGGTGGGCTACTAGCTAGTTTCTTCTGGGTAGCAACTAAAAACAGGGTTGTAAGAATAACTATTGTTTTGTTTATCTGTTTGATAACTTTATAAAAAAGGCTAAAGTGGGTCATAACGTAAACATTTTTGGGAACCTCTTTCATAATATTTCCACAGTGAAGGACTGAAAATATTAACGCCACCACCTTGAACATTAGCATTAATATTTAATGCATTGTTTGGTCATTCAAATAACTTGGCCGTAATCTGTCAACTAAAACTCCAATCTTCCCTGAAGAAGTTTCAGTGTGTGTTTGAGGGAGTAGCTGAGCAAGGAAACCCAACACTTCTAAATAAGACCTACACAGAGCTCTACGTTACAGAGGGTGAAAGTGGAGAGGTCAACGATGAACATAAGGTGAGACAGATTGAGACAGCATCAAAGAAACCAGCGAGACAGGTACTAATAAAATACAATGATCTTTAAACCCTTACCTCGACAAACAAACCCATCAGAACTGTGCTGACAAAGGGAGTCACTGGCATTGGGAAAACAGTCTCTGTGCAAAAGTTAATTCTTGACTGGGCAGAAGGAAAAGCCAATTCATATTTCCACTTCCTTTTCGGGAGATTAACTTGAAGAAACACACTTTGATGGGACGTCTTAAAGGCCCAGTGCAGTCAAAAATGTGATTTTTCTGTGTTTTACATATATTTCTACACTATGAGGTTGGAATAATACTGTGAAATTGTAAAAATGATGATAGTGCCCTATTAGTTTAAGAGTTCTTTGAAAAGATCACCTGAAATTTCAGCCTGTTGTGTTGGGATGTAGTTTTGCTTGCCTGGTGACATCACCAGTGGTAAATTAGTTATTAATAGAGCAATAAGAAATAGAGTTCCAAACCTCTCTGCCAATAACAGGTAATTTTCCGTTTTCCCTCCCAAATTGGAACACTCCCAGACAGTCCTAGCTAAATTCTTGCTTGAGAAATTGCTATTTTCTAAAAAGCTATTTTTTTTATTTTTTATTCTTAGTTGTTACCCAGAAATGGTTTGATATTGAGATAAAAACGGCTGCATTAGACCTCTAACAAGTTTTTCATGGAAATAACGTTATCTGGAATCTCCAACTATGACAAGCACAAGGTTTTGTTAGTCTTTGATGGTCTGAATGAGTGTCGACTTCCTCTAGACTTCCAGAACAATGAGAGCTGGTGTGATGTCACAGAGTCATCTTCCGTGGACATGCTGCTGACAAGTCTCATCAAGGCGAATCTGCTTCCCTCTGCACTCATCTGAGAGAATGCACTTGAAACTTACAGTGCATTCGGAAAGTATTCAGACCCCTTGACTTTTTCCAGATTTTGTTACGTTACAGCCTTATTCTAAAATTGATTTAATTGTTTTTATTCTTCATCAATCTACACACAATACCCCATAATGACAAAGCAAAAACAGGTTTTTGCTGAAATACTGAAATATGACATTTACATAAGTATTCAGACCATTTACTCAATACTTTGTTGAAGCACCTTTGGCAGCGATTACAGCCTCAAGTCTTCTTGGGTATAACGCTACAAGCTTGGCACACCTGTATTTGGGGAGTTTCTCCCATTTTTCTCTGCAGATCCTCTCAAGCTCTGTCAGGTTAGATGGGGAGCATCGCTGCACAGCTATTGTCAGGTCTCTCCAGAGATGTTCAATCGGGTTCAAGTCCGGGCTCTGGATGGGCTACTCAAGGACATTCATAGATTTGTCCCGAAGCCACTCCTGCGTTGTCTTGGCTGTGTGTTTAGGGTCGTTGTCCTGTTGGAAGGTGAACCTTCTCCCTGGTCTGAGATTCTGAGCGCTCTGGAGCAGGTTTTCGTCAAGGATCTCTCTGTACTTTGCTCCGTTCATCTTTCCCTCAATCCTGACTAGTCTCCCAGTCCCTGCCACTGAAAAACATCCCCACAGCATGATGCTGCCACCACCAGGCTTCACCTTAGGGATGGTGCCAGGTTTCCTCCAGATGTGACACTTGGAATTCAGGCCAAAGAGTTAAATCTTGGTTTCAGCAGACCAGAGAATCTTGTTTCTCATGGTCTGAGAGTCCTTTAGGCGCCTTTTGGCAAACTCCAAGCAGGCTGTCAAGTATATTTTACTGAGGAGTGGCTTCCGTTTGGCCACTCTACCATAAAGGCCTGATTGGTGGAGTGCTGCAGAGATGGTTGTCCTTCTGGAAGGTTCTCCCATCTCCACAGAGGAACTATGGAGCTCGTTCAGTGACCATTAGGTTCTTGGTCACCTCCCTGACCAAGGCCCTTCTACCCCGATTGCTCAATTTGGCCAGGCGGCCAGCTCTAGGAAGAGTCTTGGTGGTTCCAAACTTCTTCCATTTAAGAATGATGGAGGCCACAATTCGACCTCATGGCTTGGTTTTTGCTCATCGGCCATTGGACATAAACACTACACAACAAGTTGGAAATCACAAATTCAACAATGTGTGGTTTAGAAGGAATCAGTGGCTAACTGCAAGCATTGTAAAGCAATCACTAGCCTGCTATTCAGTGGAGTGGGTGTGTGGTCCAAGTCTGGGTTTAAGGGTCTCTTTTCCAAGCTTAAAAGAACAAACATTCAACACCATGGGCCAGAAAAGTTTGAATACATTGGCCATGCTGCCAATCCAGCATGATTTCTGCTGCGTTCAAAACAACTGGAAACTCGGAACTGGGAAATCTCAGACATCAGTGAGTTCAAGACAACTGGGATCTCGGAAAGAAACGAGCGCCGACTGGGAAAATACGTTTTGAACGGTCATCCAACTCAGAATTCCAACTCGGGAACTCGGGCCTCTTTCTAGAGCTTTGACCTGAAGATCACTGACGACATGATTCGACCTTGCTTTTCCCGAGTTCCCAGTTGTCTCGAAAGCACCATAAATCCAGAGAATGCCAGACGTTGATGACAAAGTTTGATGACAAAATTTGCCCACATGGACCGTCGTGCCACCTTCCTGTTCAAGTGAGCACAGCCCAACAAGGTGAGTCCAAAAATGTATTGTATGCTGTTGCATAAATTATGTATAATGCCAGGGAGATATGTATACTGTAGCTAAGAAAGTATTACTAAGTGTATGTTGTGTAGTAAGCTGTTAGTAGCCCATATGCCTCACGCTAATAATTTGGTCCCTTTCCCCTTCATAACTTAGCCTACTGTTCTGACTTGGCGGTGCACATGTAGCATCCTATGACGGTGCCACGTTGAAAGTCACGGAGCTCTTCAGTAAGCCCATTCTACTGACAATGTTTGTCTAATGAGATTGCATAGCTGTGTGCTTGATTTTATACACCTGTCAGCAACAGGTGTGGCTGAAATAGCCGAATCCACTAATTTGAAGGGGTGTCCACATACCTTTGTATATATAGTGTAACTGTATTTCTACTTTGGTAGGATATTTCAGTACTCTTTCCACCCTTGGTGAGAGAGTGAAAGAGGGAGTTTGTGAGTGAGTGAGTGAGTGAGTGAGGGAATGAGGGAAAGAGAAAGTGAGCGAGAGAGTAAGGGAAAGCGTGTGAATGTGTGAGTGAGTGAGTGAATGAGTGAGTGATGAATGTCAGTAAGTAACAGCGGGGTGAATGAGAGATTGAATGGGTGGAACAATTAGACATGTTTATTTCTGAGTCTGAAGTATATTGAAGTCTGGCAACTTTGTTGTTAATGCACTTTATTTTCTATTGCTTTTTATTTACCAATACGTTTGTATTGCTTTAAATGTTTAATTTATTTTCAAACATTAATATAATATTTTTTATATATACAGATGTGCCTTGTTGCAACTCATAAAATAAATGAACTGAGTTCCTAATTTACATTCATTTCCTCTCTTTCAATTTTTTACATGGAAAAGATAATGTGTAACAACGTTCAGTTAACCTTAGTGAAAATAGTTAATTATCAATGTCAATGTTTTTTTTATCTTAGAAGAAACTCAATTACTTTTAATTTGAGTATGTTAAATGACTTACTTTTAACTTTTACTTTAGTTTTTTTTTTACACCGATAATTGTATTTCTACTTGAGTAAAATGTAATTAAAGTAACAGTACATTTCAGTACTCTTTCCACCCCTGCTTAATATGGATAAAACCATTACATTTACACCATTATAGAGTGTTCAGGGACCAAATAGAGTGTATCTATTTCCACAGGTTGTCATTCTGTAGAGTCAAAAAGGAAGCCTGTGCTTCTCTGGCCTTAGCTCTGAGGTCAAACCCCTTACCCCTTTTTTTTTGGTGAAGCTAATTATGCTTTTAAATGCTTATAGATGTTCATAAATGTTAACAAATAATGAAATAATAATTTGTCAATAAATAGTATGTACACTATCTATAAATAGTTTAGCAATGCTTATTCATAAAAGTTATTATAAAGCGTTACCAAAGTTGAATATAAATATTACTTTTTAATTATCTCCTACCATTATACCATTGAAAGTATTCTTACTATTGTGCACTTCAATGAATTAATTTCTACTCTATTTACATTTTCCTCTGATGTCTTGTCTATTGTATGCATTGTATACCTACACATTGCATTCATTAAAGGTAGACTCAGCGTGTTGACATAGATGCACAAAGTAAACAGCAGTAGTGGGTCAATTTCATTTCCGCAACAACTAAGAGTGTTGAAGCGTGAGGCTAAAATTCTCCGCTGTTTTGGTCCCGTAGCTACTACGTTGTAGCAGCATGAAGCGCACCCGTTCACATGACCACATACTCTGTGTGACTGTGTGAGAGCAAAGTATTGGATCGCGCTCATCTCAATATCTGCAGTGCTGCTTATGGCAACGTCATTTCGAGTCTACCTTAAACTTCAACCCATTAGAGAAAATGTTGCTCGCAACATAACTGTTAAATTGTCAATGGTATATTGGCGGCAACATAATATTGTATTAAAATATATGTGTAGATTCCATCTAGCTGTGGTAAATTTGTCAATATTGACCTGACTTGACCAATCCACTGATGTACCATGTGCATCCTGGTGAGTCTGTTTGCTCAGGTTTTCTCTTAATTAGACTGAATGGATGTAATAACCTCACAGAGAGATGCCTTGGCCTCAGCTCTCAACTCAAGGGAAAAACAATGTAGCACCATCAAAGAACTGTTTTGCTATGCATATTACATTTAACATAGTACAATACAAAACAATTAGATATCATTCAATGCACTTAGCAAGATCATATGATGTTTATAATATCGTCGTCTCCCCCATCAGATGCTTGCAAGCTCAGATTGGACCCAGACACAGCGCACACACTCCTCTTTCTGTCTGAGAACAGAATAGTGACATGGGTGGGAGAGAAGCAGCTGTACCTTGATCATCCAGAAAGGTTTGAGCACTCACAATATGTGCTGTGTAGAGAGGGTCTGACTGGATGCTGCTACTGGGAGGCAGAGTGGCGAGGATGGGCTCATTTAGGAGTGACATATGAAGGAATCAGAAGGAAAGGAGAGCATGATGACTGTCTCCATGGATACTATGACAAATCCTGAATGCTCTGGTGGCAATTATACTGCCTGTCATAATAAGAAGAATACTGACCTGCATGTCTTCTCCTCCAGCTCTGACAGAGTAGGAGTGTATCTGGACTGGCTGGCTGGTATTCTGTCCTTCTACAGAGTCTATTGTAACACACTGATCCACCTGCACACATTATATACTACAGTCACTGAGCCTCTCTACCCAGGGGTTTGGGTTGGGGTTCACTCCTCAGTGTCCCTGTGCCAAGTAGAACTGCTTCCTGTGTCCAGAAGGAACACCTTCAGGAAGGTCACACTCCTGTTCAAACACAACTGTGGGACATGATGGGGCACTTTCTGCTGTCGTCATGCCAGACAGTGGAGTGTTGTACTTCTCTAGTCCATTCGGTGCAGATTTGAATAACCCCTTTTGCAAAGAAACCTTTTGCAACGTACATTTGTCTGGAGACATAGCTTGGACATGTAGCCTCGGGAAGTAGGGGTGCTGAAGGTGCTGCAGCACCCCCTGGTGGTGAGATAGTAAAACTAAGAATTTGTCTTGCAATAAAAAAAAGATTAAACCATTTTTCTGTTGCATTATTGATATAAATGATAATGGGATTGGGGTAGGGGAGAGAAAAAAACATGGAATATTTATATATGGGGCCCATTCTGCATGGAGCTCTCAGCTCTGTTTTGTAATCGGTATGCTCTTGATATTCTGGTGAAGCTTGGGACATCATGTAAGGGAGGACGTCACTAAATCATGAACTAATGCTCGCAGGTGTGACTACTTGCAAGACTCTGCCCGGGACTTTAAGAAACTGATATAAGGCAGAGCCAAGAGTGCAGGCAGGTCTTGGGAGTGGGAGCTTTGCTTTGATGAACGTTGGGCTTGTAGCCTTTGCAAGTCTCCGCATTGCACTCACCTTAAAGGGGGAGGTTGTCGTACGCTGTTTGGTAGGGCAGCCGGCAACGAAGACAGGTAGTGAGGGGGAATTTGGGGAACCAGATAAGAGAGTGGAGTTGCTAGGAGTGCGAGCCACCTCACTGGCTTTTGGGAACAGACCGCACTGGGCATTCTAGTGTGTTCTTGGACATTAATTAATTAATTAGCTAAGCTTTATCAGTGTTTGTAAAGAGAGCGCACTGCTAGTGTAGTGTGCTCCCCTATTCTACGTAATTAATCAGGCTAAAACCTGCGCCGATTAACCTGAATCCGTGTGTAGCCTAGTTGTTGTTCCTGTCCAGTTTGTAACATATTCAGTGCGCCGTGGATACCACAGGAGGCTGCTGAGGGGAGGACGGCTCATAATAACGGCTGGAATGGAGTGAGTGGAATGGTATCAAACACATGGAAACCATGTTCTTGATGTGTTCGATACAATTCAATTTATTCCGTTCCAGCCATTACTATGAACCCGTCCTCCTCAATTAAGGTGCCACCGGCCTCCTGTGGTGGATAGTATCCACTGCCTGTCTACCACTAGCCACGCCAACCGGCCCAATGGTGGTGCACACGCCCAGACCCCATAGGTGGGTCCCTTCAGCTGGGAGAGCTAAGCGTTTTTAAATGTTACATTTAAATGTTTAATGTTATGTTGGCATAGTCTTGTTAAATGTTTCTAGAATGTATAGTTTTAAAAATACAGCGTGAGTTATGTAGGGTGAACAGAACGGGGATTGCAGACTGCTTAGCTCAAAGTGGGGCGTTCTATGACTTTATTATCACTTTTGGGTCTCTGGACCGTGTGTAGGCTGTTACGCCCCTGTGTGCAGTGAAGTAGAATCTTGGATGTTCAGTTCTCCTTAACCTTACACCTCACTAGTGTGTGTAGTGTCACCTTTTAGCGCGTTATCACACATAATAGCTTGTGTGCCTTAGATCTTGTTCAGGTCATTGCAGCACTTCTGATTGGGTTAGAGCGACTGAAGGAATTTAGTAGGTCAATTAGCATTTCATGCACGCTGTGTTATGAAATTGTGTAGTTATTAAAGATCATTGTTTGCAATATTTGTGTTGAGTTTTGGTATCCTATCCTCTGACACAGGACCATACCGGTCAAACAAAGCTGGTGGCAGCATCATGCTACTCTGCTCAATCAAGTCCTTGCCCCACCTCCTGGGTGGTCTAGCAAGCTTTATTACAATATGCTCTGATCTATTCAGTTGTGGGGGTTTGGAGTTAGACACACGCTCTGCTGTACAATAGACAGTTTAGTTTGAGTGAAATAGACCCTCTCTCTCCCTTTTCTCTTCTTTCCCACTTGTGGTGGAGATCAAGTGATCTGTCGTATTCCTAGCAACTACTAGTTCACTTCTGTTTTCTATTAGTTTCCAATTCTAAACTTGGCAAAAAAGGGAATGGGAATAATATCATAAAAGGAACATGGTATTCTCTCGGTCTGCTCCTGCCCATGTCAAAGGCCTGCTAGAGCCCATAGTAAGCAACACAGTGCTGGGCGCGGTCCAGAGAGTGGTGCTTTCCACCAGCTGGTGCTGGATCGAGGTGAGCGCTTTTCTCCGCAATGGATCGCATAGCTGTCCATTTGTGCTCAGTTTTAATAGGTTTCAACCCCGCTCCTTATCTCTCTCTCTTACACACACACCCATTGTAATTATGCAGTACAAAGAAATGTGCGCTCTCCTCACAACAGTCTATTCCTAGGCGCGAGTTTCAAGTTTGAGTTTCAAGTTTGGGGAAGCTTACAATTTATCCTACCATTTGCGTGCCAGTTATGATTTTCATCTGCGCATTTTCGTGGAACAGTTTCATTTTAATAATAACGTTTTCGTTTCTCCAAATCATTGTCACATGGTTAATAATAAAAATCTGAATTAAAATGATAAAAAGCTAAAAGTTAAAATGCTACTAATGCGAGAGCACCAGCCTCTGGCATACGGACACATTGCTTCACCGTGAGAAATGTGAGAGAGCCTAGGCCAATGTAGGAGTGGGCCTATAACTTCTTCCATTGTCAACAAAGTAAAAATGCAGGTTCTTTCATCTCTCTCTGTATATCTCTATAGATACTTGTCACGTTCGTTTACAGACGGGTCAGACCAAGGCGCAGCGTGATATGCATACATGTTTATTTATATGAATAAACAACCGACAAAACAACAAATGAAAGGAAACGTGAAGTCCAAGGTAGACAAACAACATACCTCACACGGAACAAGATCCCACAACCCACTAGTGCCAATAGGCTGCCTAAGTATGGTCCCCAATCAGAGACAACGAGCTACAGCTGCCTCTAATTGGGAACCACACCAGCCAACATAGATCTACACGATCTAGATCTAAACATAGAAAATGCAACATAGAACATACCACACAGAAAATACACACCCTGACTCAACAAATACGAGTCCCCAGAGTCAGGGCGTGACAATACTCCACCTGTCTGCCTTCCTTTCTATCTGTCTTACTAGGTCTAGCCCAATGACTGTATAGAATGCCTTCAGAAAGTATTTATACCCCTTGACTTATTCAACATTTTGTTGTGTTACAGCCTGAATACAAAATGTATTAAATATATTTATTTTTCCGCACCCATTGTGACGGAGACATCCGTCACTGGCCGCGGGCAGCATTTGATAAGCTAACACACCCACACACACACTCATCTCCCCCTCCCTGCTCTGTTTTCAGCTCTGTTAGCAATGTGGGTCGACACACAAGTTAACTTAGCGATCTCAGTTCATACATTACACACATTATTCTTACCTCCCTTCAGTAACAGTTTGGTATGTCCTGATGGGAGGGGCTTCCCCTACAAAAGGAGCCTCTCTTTCAGTTCAAAGGGGGGGACTGTTTTGGTTGAGCTCTTGATGGGGCAGCATTGTTTAGCTGTCCCCATAATGTATACTTTTGGTGGCAATACTGTTTTGTTTCCGGAATCACTATGTAAATAAACACGCTTTCACAGAAGTACTTTTGGGGCTCCGCCATCGTTTTATCTGGTAGAGGTAAGGTTTTTCAGTTTGGCCTTCTGGCCTACTCTATGCTACATATAGTGGCAGCGGTGGGATGGCGCACCGCAAATCAGTGAATTCCAAAAAGAGACGTAAAGGAACGCGTACAGAGTTGCGTTCTCAACAGCAGCATCAACTGTCAGAAAAGGTACCTAAAATTGAAACGGGGTGGAATACTATGGAATCGTCCGGTGAAGAAGAGGTCAATTGTGAGAAACTAGGAGCCTGACCAAGGTGCTTGAGCTGCCGATAGAACCACCAGAACAGCCATAAAAGACCAGCCGACTGAAGGAGCAGTTGGGGGACCAGAACCACACCCAACCATGGTAGCCCTTTTCCAGCAACTTCTCACCTGCCTTGAGAGGAGGGACGAAGACCTCAAGCAGGAGTTTGGGGATGGTAGGACAACACCCTACCATCCCCAAACGGATGGGCTCGCAGAGAGGTTCAATCAAACGCTCAAGAACATGCTGAGGACATTTGTGGCCGACACTGGCAAAGACTGGATAAATGGTTACCCTTTCAGCTTTTTGCTTACAGGGAGGTGCCTCAGGCGTCAACAGGTTTCTCGCCATTCGAACTCCTCTATGGGTGGCAAGTGCAGGGACAACTGGACCTGCTGAAGAAGTACTGGGAGGGTCCCCATCAGCTACCTCGGGACAGGGGATTGTCCAGTACATCCTCCAAATGCGTGACAGGCTGGAGAGGTACCAAGAGGAAGCCAGGGTGAACCTTCAGCAAGCCCAGAAGGCCCAGAAGAGAGGGTATGACCAGCACGCTCGACACAGAGAGTTCGAGCCAGGACAGAAAGCCCTGCTTCTCCTTCCCTCCTCTACCAGCAAGCTCTTCACGCAGTGGCAAGTGCCATACCTAATCAGGAGGAAGATGGGCCCGGTGACCTATGAGGTGCTGCACCCGGTCAAAGGTAAGGAGAGGCAAACTTACCATGTGAACCTCCTCAAGGCCTGGGAGGTCGAGAGAGGAACTCTCCAAGGGGACACCTTCCTGGTCCACAGAGTAGAAGAAGAGGACGAGTTGGAGGAGGTCACAGAGGCATGAAAGGGATGAGCAGAGGTCATACTGGCTCACCTGAGAGAGGGCAAGCAAGATGAGCTGAAGCAGCTGTTTGGCGAGTATCCGGCCCTCTTCAGTAAGAGGCCAGGAAGAACCAAGGTCCTGGAACACATCATCTGTTTGAAGCCTAACCAGAACCATGTGCGCCAGCATCCTTACCGTGTGCCTGATAGGCTGGTGGTAGCCCTCAAGGAAGAGGTCCACACCATGATAGAGATGGATGTTGTCGAGCCATCGTCAAGTGAATGGAGTAGCCCCATTGTCATTGTCCCAAAGAAGGATGGCCCTTTGCGCATCTGCACGATCTTCCGTAAGGTGAATGCCATCTCCCAGTTTGATGCCTACCCCATGCCCTGCATTGACGACTTACTGGCTCATTACATCACCACATTGGATCTCTGCAAAGGGTACTGACAGTGCACCTGGACGAACAATCCAAGGCCTACACTGCCTTCCGGACACCGATGGGCCTGTTCCAGTTCAAGGTTATGCCATTTGGCCTTCATGGGGCCCATGCAACTTTCCATAGGCTGATGGACAAGGTCCTCCAGGACTGTGACGATTGCTGTGCTGCCTACTTGGACGACATGGTGATCTACAGGCACTCCTGGGAGGAGCACACACAGCATCTTAGCAGAGTCGTGGGGAAGATCCATGACGTGGGCCTCACGCTTAACCTCCTGAAGTGTGAGTGGGCAAAACAGGAGACAAAGTACCTGGGTAACCAGCTTGGTAAGGGTGAAGTTCGGCCTCAGGTGGACAAAGTGCAGACCATCAGCAACAGTCCTCAACCCAGAACCAAGACACAGGTGAAGTCCTTCTTAGGTCTGGCAGGGTCTAACTGGAGATTCATTCCCCAGTTCTCGACCATCGCGGTTCCTCTGACCAACCTCACTTCAAAGGTGGCCAGCAACCCTGTGAAGTGGACTGAGGAGTGTAAGGAAGCATTCATGATGCTGAAAAAAACGCCTGTGCTCATCACCTGTTCTCAAGGGCCCTGCTTTTCAGAAGAGGTTCCTTGTAAAGGTAGACGCTTCGGCTGTGGGAATTGGAGCTGTACAGGCCCAAGGGGAGCCAGGAGAAGAGCTCCCGGTGCTGTACCTGAGTCAGAAGCTCTTGCCCAGGGAAACCAGGTATTCGACCATCGAGAAGGAGTGCCTGGCTATAAAGTGGACACCAGATAGCCTCCGGTAGTACTTTCTTGGGAGAGAATTTGACCTGCACACGGATCACAGAGCCCTGACCTGGATCCAGACTATGAAGGACCGGAATGCTTGCGTGAGCTCCAGCCCTTCCGGTTCTGTGTCCGTCACAAGGCAGAAAAATAAAATGTCACAGCAGACTACCTATCCCAGCTCCCAAACCTGGTCGCATCGGGATAGGAGGAAGGTAATGTGATGGAGACGTCCGTCACTGGCCGCAGGCAGCATTTGGTAAGCTAACACATCCACACACACACACACACACACACTCATCTCCCCCTCCCCGTTCCGTTTTTAGCTACATTAGCAATGTGGGTCGACACACAAGTTAACTTAGCGATCTCAGTTCAGGCATTACACACATTATTCTTACCTCCCTTCAGTAACAGTTTGGTATGTCCTGATGGGAGGGGCTTCCCGTACAAAAGGAGCCTCTCTTTCAGTTCAAAGGGGGGGGGACTGTTTTGATTGAGCTCTTGATGGGGCAGCACTGTTTAGCTGTCCCTATAATGTATACTTTTGGTGGCAGTACTGTTTTGTTTACGGAATCACTATGTAAATAAACACCCTTGCACAGAAGTAATTTTGCGGTTGAGGTTGAGGTTAGGTTTTTCAGTTTAGCCTTCTGGCCTACTCTACGCTACACCCATCTACATTTACATTTTACATTTTAGTCATTTAGCAGACGCTCTTATCCAGAGCGACTTACAGTATGTGAGTGCATACATTTTCATACTTCTACACACAATTCCCCATATTGACTGAGTAAAAACATGTTAAAAAAATGTTTTTGCAAATGTATTGAAAATGAAATAAAGAAATATCTAATTTACATAAGTATTCACACCCCTGAGTTAGCACATTTGGCAGCGATTACAGATTTGAGTCTTTGTGTGTAAGTCTCCTGGATTGTGCAACATTTGCCGATTATAATTTTCAAAATTCTTCAAGCTCTGTCAAATTGGTTGTTGATCATGGCTAGACAACCATTTTCAGGTCCTGCCAAATATTGTCAAGCAAATTTAAGTCAACACTGTAACCAGGCCACTTAGGAACATTCACTGTCTTCATTGTAAGCAACTCCAGTGTAGATTTGGCCTTATTATCATGCTGAAAGGTGAATTCATCTCCCAGTGTCTGGTGGAAAGCAGACTCAACCAGGTTTTTCTCTAGGATTTTGCCTGTGCTTTCTTTTTTGAAAAACTCCCCAGTCCTTAATTAACGATGATGATCATATGCATAACATGATGCATATGCTTGAACATACACTACCAGTCAAAAGTTTGGACACACCTACTCATTCAAGGGTTTTTCTTAATTTTTTTACAATTCTTTACATTGTAGAATAATAGTGAAGACATCAAAACTATGAAATAACACATATGGAATCATGTAGTAACCAAAACAGTGTTAAACAAATCAAAATATATTGTATATTTGAGATTCTTCAAATAGCCACCCTTTGCCTTGATGACAGCTTTGCACACTCTTGGCATTCTCTCAACCAGCTTCATGAGGTAGTCACCTGGAATGCATTTCAATTAACAGGTGTGTTTTCTTAAAAGTTAATTTGTGGAATTTATGTCCTTCTTAATGTGTTTGAGCCAATCATTTGTGTTGTGACAAGGTATACAGAAGATAGCCCTATTTGGTAAAAGACCAAGTCCATATTATGGAAAGAACAGCTCAAATAAGCTAAGACAAATGACAGTCCATCATTACATTAAGACATGAAGGTCAGTCAATACAATCCTTCGCATAGAGTTGATCAGGCTGTTGATTGTGGCCTGTGGAATTTTGTCAAACTCCTCTTCAATGGCTGTGCGAAGTTGCTGGATATTGACGGGAACTGGAACACTCTGTCGTACACATCGATCAAGGGCATCATAAAAATTTGCTCAACAGGTGACATGTCTGGTGAGTATGCAGGCCATGGAAGAACTGGGACATTTTCTGCTTCCAGGAATTGTATACAGGTCCTCCCGACATTTTACATTTACGTCATTTAGCAGACGCTCTTATCCAGAGCCACTTACAAATAGGTGCATTCAACTTATGATAGCCAGTGGGACAACCACTTTATTTATTTATTTTTATGGGAGGGTGGGGGAGGGGGGGTAGAATAATTACTTTTATACTATTCCAGGTATTCCTTAAAGAGGTAGGGTTTCAAGTGTCTCCGGAAGGTGGTCAGTGACTCCGCTGTCCTGGCGTCGTGGGGGAGCTTGTTCCACCATTGGGGTGCCAGAGCAGCGAATAGCTTTGACTGGGCTGAGCGGGAACTGTGCTTCCGTAGAAGTAAGGGGGCTAGCAGGCCAGAGGTGGATGAACGTAGTGCCCTCGTTTGGGTGTAGGGTCTGATCAGAGCCTGAAGGTAAGGAGGTGCCGTTCCCCTCACAGCTCCGTAGGCAAGTACCATGGTCTTGTAGTAGATGCAAGCCTCAACTGGAAGCCAGTGGAGTGTGTGGAGGAGCGTGACATGACATGAGAGAACTTGGGAAGGTTGAACACCAGACGGGCTTCAGCGTTCTGGATAAGTTGTAGGGGTTTAATGGCACAGGCAGGGAGCCCAGCCAACAGCGAGTTGCAGTAATCCAGACGGGAGATGACAAGTGCCTGGATTAGGACCTGTGCTGCTTTCTGTGTTAGGTAGGGTCGTACTCTGCGAATGTTGTAGAGCATGAACCTGCAGGATCGGGTCACCGCTTTGATGTTAGTGGAGAACGACAGGGTGTTGTCCAGGGTCACACCAAGGTTCTTTGCACTCTGGGAGGAGGACACAATGGAGTTGTCAACCGTGATGGCGAGATCATGGAGCGGGCAGTCCTTCCCCGGGAGGAAGAGCAGCTCTGTCTGGGGCCATGCATTATCATGCTGAAACAGGATCTCGCCACTGTATCTCTGTGCATTCAAATTACCATAGAAAAAATGCAACGTTGACATCAGCAAACCGATAGCCCACACAACGCAATACACGTTGTCTGCGGTTGTGAGGTCGATTGGACATACTGCCAAATTCTCTATGGTAGAGAAATTAACATTCAATTCTCTGGCAACAGCTCTGGTGGACATTCCTGCAGTCAGCATGCCAACTGCACGCTCCCTCAAAACTTGACACATCTGTGGCATTGTGTGGTGTGACAAAAGTGCACATTTTAGAGTGGCCTTTTTTTGTCCCCAGCACAAGGTGCACCTGTGTAATGATCATGTTCTTGATATGCCACACTTGTCGGGTGGATGGATTATCTTGGCAAAATTTGAGAGAAATAAGGTTTTTGTGCACTTTTATTTCAGCTCATGAAACATGGGACCAACACTTCACATGTTGCATTTATATTTTTGTTCAGTGTAGCTAGCCCAAGATTAGCATGGCTTTTAGACCACAAACATCAGAAATATAACACACTGTCAAGTACAGTGGTTCCTCATTTAAACGTTAATAGACTGGTAGTAGTGGTGTGCATATGTGGGTGGGCGTCTATTTTAATAAATCCATTGGGAATATACACTATTAAAAATATGAATTTGTTTCGGCAAGTCATAAGAAACATTATAACACTAATAAAATGTATTTGAAATAGAATAGAATCGCATATTTTATTTAAGCCTATGTTACGGATCTATGCAGCCATGGCTGCACCATCCAAATGAAATCAATAGTTTGTTATTTTGTTCATTAAACAGAGTTGCCTATACGCGATCAAGCAAAATAATAGGCTTACTCTTGATTTAGGCTACGGTATTGCATAAATGGTTCTAAGATTAGCAAATTAATAGATGAGCTATACCACCTCCACTTATTTGCCCAGCCAGATAATTAACCAAATATACAGAAAGAGATTCAGTGAAACAAAATCACATTGATTGATTAAGACAAGTCTAGGCCTAGGTCACTCAGCAACTGTGAGAGAAGAGGAAAAAATGCACTTGTTAAGCTACATAACATGCTGGCAAGATGTTCTGATCAGTGCTAATAAATGAGCCAACTAGCAATCACCTCAACTTAGCTAACATTTCCACAGCCTAATTGTAGCCTAACCAATATCCAAAAAGAGATTCATTGAAAATAAAAATCTGACATTGATTCATTTATCAAGACCACACGTTTGTCTCAAAGCAGCGCTAAGCGGTGCTGAAATAGTTGACCACATATGGGTAGGCTATTTCTTGAAATCCTATTATAACAATTGGATGACTTTGGGAGTTTCAGTAAGCAACAATTTGATGCCATCATTTGCATGATCCTACTTTATTCCAATATGTTCATCATTCAGTGATCTTTATTCCCACAGTAATTCATTATGGATACATCCAGTTGTAGTTAACAAAACAGTGCATGTGCAAAGAGATGGGTCAACTGACATCCCTCACAAACATCCATTAATACATTTGAAGTCCCTAAACTCGGCAATAATCTATTGCCCTGCTGATAGCCCATTAATGGTGGATGGCTTCTTTTCTATTCCAATTTATTGGAAAAACTGCCAAACCATTTACACCTGGCCCATAGATTTGTAGCAAACTTACAGCGCACTTTCGCTCCATTCTCGGCCTGACTCTCTACCACCAGACGCTTCTATCTATTGTTGTTATCTATTCGGTAACATTCCACAAGTAAACGTAATAAATAAAACATATAAATTAAATAACTCAGGTCTTGAAAATATGTGAAACCTTTTTTTGAGTTTTATTGATCTGTGCTTAGTAGCCAAAGCAATATAGCTGCGCTATCAACTTGTTCATTTAGCAGATGTCACTTTTGTCTATTCAGTCAACACATATACACAGAGTATACCAAACATTAGGAACACCTTCCTAATATTTAGTTGCACCCCATTTTGCCCTCAGAATAGCCTCAATTCAAGGTGTGGAAAGCATTCCACAGGGATGCTGGCCCATGTTGACTCCAATGCTTCCCACAGTGGTGTCAAGTTGGCTGGATGTCCTTTGGGTGGTGGACCATTCTTGATACACACAGGAAACTGTTGAGCATGAAAATCCCAGCAGCGTTGCAATTCTTGACACAAACCGGTCCCTGGCACCTACTACCATACCCCGTTCAAAGGCACTTAAATCTTTTGTCTTGCCCATTCACCCTCTGAATGGTACACATACACAATCCATGTCTCAATTGTCTCAAGGCTTAAAAATCCTTCTTTAATCTGTCTCCTCCTCTTCATCTATACTGATTGAAGTCAGTATAGATGAAGTCACATCAATAAGGGATCATAGCTTTCACCTGGATTCACCTGGTCAGTCTGTCATGGAAAGAGCAGGTGTTCTTAATGTTCTGTATACTCAGTGTATTATACAGTGTAACAACAGTTATAGTGAGTAATAGGCTACAGTCCAGTTACAGCTTCTTTTGATGAAGTAGAAACGGGTGTGCGCGCTGGACAGAGGAAGAGCAATTCTTACACTATTGTTCTAAATTCAATCACCCTCTTCCTCATTCTCATCATTCAGTTCATTCAAATTCAATCGTGAAGTGAAGTGCAAAATTATCAATTTCTATCTGGTTTCTATCACCCAATCATCAATTCACGTCATTCGTTCAGTGAGGAGAGAGACACATTAGTGCCAAAATCAAATGCGAGGTTTACTGTTGTCTTGGCCAGGGCTCTATCATGTTCCATTTTCGCCTGTCTGCTCTCCAAAATTAGATGGAGGAGTAGTTGCTGCTGGGTCAGGTTTTTTGCCCCTTGCATCTGCCATGTTTGTAAGCTAGCAATCTCAGCTAGCCAAGTCTGGACGAGGACTTAGCTAGCTACAGTGAGGGAAAAAAGTATTTGATCCCCTGCTGATTTTGTATGTTTGCCCACTGACAAAGACATGATCAGTCTATAATTTTAATGGTGTGTTTATTTGAACAGTGAGAGACAGAATAACAACAACAAAAATCCAGAAAAACGCATGTAAAAATTTTTATAAATTGATTTGCATTTTAATTAGGGAAATAAGTATTTGACCCCTCTGCAAAACATGACTTAGTACTTGGTGGCAAAACCCTTGTTGGCAATCACAGAGATCAGACGTTTCTTGTAGTTGGCCACCAGGTTTGCACACATCTCAGGAGGGATTTTGTCCCACTTCTCTTTGCAGATCTTCTCCAAGTCATTAAGGTTTCGAGGCTGACGTTTGGCAACTCGAACCTTCAGCTCCCTCCACAGATTTTCTATGGGATTAAGGTCTGGAGACTGGCTAGGCCACTCCAGGACCTTAATGTGCTTCTTCTTGAGCCACTCCTTTGTTGCCTTGGCCTTGTGTTTTGGGTCATTGTCATGCTGGAATACCCATCCACGACCCATTTTCAATGCCCTGGCTGAGGGAAGGAGGTTCTCACCCAAGATTTGACGGTACATGGCCCCGTCCATCGTCCCTTTGATGCAGTGAAGTTGTCCTGTCCCCTTAGCAGAAAAACACCCCCAAAGCATAATGTTTCCACCTCCATGTTTGATGGTGGGTATGGTGTTCTTGGGGTCATAGGCAGCATTCCTCCTCCTCCAAACACGGCGAGTTGAGTTGATGCCAAAGAGCTCGATTTTGGTCTCATCTGACCACAACACTTTCACCCAGTTCTCCTCTGAATCATTCAGATGTTCATTGGCAAACTTCAGCCGGGCCTGTATATGTGCTTTCTTGAGCAGGGGGACCTTGTGGGGGCTGCAGGATTTCAGTCCTTCACGGCGTAGTGTGTTACCAATTGATTTCTTGGTTACTATGGTCCCAGCTGCCTTGAGATCATTGACAAGATCATCCCGTGTAGTTCTGGGCTGATTCCTCACCGTTCTCATGATCATTGCAACTCCACGAGGTGAGATCTTGCATGGAGCCCCAGGCCGAGGGAGATTGACAGTTATTTTGTGTTTCTTCCATTTGCGAATAATCGCACCAACTGTTGTCACATTCTCACCAAGCTGCTTGGCGATGGTCTTGTAGCCCATTCCAGTCTTGTGTAGGTCTACAGTCTTGTCCCTGACATCCTTGGAGAGCTCTTTGGTCTTGGCCATGGTGGAGAGTTTGGAATCTGATTGATTGATTGCTTCTGTGGACAGGTGTCTTTTATACAGGTAACAAGCTGAGATTAGGAGCACTCCATTTAAGAGTGTGCTCCTAATCTCAGCTCGTTACCTGTATAAAAGACACCTGAGAGCCAGAAATCTTTCTGATTGAGAGGGGGTCAAATACTTATTTCCCTCATTAAAATGCTTTTCTGGATTTTTTTGTTGTTATTCTGTCTCTCACTGTTCAAATAAACCTACCATTAACATTATAGACAGATCATTTCTTTGTCAGTGGGCAAACATACAAAATCAGCAGGGGATCAAATACTTTTTTCCCTCACTGTATCTATCATACCACTACCCGATAGAATATCCCTGAGCTGTGGCACCGCCTCCTTCGCTGACGGAAAACACGTCACTCATTATGCGCAGCACATAATTTGGCGGGAAAATCCAACCCAACAGGGAAAATGAAAACCAATGAATACAGTGGTTCTCAGGAAGGCTAGAGGCGCAATATTGTTACTGTTGCATCACATTGGATGACCACTGGTGACTTATTGGAGCTTTTATATAATATATACAAAAAGTTGCATATTGGAGCTTCAGGTACAGTGGGGAAAATAAGTATTTAGTCAGCCACCAATTGTGCAAGTTCTCCCACTTAAAAAGATGAGAGAGGCCTGTAATTTTCATCATAGGTACACGTCAACTATGACAGACAAAATGAGGAAAAGAATTCCAGAAAATCACATTGTAGGGTTTTTTATGAATTTATTTGCAAATTATGGTGGAAAATAAGTATTTGGTCAATAACAAAAGTTTCTCAATACTTTGTTATATACCCTTTGTTGGCAATGACACAGGTCAAACGTTTTCTGTAAGTCTTCACAAGGTTTTCACATACTGTTGCTGGTATTTTGGCCCATTCCTCCATGCAGATCTCCTCTAGAGCAGTGATGTTTTGGGGCTGTCGCTGGGCAACACGAACTTTCAACTCCCTCCAAAGATTTTCTATGGGGTTGAGATCTGGAGACTGGCTAGGCCACTCCAGGACCTTGAAATGCTTCTACGAAGCCACTCCTTCGTTGCCCGGGCGGTGTGTTTGGGATCATTTTCATGCTGAAAGACCCAGCCACGTTTCATCTTCAATGCCCTTGCTGATGGAAGGAGGTTTTCACTCAAAATCTCACGATACATGGCCCCATTCATTCTTTCCTTTACACGGATCAGTCGTCCTGGTCCCTTTGCAGAAAAATTGCCCCAAAGCATGATGTTTCCACCCCCATGCTTCACAGTAGGTATGGTGTTCTTTGGATGCAACTCAGCATTCTTTGTCCTCCAAACACGACGAGTTGAGTTTTTACCAAAAAGTTATATTTTGGTTTCATCTGACCATATGACATTCTCCCAATCCTCTTCTGGATCATCCAAATGCACTCTAGCAAACTTCAGACGGGCCTGGACATGTACTGGCTTAAGCAGGGGGACACGTCTGGCACTGCAGGATTTGAGTCCCTGACGGCGTAGTGTGTTACTGATGGTAGGCTTTGTTACTTTGGTCCCAGCTGTCTGCAGGTCATTCACTAGGCCCCCCGTGTGGTTCTGGGATTTTTGCTCACCGTTCTTGTGATCATTTTGACCGCACGGGGTGAGATCTTGCGTGGAGCCCCAGATCGAGGGAGATTATCAGTGGTCTTGTATGTCTTCCATTTCCTAATAATTGCTCCCACAGTTGATTTCTTCAAACCAAGCTGCTTTCCTATTGCAGATTCAGTCTTCCCAGCCTGGTGCAGGTCTACAATTTTGTTTCTGGTGTCCTTTGACAGCTCTTTGGTCTTGGCCATAGTGGAGTTTGGAGTGTGACTGTTTGAGGTTGTGGACAGGTGTCTTTTATACTGATAACAAGTTCAAACAGGTGCCATTAATACAGGTAACGAGTGGAGGACAGAGGAGCCTCTTAAAGAAGAAGTTACAGGTCTGTGAGAGCCAGAAATCTTGCTTGTTTATAGGTGACCAAATACTTATTTTCCACCATAATTTGCAAATAAATTCATTAAAATTCCTACAATGTGATTTTCTGGAAGAAAAATTCTTATTTTGTCTGTCATAGTTGACGTGTACCTATGATGAAAATTACAGGCCTCTCTCATCTTTTTAAGTGGGAGAACTTGCACAATTGGTGGCTGACTAAATACTTTTTTCCCCCACTGTATATGGTGGAGCAATCCTGTGTACGGGTCCTACTTCATTGTTGTCTTTTGCCCATCACCTTAATAAGTGATGTGCGTTTGAATATACAGACTTTTCTCAGGGTAAAAGACAGATATGCTCCGTTGGTTGTGGAACAGAATGTTGGAAATGCGGAATAAATCAAGATGATTGATCTGGGAGGAATCAAACACACACACACACACACACACACACACACACACACACACACACACAGAGAGAGAATGAACCTGTGGTGGAGAGAAGTGGTGAGGTTGGGAGGAGAGAAAGAAGGGAGGGTGAAAGACAGGAAAAGGGAGGATTGCGGCTCTGCTGTGAGAGAGTATTTGTAGTGTGAGAGACGAAAGAGTAGCCCACGTCACTCTGCCTCCTTCCCTACCTCTGTCTACGTCCCCCTCTCATTCTCCCTCTGTTTTTAATGGCCCAATGCCCAACCAAGTCATGACATATGTACACACACACACAAGTCATCATTACCTCTTTATTGCGTGTGTGTGTGTGCATGTGTGTGTGTGACATCAGTACCTCTTTATTCCTGACAACTTCAAAACACTCCCAGTCCCTGAACAACATTCCTCTCTGTGTACAGCACACCTCCATCGCCATCTCACCCTCCCCTTTTTCTTTTATCGCTTCTTTTTTTCTACCAAGGGAAAGAGAGGCCCTACAGAGCAGTCTGGCCTCAGAGCCATACGAAACATACTTTAAGCATTTCTGAGCACCTCCAAGACATATGATACCTACTAATGGTCTAGTTAGTTTGCCCTGAGACCACGTTGTACAGAGGGAGGTACGCTTGTCCTGAGACAACGCAATGGTAACTGTTGGCATTCTGACATCTGACCAATTCAACTTTTGAAAGTATTTTATACATGGAAAACCAGTTTTTTACAGAAACTGTTTTGGCCTCCATCCAACAAGAAATCCTTCCACTTCCACTAGACATAAGGCTGAAACCTGTTACATGTAGGCTACACATTTAACTGTGTTATAAAATGGTGGCGGTTTTCTCTCTCTCCATATTGTTATCTGAGGTATCACGTTTCCACTGTGTCCTGACTTGAGAGATAGTAATTCATCCACATGGAGAAAAAATCCCACAATCTAAAATGCTTGGCTCCAGTCTCACTAGACAGACTAATGAAATGCCCATTAATGTCCCGGCCAGGGGTGAAAGCAGATGTCATTTCTACTATGTGTGCTCGTGCATGTGCATCATACATTGTGTCATACCATATGATGTTTCTGCAGATTTCCTGTTAAGTTACAAATATAAACATCCTCTTAATCAATTTTAGAATAGCACACTACTGACGGGCAGAGTCACACAGTCAGACACTGTAGGAGGAGAGGAGAGGGTAAGAAAGAAAGAAAGAGGGAAAAAGGAGAGGGGAATGGATGGATAGAGAAACAAGGGGCAGTGTGATGATAAAGTGAGGGTAAAGAGGAGGTGAGGAAGACCCAATCCCTCTTCACACAGCCTTGATGGACAGAGCAATTACAGGAGAAAGGAAGAGAAATGAGGAGAAAGGAGGAGAGTAATGGAGTAATGGAGAGTAGAAGTGGAAATAGATGAAAAGAAGAGAGAAGAGGACAAAATAAAGGTTTTCCAGTAATCCTGTTGCTTTATTATGCTAGACAGATGTGAAAGTGGAGTTCTCTTTCAAATACTTGTTTCGATGTATCACATGGGATTCGCAATAGGTGGAACACTACAGGAAGAACTAATCACACAACGTCTACCGGAGACATGAGGTGAGTCCATCCCTCCTTATAAGGTGCCACTCGCCCGCCCACTGGTAATTCTCGCTCCCTTCCTTGCGAAGATCACTACGCTCCTCAGCATGACTTGATCCCTGTCTTCCTGCTTAATAGTTTGCAGGTGAACCCTGAGGTTAACACTGCCGAATGTAGGACCTCAGCTCTCGTCTCTTTGTGTTGAACAAGTGACCGAAATGATTTTTTTTTGCTTCATGTAGAATACACTCAGTACTTTGTTGAAGCACATTTGGCAGCGATTACAGCCTCGAGTCTTCTTGGGCATGACGCTACAAGCTTGGCACACCTGTATTTGGGATGAAATACTTCCCACTCTAATCTGAGTAAGGGAGCAAGGCCTGTCCCTCATTTTAGTAGTCCCTCGATGGCCAGGGAAACTCTGAGTAGCAGAGATCACTCTCCTGCTTTACGACGAGGCCTGGCAGCTAGCGTTACGATGGGATCTGCTGACCTAAGCAAACAAAGAGATCATCCACCCCCACCCAGATACCATGGCCCTCTGGGCCTGGCCCGTGAGAGGATTAATCTGAATGCGACAGACTTACCACTCAAAGATGTTGAGACTATCCAGAGTGCCAGAGCCCCTTCTACATGCTCACTGTATGGAAACAAGTGGCACATTTTTGAGAAGTGGTGTAACGCAGATCATTCCTTAGCAATTCTCTGTATCCAAGGATCTCTACTTTTTGCAGGACCTTTTGAACAGAGGGAAGGCTTTCTCCACGGTAAAGGTTTATTTAGCCGCTATCTTGGCCTGTCATATAGGCTTCGATAACAACCAATTCAACAGTGAAATGCTTACTTACGGGCCCTTCCCAACAATGCAGAGAGAAAAAATTGAAATAACATACAAATAAAAACACAAGGAATAAATACACAATGAGTAACGATAACTTGGCTATATACACGAAATACCAGAACCGAGTCGATGTGCAGGGGTACGAGGTAGTTGAGGTAGATATGTACATATAGGTAGGGATAAAGTGACTAGGCTTTTTACAGCACTTTGACATTTCTTTTTGTAATTAATAGTGCTATAAAAGTGTAATAAATAATTATTATTATTAGGCAACAATATAGATAACAAACAGTATCAGCAGCATATGTATAGAGGTCCTGGATGGCAGGGGGCTCGGCCCCAGCGATTTACTAGGCCGTACGCACTACCCTCTGTAGCTCCTTGCGGTCGGATGCCAAGCGGTTGTCATACCAAGCGGTGATGCACCCAGCCAGTGCATCTGTATAACTTTATGAGGATCTGTGTGCCCATGCCGAATCTTTTCAGCCTCCTGAGGGGGAAGAAGCATTGTCGTGCCTTCTTCACGACTGTATTGGTGTGTGTGGACCATGATAATTCCTTAGTGATGTGGACACCGAGGAACTTGAAGCTCTCAACCCGCTCCATTACAGCCCTGTCGATGTGGATGGGAGCGTGCTCGGCCCTCCGTTTCCTGTAGTCCATGATCAGCTCCTTTGTCTTGCTGACGTTGAGGGAGAGATTGTTGTCCTGGCACCACACTGCCAGGTCACTGACCTCCTCCCTATAGGCTGTCTCATCGTCGTCGGTGATCACGCCAACTACTGTTGTGTCGTCAGCAAACTTAATGATGGTGTTGGAGTCGTGCGCTTCCACACATTTGTGGGTGAACAGGGAGTATAGGCAGGGACTAAGCACGCCCACCTGAGGGGGCACCCATGTTGAGGGTCAACGTGGCAGATGTGTTGTGGCCTACCCTCACCACCTGGGGTCGGACGGTCAGGAAGTCCTGAGTCCAGTTGCAGAGGGAGGTATTCAGTTCCAGGGTCCTGAGCTTAGTGGTGAGCTTGTAGGTCACTACGGTGTTGAACGCTGAGCTATAGTCAATGAACAGCATTCTCACGTAAGTTTTCCTCTTGTCCAGATGGGAGAGGGCAGTGTGGAGTGCGATAGAGATTGCGTCATTTGTGGATCTGTTGGGGCGGTACCTGAATTGCAGTGGGTTCAGGATGTCTGGGATGATGATGTTTATGTGAGCCTTGACCAATCTATCAAAGCTTTTAATGGCTACCGATGTGAGTTATAGGGGGCGATAGTTATTTAGACAGGTTACCTTGGCGTTCTCGGGCACAGGGAATATCGTGGTCTGCTTGAAACATGTACTGTAAGTATTACAGACTGGGTCAGGGAGAGGTCCGGATTAGTGTCCCGCTCCTTGAAAGCGGCAACTCTAGGCTTAAGCTTAGTACGGATGTTGTAATCCATGTCTTCTGGTTGGGATATGTACGTACGGACACTGTGGGAATAACGTTGTTGGTGCACTTTTTAATGAAGCCGGATGAATCCCATAATATATTCTAGTCTGTGCTAGGGAAACAGTCCTGTAGCTTAGCGTCCGCTTCATCGGACCACCGTATTAAGTGACTCACTGGTACTTCCTGTTTGAGTTTTCGCTTATAAGCAGGAATCAGGAGGATAGAGTTATGGTCAGATTTGCCAAATTGAGGGTGTGGGAGAGCTTTGTATGCGTTTTTCTGTGTGTGGAGTAAAGGTGATCTAGGGTTTTTTCACCTCTAGTTGCACAAGTGATCTGCTGGTACAAATTAGGTTTTCCTACATTAATATCACCAGCCACAAGGATGTGAATTGTTTTGTTTGCTTATGGCCCTATACAGCTTGTTGAGTGCGGTCTTAGTGCCAGTATCAGTTTGTGGTGGTAAATAGACAGCTACGAAATATATATGAAAACTCTCTTTGTAAACGCAACATGCAACAATTTAAACTATTTTACTGAGTTACAGTTCATATAAGGAAATCAGTCAATTGAAATAAATTAATTAGTCCTTAATCTATGGATCTCACATGACTGGGCAGGGGCGCAGCCATGGCTGGACCTGGGAGGGCATAGGCCCACCCACTTGGGAGCCAGGCCCACCCACTGGGGAGCCAGGCCCAGCCAATTAGAATGAGTTTTTCCCCACAAAAGGACTTATTAAAAACAGAAATACTCCACACTTTCATCAGCTGTTCGGGTGGCTGGTCTCAGACGATCCCGCAGGTGAAGAAGCCGGATGTGGAGGTCCTGGGCTGGCGTAGTTACACGTGCTCTGTGGTTGTGAAGCTGATTGGACGTACTGCCAAATTCTCAAAAACTATGTTGGAGGCGGCTAATGGTAGAGAAATTACATTCAATTATCTGGCAACAGCTCTGGTGCACATTCCTGCAGTCAGTTGGCATGCTCCCTCAAAACTTGAGACATCTGTGGCATTGTGTTGTATGGCAAAACTGCACATTTTAGAGTGGCCTTTTATTGTCCCCAGTACAAGGTGCACCTGTGTAATGATCATGCTCACTAACAGGGATGTAAACAAATATGTGCACCAAATTTGAGAGAAATAAGCTTTTTGTGCATATGGAACATTTCTGGGATCTTTTATTTCAGCTCATAAAACATGGGACCAACACTTTACATGTGTTAATATTTTTGCTCAGTATATAATGGTCTGAGGTTTATCATGAGGTATTCTAACTCAGGCTAGCGAAACCTAGAGACTTCCTTAACATTAGAGATCGCGTATCAGCTGTTTTTAACAAAGAAACACACAACTCCCCCCTTAACCTTACCCGAAGCTACCGTTCGGTGTTGATGATGCATAGAAAAACCAGCTAGATGTACAGTGCCTCCAGAAAGCATTCACACCCCTTGACTTTTTTCACATTTTACAGCCTGAATTTAAAATGGATTAAATTGAGATTTTCTTGTCACTGGCCTACACACAATACCCCATAATGTCAAAGTGGAATTATGTTTTTCAAAATTTTTACAAATTAATTACAAATGAAAAGCTGAAATGTCTTGTGTCAATAAGTAGTCAACTCCTTTGTTATGGCATGCCTAAATAAGTTCAGGAGTACAAATGTGCTTAACGAGTCACATAATAAATTGCATGGACTCTGTGTGCAAAAATAGTATTTAACATGATTTTTCAATGACTACCTCGTCTCTGTACCCCACACATACAATTATCTGTAAGTCCCTCAGTCAAGCAGTGAATTTCAAACAGAAATTCAACCACAAAGACCAGGGAGATTTTCCAATGACTCGCAAAGAAGGGCACCTATTGGTAGATGGGTAAAAATAAACAACGAACATTGAATATTCCTTTGAGCATGGTGGTTATTAATTACACTTTGGATGGTGCATCAATACACCCAGTCCCTACAAAGATACAGGCGTTGCCGGAGAGGAAGGAGAGGAAGGAATTCACTCTGGGATTTCACCATGAGGCCAATGGTGACCTTACAACAGTTACAGAGTTTAATGGATGTAATGGGAGAAAACTGAGGATGGATCAACAACATTGTAGTTACTCCACTATATTAACCTAATTGACAGAGTGAAATCTGGCTCAGTCCGCTTTCCAATAGACACTGGGAGATGAATTCACCTTTCAGTAGGAGAATAACATAAAACACAAGGCCAAATCTACACTGAAGTTGCTTACCAAGAAGACATTGAATGTTCCTGAGTGGCCAAGTTACAGTTTTGACTAGAACATCTATGGCAAGACCTGAACGTGGTTGTCTAGCAATGATCAACAACCAATTTGACAGAGCTTAAATAATTCTGAAAATAATAATGGGCAAATGTTGCACAATCCAGGTGTGGAAAGCTCTTAGCGACTTACCTAGAAAGACTCACAACTGTAATCGATGCCGAAGGTGCTTCTATAAAGTGTAAATATTTATGTAATTTAGATATTTCTGTATTTCATTGTCAATAAATGTGCAAACATTTCTAAAATCATGTTTTCACTTTGTCATTATGGGGTATTGTGTGTAGATGGGTGAGAAAAAAGTATGCACTGCTCAAAAAAATAAAGGGAACACTTAAACAACACATCCTAGATCTGAATGAATGAAATAATCTTATTAAATACTTTTTTCTTTACATAGTTGAATGTGCTGACAACAAAATCACACAAAAATGATCAATGGAAATCAAATTTATCAACCCATGAAGGTCTGGATTTGGAGTCACCTTCAAAATTAAAGTGGAAAACCACACTACAGGCTGATCCAACTTTGATGTAATGTCCTTAAAACAAGTCAAAATGAGGCTCAGTAGTGTGTGTGGCCTCCACGTGCCTGTATGACCTCCCTACAATGCCTGGGCATGCTCCTGATGAGATGGCGGATGGTCTCCTGAGGGATCTCCTCCCAGACCTGGACTAAAGCATCTGCCAACTCCTGGACAGTCTATGGCGCAACGTGGCGTTGGTGGATGGAGCGAGACATGATGTCCCAGATGTGCTCAATTGGATTCAGGTCTGGGGAACGGGCGGGCCAGTCCATAGCATCAATGCCTTCCTCTTGCAAGAACTGCTGACACACTCCAGCCACATGAGGTCTAGCATTGTCTTGCATTAGGAGGAACCCAGGGCCAACCGCACCAGCATATGGTCTCACAAGGGTTCTGATGATCTCATCTCGGTACCTAATGGCAGTCAGGCTACCTCTGGCGAGCATATGAAGGGCTGTGCGGCCCCCCAAAGAAATGCCACCCCACACCATGACTGACCCACCGCCAAACCGGTCATGCTGGAGGATGTTGCAGGCAGCAGAACGTTTTCCACGGCGTCTCCAGACTCTGTCACGTCTGTCACATGTGCTCAGTGTGAACCTGCTTTCATCTGTGAAGAGCACAGGGCGCCAGTGGCGAATTTGCCAATCTTGGTGTTCTCTGGCAAATGCCAAACGTCCTGCACGGTGTTGGGCTGTAAGCACAACCCCCACCTGTGGACGTCGGGCCCTCATACCACCCTCATGGAGTCTGTTTCTGACCGTTTGAGCAGACACATGCATATTTGTGGCCTGCTGGAGGTCATTTTGCAGGGCTCTGGCAGTGCTCCTCCTGCTCCTCCTTGCACAAAGGCGGAGGTAGCGGTCCTGCTGCTGGGTTGTTGCCTTCCTACGGCCTCCTCCACGTCTCCTGATGTACTGGCCTGTCTCCTGGTAGCGCCTCCATGCTCTGGACACTACGCTGACAGACACAGCAAACCTTCTTGCCACAGCTCGCATTGATGTGCCATCCTGGATGAGCTGCACTACCTGAGCCACTTGTGTGGGTTGTAGACTCCGTCTCATGCTACCACTAGAGTGAAAGCACCGCCAGCATTCAAAAGTGACCAAAACATCAGCCAGGAAGCATAGGAACTGAGAAGTGGTCTGTGGTCACCACCTGCAGAACCACTTCTTTATTGGGGGTGTCTTGCTAATTGCCTATAATTTCCACCTGTTGTCTGTTCCATTTGCACAACAGCATGTGAAATGTATTGTCAATCAGTGTTGCTTCCTAAGTGGACAGTTTGATTTCACAGAAGTGTGATTGACTTGGAGTTACATTGTGTTGTTTAAGTGTTCCCTTTATTTTTTGAGCAGTGTATATTGCATCCATTTTGAATTCCGACTGTAACACAACAAAGTGTGGAATAAGTCAAGGGGTATGAATACTTTCTGAAGACACTGTATATTATCCATGTCTTTCTTCAGCCACGACTCTGAGAAATATAGGATATTATAGTTCTTCAGGTTCCGTTGATAGGATAGTCTCAAACAGAGCTCATCCAGTTTGTTCTCTAGTGATTGTACATTCGCCAATAGAATGGAGGGTGAAGGCGGTTTATTTACTTGTCGACCTAGTCTCATCAGGGAGCCTCTCTTGAACCGTCTCTTCCTCTTTCGAGTCCTGGGGATTAGCAGTACAACCACAGCCGCTGACTCGTTGAAGTAGAAATCTTCATCCGAATCAAGCTTAGTGATCGCTGTTCTATCCATCTCTGCAGCGCCACCTTTCAAAAGGCACAGTAGGGAAGCACCCTCTTATGTCATTTTATGAAGGGAGTGTGTCGCTTACGTCCAGTCTCCATGCCTTTAGCCACATCCTGGGACCTGTCTATTGTGCTTGAGGCTATTTCACAGCAGCCTTTTGAGCCGCTGGAAAGCATGGAGATTAAATATCTCTCCTTTAAAACATATTTACTGTTTGCCCTTACCTCTGCAAAGCGAGTGAGTGAGCTGCATGCACTGTCAGTCCACCATCTGTGCTCACAGTTTGCCCCGGAGTTATCCCAGGTAGCTTTGTCACCTAAACCCGCCTTTATGCCTAAGGTCAGCGATAATTATAATTGTCTCGCCTTAGAGCTTGTGGCTTTCCACCCGCCACCCTTCACTTCCACGGTAGAATAATGTCTCCACCGTTTGTGTCCAGTATACACTTTACAAATTTACTTAGATAGAACGAAAGCATTACGCAAGTGCGACCAACTCTTCAATTTTCTTGGGCTCCCCCCTGCAAGGGTGGGCCCATCTCTCGTCAACAGCTATACCATTGGATAGTGGAGGCTATTATATTGGTTTATAATAGCAAGGGTTTACAGCCCCCGGAGGCCTTGCAGGGCTCATTCCACCAGAGGTATGGCACTGGGCACTATTCAAAGGCATCTCCTTACAAGAGATTTGTGATGCGGCATGTTGGGCTACCCCTCATACTTTGATTAGTTTTTACCGACTGGATGTCACTGCACCTTTGTTGGCACATACTGTCCTCAGTGTTGGAGGCTCTGAGGGATGATACTGTTGGAAGACTACCCTGGCTTTGGAGAGCATAGCTGTGATACCGGAGTTGGTCATATCCCATAAGTGATACATCGAAACGAGGATTTGAAGGAGAACTCAAGGTTACTTTTGTAACCCTGGTTCACTGATAATAGAGAGCACTAGTAATGGCATATTTTTGTAGGCACTAACTCTGCTATGTCTCGTTGGCCAAAGCCTATGGGGAAATGAATGGGTTATTTGGTGGGTTTTTGGATAAATGCTGAAAATAAGGTTTGTGGTAAACACAGCCTTAGGAGATCATACGTTTTGAGATCATCTTCATCAGCTAATGTCTATTTTTACCGCATTTCTGTACTCGCAGGGAAGAGAGAATAACCAGTGGGCGGGCGCCTTATAAAGAGGCCGCGGCTCACCTCATTCGCCACTCGACTTGTCTGTCTCCAACAGACGACGTGTGATTTGTTCTTCCTGTAATTATCCGCCTATCGCGAATCCCATAAGTGATCTCACTCATATTATCTGAGAACCGGGGTTACATAAGTAACCTTGTTTAGAAGACTGGTGGAAGTACAGTCTAAATGGTCTGTCTGTCTGTCTGTCTGTCTGTCTGTCTGTCTGTCTGTCTGTCTGTCTGTCTGTCTGTCTGTCTGTCTGTCTGTCTGTCTGTCTGTCTGTCTGTCTGTATCTATTTGTCTGTCTGGGGGTGGTTTCTCTGAGCATTTGTTTGATCTGACTCTATAGATCTATAGGTCAGTGTTTCACTGCTCTCCTGTCCTCTTCAACCACAATGATACTCATAGCCTCATGCAAGCACATGCATGCACATAAACACACAACTTGCTAGCACAGGTGATCTCTGTGGGAGTTATTGACATTACATACAGAGGAGGCAGTGATATATCCATCATTTATATTAATGTGTGTGTGTGTGTGTGGTTGGAAAGGTAAATATGCAGAAGTATGCAGTTCTAGAGGATGACATGTAGTGGGAGGGAGGTATGAAGGGCTGAAGAGTAAGAATATGAAGGATTATGAGAATGAGAAAGGACAAAGGAAGAAAGAGGAAAGGGAGAGAGAGAGTGAGAGAGGTAGAGAGAGAGTGAGAGAGGGAGAGAGAGAGCAAAAGTGAATGTGAGAAAGAGAAAGGGGTTGGAGCGAGAGAGCAAGAGAAAGTGGTTGGAGCGCAAGAGAGAGAGAGAGAGAGAGAGAGAGAGAGAGAGAGAGAGAGAGAGAGAGAGAGAGAGAGAGAGAGAGAGAGAGAGAGAGAGAGAGAAACAAGGCTCTTGGGAGTTGGGTTGATTGTCTTTGCTGGAGTTGAGTGGTTGAGCAGTGTAGAACACTGAGAAGTTACTGGAAGGCAGCTAGGGTCTTGAACCTCCATTCAGCCTCCACTGAGAGAACAGAACCACACAAGCACGCACAAATACAGTACCAGTCAAAAGTTTGGACACACCTACTCATTCCAGAGTGTGCAAAGCTGTCATCAAGGCTAAGGGTGGCTGTTTGAAGAATCTGAAATATAAAATATATTTTGATTTGTTGAACACTTTTTTGATTACTACATGATTCCTTATGTGTTATTTCATAGTTTTGATATCTTCAATTTTATTATACAATGTAAAAAAATAGTAAAAATAAAGAAAAAAACTTAAATGAGTAGGTGTGTCCAAACTTTTTACTGGTAGTGTACATGCACACACACACTTGCAAACACACATACGCACATACAAAAACAAACAAATAACCTGTGAATCTTCTCTCCCACTCCTCTCTTTGTGTCTTTCTCTCGCTGACTTAATTTGCAACAAATACAAACACTCTCTTGTTAATCGTCTCGCTCTGCTAACTCAGTTGGCTAGTTTACTGCAAGCTGGGTATCTGTCTGACAGATATTGTTGCTGTTTCACTTGTCTCACAGCAATGGTTCCCTTACAAACCCTGTTTTTATTGGCAGACAGTTTCACATTAAACAGGATATCAATTCCACAGCAGCCGGATGTAATCAGTTTTCAGTTTCAGAACCCCAGCTGCTAGAGGTGAAGGATCATGGGTAGAGAGGTGCACTCTGGGATCAAATTGCAGTGTAGCGTGTCGGAAATAATCTTATCAAAAGATTATTCCTAATGAGCTGTGATGTCATTACCAATTAACCTTCTGATCGGGCTAATCTGATTAAGGAATGACATAATATGGAATTATGAAAATGGGAGATTATTATAAGTGGATAAAGCATCATTTCGCTAGGATCTTCCACAACAGTCAATTCTAAACCACAGTTTTGTTCTATGTACCCTTGTGCCTCTTAAAAGCTGCTTCACACAGACACACACACACACTGACTGGTCAGAAGGTTCTTGTGGTGTCACTGCCAAGTCATCTCTACCGGCGCCTAAGTCTGCTGTTAATGAGTGGGCTGGCGGGACACACAGACTCTGAGGTGACGTGTGTGTGTGTGTGTGTGTGTGTATGTTCACGTGTTTATGTGTGTGTGTGTCATATCATCTTAGCTAATTTGTCATAATGACTCTATAACAACTAAACATACTGTATCCTTTAATGAACATCATTAAAGCACACTGCTCTCCTCTCCTCCCCGTCCACACTCCTCTCCTCTCTTTTCTATTTCTCTCTCCATCTAGATAAATGGAACTCAAGTATCTTCAGTGCGTCAGCCACATAGAACCCAATATTAGACCTAGCTTATACAACAATGTGATGTTTCCCCATATCTCAGGCTACTGCTGCTATTCTGATGTCTTTGACGTTTTGCTTTTGAAGAGCTGAATGTTGCACAATAACCTGACTCACGTCTAAAATAAGTAATACAACAGGAAACAATCTATACGAGCTACTTCTAAGAGTTGCACCAAATCCACTGGATCTACTAGTCAAGGTCTCGTTAGGTAACCATATGTGTAGGTAGAGGTCCAAATAACTTCCTATCCAGTTTCAGTTGTATGAGTGGTCTGCAGAGTACAGTAGGTCTATATTTGTCATAATCCATTTTACAGTACGACTGATGTATCTAAATGCATTGAAATTAGAACAACCAATTAATAATCTAGGTATCAAGTGGCCATGGCGTGAAATGTACGGTGTGGGCAATGTTCCCTCTAAGCTGTGCGTGGAGAAGCACTCAACTTTTTAGAGTTTTCCCCTTTAGTTAACATTATCAACATTTCGCTCTGCTGTGGGAATTGTGCTCGAATCAATGCAATATTAGCCACTTTCAATGTAACATAACGAAACAAAACGAACTATGCAAGACTTAGTATGCAAAACTAACTGTGCAAGAAATGTTATTGTAGGCAGAGCGCATCGGAGAAGGATTCTATTGCATTGACAGGCACGATTCAGGCCAGTATTCTACACAGACCGGTGCACTATAACCAATCAGAGCTGGAGTAGGGCTATACGCAAATAGCAATTGCCATATATGGATCTGTACCATTCACTTTGAACTGGACTGTGTTTACAGCATGAGCGGTCGCGAGTAGATGCGCTTGTTTTGAGATCAAAGTGAGAGCTGTATGTAGCCACCTGTGCACATTTGTTCATATTCTTTGCTAGTTAGTGAGTTATTAGCCCAGTGATAGCTAATTTCTAGTCAACAATGGGGGAGTGGTTGCTTCCTACAAGAGCACAAAATGTGTGCATTTCTAGGCATCTTTGAAAAGCAAGTCAGGTAAAGAGCTTTTTTATGTCTTAAAGGGGCAGTGTTGTTTTTTGAGACTGTCTTGAATAAGCTATGTAGCCAATAGGCAGAGGGTAGCATAATTTGTCTGATTCTCTGTAATAATGGTTTGGGGGTAATAATGAATTTTAATTTGTAATGTGGTTTCTTGCATCAAACATCACATCATTTTCAGTCACCTCCTTATCTGAAGGACAAGTGGATGAACAGGTTAATGTCAAGCCCTGTGTTGTGATACAAAAATTAAAAAGTTATTATTGGATATTATTCATGCTAATCAGATAGGTTTTTTACATGGACGATACATTGGAGATAATATAAGACAAGTACTGGAAACAATAAAAGACTATGAAAAATCTGGGAAACCATGCCTGGTATTCATAGCTGACTTTGAAAAGGCTTTTGATAAAGAACGACTGGAATTTATATATAAATGCCTGGAATATTTCAATTTTGGAGAATCTCTTATACAATGGGTTAAAGTTATGTATAGTAACCCTAGGTGTAAAACAGTAAATAATGGCTACTTCTCAGAAAGTATTAAACTGTCAAGAGGAGTAAAACAAGGTTGTCCACTATCGGCATTTCTATTTATTATGGCCATCGAAATGTTAACTATTACAATCAGATCCAACCATAATATCAAGGGGCTAGAAATCCAGGGCTTAAAAACAAAGGTGTAATTTTACGCTGATGATTCATGTTTTCTTTTAAATACACAATTTGGATCCATCCACAGCCTCATAGAGGATCTAGACATTTTTTTCTGTGTAGTATATTACGTATTGGATCACTAAAAAATACAACTTTTACATAACCGTGTAGTTTACCAATAAAATCGTCTGACGGTGAAGTGGACATACTCGGAATTCATATCCCGAAAGAAAGAAATGATCTCACTACAATACATTTTAATAGAAAGTTAGCAAAAATAGATAAGATCTTGCAACCATGAAAAGCTAAATACCTCTGTATTTCTGGAAAAATCGCCCTGATTAACTCTTTAGTCATATCCCAGTTTGCTTATTAGCTTATGGCCTTGCCTACAACTAGCAACTTTTTTTCTAAATTATACAAGCAAAGAATATTCCATTTTATTTGGAACGGCAAGCCAGACAAAATTAAACGGGCCTATTTATATAATGAATATGAATTCGGAGGGCAGAAATGATTAAATGTGAAAGAATTAGACCTATCACTAAAGGCTTCAGTCATACAAAAGTTATACTTAAATCCGAACTGGTTCTCTAGCAGATTAGTAAGAATGTCTCATCCCTTGTTCAAGATTGGCCTTTTTCCCTTTATTCAGATTACAACCTCTCACATACGGTTATTTGAAAATGAAATAATCTCAAAAATATCACTATTTTTAAAACGAGTAATAGAAAGTTTGTTGCAATTTCAGTTTAATCCACCAGAAAAGACAGAACAAATATTACAACAAATATTGTGGTTAATAAGTTAAATTAGTAATTTAGTTAAAGTATTTAGTCAGCCACCAATTGTGCAAGTTCTCCCACTTAAAAAGATGAGAGAGGCCTGTAATTTTCATCATAGGTACACGTCAACTATGACAGACAAAATGAGGGAAAAAAATCCAGAAAATCACATTGTAGGATTTTTTAATGAATTTATTTGCAAATTATGGTGGAAAATAAGTATTTGGTCAATAACAAAAGTTTCTCAATACTTTGTTATATACCCTTTGTTGGCAATGACACAGGTCAAATGTTTTCTGTAAGTCTTCACAAGGTTTTCACACACTGTTGCTGGTATTTTGGCCCATTCCTCCATGCAGATCTCCTCTAGAGCAGTGATGTTTTGGGGCTGTCGCTGGGCAACACAGACTTTCAACTCCCTCCAAAGATTTTCTATGGGGTTGAGATCTGGAGACTGGCTAGGCCACTCCAGGACCTTGAAATGCTTCTTACGAAGCCACTCCTTCGTTGCCCGGGCGGTGTGTTTGGGATCATTGTCATGCTGAAAGACCCAGCCACGTTTCATCTTCAATGCCCTTGCTGATGGAAGGAGGTTTTCACTCAAAATCTCACGATACATGGCCCCATTCATTCTTTCCTTTACACAGATCAGTTGTCCTGGTCCCTTTGCAGAAAAACAGCCCCAAAGCATGATGTTTCCACCCCCCATGCTTCACAGTAGGTATGGTGTTCTTTGGATGCAACTCAGCATTCTTTGTCCTCCAAACACGACGAGTTGAGTTTTTACCAAAAAGTTCTATTTTGGTTTCATCTGACCATATGACATTCTCCCAATCCTCTTCTGGATCATCCAAATGCACTCTAGCAAACTTCAGACGGGCCTGGACATGTACTGGCTTAAGCAGGGGGACACGTCTGGCACTGCAGGATTTGAGTCCCTGGCGGCGTAGTGTGTTACTGATGGTAGGCTTTGTTACTTTGGTCCCAGCTCTCTGCAGGTCATTCACTAGGTCCCCCCGTGTGGTTCTGGGATTTTTGCTCACCGTTCTTGTGATCATTTTGACCCCACGGGGTGAGATCTTGCGTGGAGCCCCAGATCGAGGGAGATTATCAGTGGTCTTGTATGTCTTCCATTTCCTAATAATTGCTCCCACAGTTGATTTCTTCAAACCAAGCTGCTTACCTATTGCAGATTCAGTCTTCCCAGCCTGGTGCAGGTCTACAATTTTGTTTCTGGTGTCCTTTGACAGCTCTTTGGTCTTGGCCATAGTAGAGTTTGGAGTGTGACTGTTTGAGGTTGTGGACAGGTGTCTTTTATACTGATAACAAGTTCAAACAGGTGCCATTACAGTTTTTTTCCAAATGCTTACACACGTTTTCAAAACTATGTCGCCTTTTTTCAAAACTCTTAACACAATTCCCAAAACTGCACACACAAAATGCAAAATGCCTCACATCTCCTTCAAAATGTAACACTGCATTCAAAATGCCATAAACACATGTCAGAATGAAGCATTTGCATCAAATGGCAAACACTACTTTCATAATAGTACATTTTTGGATATACCATGTAAACACTGTTGTTCTAAATCTAAAGCTCTTTGGTCTTTCATAGGCTTATATCTACATTTCAATACAATGTTCTACAGTGAAAGTAATCTGCTGAGAGGGGTAACAAGTACACTGTAAACACCAATGCAATGTAGAAACAGAAAATATTTATTAGGCCAAACATTACTGTTGTATACAGCAGCATACAACAAAACCATAAACATATGTAAACCAATGTCACGCCCTGGCTCTGGGACTCTGTTATGTTGAGCCAGGGTGTGTTGTTTCTTTGTGTTTTGTGTGCTAGGGTGATATTCTAGTTCATTTGTTTCTATGTTGGCTGGTGTGGTTCTCAATCAGAGGCAACGTGAATCAGCTGTTGCTTGTTGTCTCTGATTGGGAACCATACTTAGGCAGCCTGTTTTCCACAGTGTGTTGTGGGATCTTGTTCCGTATGGTTTGTATTGTAACCAAGGACTTCACGTTTCGTATCATTTGTTGTTTTGTTTCGTGTGATCATTCAAAAATAAAGTATGTTCACATTCCACGCTGCGCATTGGTCCACTTCTCAAGACGATTGTGACAGAAGATCCCACCTTAACTGGACCAAGCAGCGTGTCCAGGAGCCAACGCCAGAGAGGACTCTAACGAACATCAACCTCGACTGGGTCAAGCCGCGGGAGGAGGAGAGAGGCTGGACTTGGGAGCAGAGGAGCAAGAGTCTGGCGAGAGCCATGGAGGCCTGGCCCACGGGGAGGAGACATGCCCAGAACATTTTTAGGGGGGGGCTCACGCCGTGGATGACGGGGCAGCAGGAGGCCGCCAGGTTACGGGAGTCACTGGTCACCAGGGGGAAGGAGGATGTAGAGGCACGGCAAGAGGTACTGGGGTGTGTTGCCAGTCCGGTCCGGCCCGTTCCTGATCCCCGCGTAGGGCCAGTGGTGTGTGTCCCCAGTACGGTCCGGCTTGTTCCTGTCCCTCGCACCGAGCCTGTGGTGCACGTCGCCAGCCCGGTCCGGCATGTTCCTGCCCCTCGCACCAAGCCTGTGGGGCGCGTCGCCAGCCCGGTCCGGCCTGTTCCTGCCCCTCGCACCAAACCAGTGGTGCGCCGTCAGCCAGTTCGGCCCGTCCCTGCTCCCCGCACCAAGCCAGTGGTGCGCCGTCAGCCCGGTTCGGCCCGTCCCTGCTCCCCGCACCAAGCCTGTGGGGCACGTCGCCAGCCCGGGTCTGTTCCTGCCCCTCGCACCAAACCAGTGGTGCGCCCGTCAGCCCGGTTCGGCCCGTCCCTGCTCCCCGCACCAAGCCAGTGGTGCGCTCGTCAGCCCGGTTCGCCCATCCCTGCTCCCCGCACCAAGCCAATGGTGCGCGTCGTCAGCCCGGTCCGGCCTGTTCCTGCTCCCCGCACCAAGCCAGTGGTGCGCTCGTCAGCCCGGTTCGGCCGTCCCTGCTCCCCGCAACAAACCAGTGGTGCGCTCGTCAGCCCGGTTCGGCCCGTCCCTGCTCCCTGCACCAAGCCAGTGGTGCGCTCGTCAGCCCGGTTCGGCCCGTCCCTGCTCCCGCACCAAGCCAATGGTGCGCGTTGTCAGCCCGGTCCGGCCTGTTCCTGCGCCCCGCACCAAGCCAGTGGTGCGCTCGTCAGCCCGGGTTCGGCCCGTCCCTGCTCCCCGCACCAAACCAGTGGTGCGCTTCGTCAGCCCGGTTCGGCCCGTCCCTGCTCCCCGCACCAAGCCAGTGGTGCGCTCGTCAGCCCGGTTCGGCCCTTCCCTGCTCCCCGCACCAAGCCAATGGTGCGCGTCGTCAGCCCGGTCCGGCCTGTTCCTGCTCCCCGCCCCAAACCAGTGGTGCGCCCCGTCAGCCCGGTTTGGCCCCCCCCTGCTCCCCGCACCAAGCCAATGGTGCGCGTCGTCAGCCCGGTCCGGCCCGTCCCTGATCCCCGCACCAAGCCTGTGGTGCACGTCGTCAGTCTGGCACAGCCCGTGCCTGTTCCACCGGTGCCTGGTCCGCACCGGTCAGCTGCTCCACTCCGGAGCTAGAGCAATCCGCTCCACCAGTGTTCAGTCCAGCTCCGGCCAGCAGGGCCAGACCGGACCAGGGGCGCTTTGGGGGGTTAGAGAGGGAGTGGGGGTCATGCCCGAGCCGGAACCGCCTCCGAGGAGGAATGCCCACCCGGCCCTCCCCTGTTCGGTTTATGTTTGGCGCGCGATCGCAGTCCGCGCCTTTGGGGTACTGTCACGCCCTGGCTCTGGGACTCTGTTATGTTGAGCCAGGGTGTATTGTTTCTTTGTGTTTTGTGTGCTAGGGTGATATTCTAGTTCATTTGTTTCTATGTTGGCTGGTGTGGTTCTCAATCAGAGGCAACGTGAATCAGCTGTTGCTTGTTGTCTCTGATTGAGGACCATACTTAGGCAGCCTGTTTTCCAAAGTGTGTTGTGGGATCTTGTTCCGTATGGTTTGTATTGTAACCAAGGACTTCACGTTTCGTATCGTTTGTTGTTTTGTTTCGTGTGATCATTCAAAAATAAAGTATGTTCACATTCCACACTGTGCATTGGTCCACTTCTCAAGACGATCGTGACAACCAAAAGTATATTCTTTAGAATACAGTAAAGAACACAATTGTGTGTGGGGGTCCCGGGGGTGCAGTCCAGGAATTTGGTAGGGGGGCAGTCACCAGTGCTAAGCTACGCTTCATCTCTTCTCCGGGCTGGGTCTGGCCACAATACTTTGTCCACATCACAAGATAAGTTTTCTCTTGCCAAACATCGAGGGAAGTACTGTATCTCCTAGCATGGCGTATCCAACCTCGGACAGAGGCTTTCCTCTATGTCCCCACATGCGTCCTCCATTGCCTGAAGTAGCGGCATGCGGGCATAGGGTTGGCGATCATACACTTTCCAGCGCCAGGCTGAGAAGAATTCCTCTATGGGATTTAGAAAAGGTGAATATGGGGGTAGGTACAAAACTACAAATTGTGGATGGGTGGCAAACCAGTTTTGGACCAGAACAGCCCGGTGAAAACTAACATTGTCCCATATAACCACAAATCTAGCAGGCTCCTGATCTGGATCAGGGACAAGCATTGTGTAAATTGCATCCAGAAAAGTGAGCATATGGCCGGTGTTGTATGGACCCAGTGTGGCATTGTGATGGAGGACCCCGTTTTGAGTGATGGCAGCACACATAGTTATATTTCCCCCACGCTGTCCAGGGACATTGGTAATTGCCCTCTGTCCTATTACATTTATTCCGCGGCGCCTGGTTTTGGTGAGGTTGAAGCCAACCTCATCCACATAAATACATTTACATGGGCATCCATCTCCAATACTCTCTGTAACAGACAAAATGATATACAGATGAGTAAATATGGTATGTCTGAAGTACTGGAAGTAGTGTTGCATACATACCTCTACAAAGTCATGTCGCAGATTCTTGACTCTGTCAGAGTTTCTCTCAAATGGCACCTTGTAAAGTTGTTTCATCGTCACTTGGTGCCATTGGAGGATGCGTTGTATGGTCGACAGGCTTACAGCATTGATGTTGTTAAATATGGTGTCATTATTCAAGATATGTTCTCTTATCTCTCAAATGCTAATTGCATTGTTGGCCAAAACCATATTTATAATTGCAGTCTCTTGTACATCTGTAAACAAGCGTCCTCGTCCTCCATGATGTCTTTGCCTTTCCACTCTGTACAAAATTCAAACACAGTACGTGTTCAGCATAGGAACTGTAAACAATGTACACAAAAATGTAATACAGCATGATAACCAACCTCATTCATTCAATGCAGTGCAGTAAATGGATGGCTTAGAGTTACAAATGTTTATGCAATACTATGCAGTCATACGTATTTTACAGTACATTACTGTAATGCTAAAATAGTCATTAGATAGTTGCATACCTGTTCTCATTTCTGAAGGTTCGAATTATGGACGCCACTGTAAATCGACTCAAGTTGGGCTGGACTCTCAGTCCAGCCTCTCCTCATGGTCAAACCGTGGTTGATCACATGATCAACAAGTGTTGCCCTAATCTCATCAGAGATGGCTCTCCTTCCTTCTCTTCTTTGCCCTCGTCCTCGTCCTCGTCCTCTTCTTCCTCTTCCTCTTCCTCTTCCTCTTCCTCTTCCTCCTACTCCTCCTCTTCCTCTTCCAACTATTCGTCTTTGAATTTGTCCTCGTTGTCCCCTGCCTCTCCCTCCTACTCCTCTTGCTCTCTGTCCATTGTTGGCATCCATTGATCAAAACAGTCCTATACTACAGTAAAGCAGTGATTGGTTAGTGATCAGTTAAGCAATTAGTGTTTGCACATGTGAGGAGTGTGTGTGTGTCCTGGTGAATAAGTGTATGATTTTGATTGGTTGTGTTTGGAAAAGGAAAGCAAGTCACTTCCTGTTAGATTTTCGTGTTTTAGGTAGAGAATTGTGTGTAGTGTTTAAAAAAAAAAGTGTTTTATGCAATTGACAACTGAGTCAAAAGCTGAGAAATAGCTTATGGTTTTGGAGATTTGGTGTGTAGTTTTGCACTTTGAGTGAGAGGTTTCAAAAATCGTGTGACATGAAAAGATTTTTGTGTGTAAGCAGTTGGAAAAAACTGTAAAACAGGTAATCAGTGGAGGACAGAGGAGCACCTTAAAGAAGAAGTTACAGGTCTGTGAGAGCCAGAAATCTTGCTTGTTTGTAGGTGACCAAATACTTATTTTCCACCATAATTTGCAAATAAATTCATTAAAAATCCTACAATGTGATTTTCGGGAAACATTTTTCTCAATTTGTCTGTCATAGTTGACGTGTACCTATGATGAAAATTACAGGCCTCTCTCATCTTTTTAAGTGGGAGAACTTGCACAATTGGTGGCTGACTAAATACTTTTTTCCCCCACTGTATAACCCTAACCCTAATTGTAGCCCTAACCCTAAACCTAACACGTAAGCGTTAAATATAAATGTTTCTTGTGGAGACCAATTGCCAGAATTTTCCTTGTTTTACTATACTTGTCCCCACAAGGATAGCAAAACCGAACACACATGCGCCCATAGGACATCATTCACATATTAATTAGCAGGTAATGGGACTGAGGGTGATATACTGGATGTGTGTGTGTGTGTGTGTGTGTGTGTGTGTGTGTGTGTGTGTGTGTGTGTGTGTGTGTGTGTGTGTGTGTGTGTGTGTGTGTGTGTGTGTGTGTGTGTGTGTGTGTGTGTGTGTGTGTGTGTGTGTGTGTGTGTGTGTGTGTGTGTGTGTGTGTGTGTGTGTGTGTGTGAGTGATGTCCTAGGGGGAAGTATTCTACTTAACTGCCTTTCCACTTGCTCCCCATCCCACATATATTTTCCTCCCCAGGGGAACAGGAATATCGATTTATGGTTCCCAGGACATCAATCTCATTTGGAGGAAATGAACAAGATTAGAGAGAGAGGTGAGAAGCAGGGGAGGGAGGTGTTAATCTAAGGCTGCTTGTGTGTGTGTGCTTGTGTGTGTGTGTGTGTGTGTCAAATCAAATCAAAGTTTAAGCGTAACGTAAACAGTTTAGCAGATTTATAGTGGGTGCAGCGATAATGCTTGTTTTACTAGCTCCTAACAGTGCAGCAAAATGTCAAACAAGTGCACTAATAAAAATAAAAAACAAGAAATCACGAATGTCAGAATGAATCCAGTTGACAACCCAACTAACACTGTGTCAATAATCTAAATGCAATCTATGCGTATATACACCAAAAAGATACTTCGAATGATATGTGCAGTAGATCAATTAGAGTGAGCTATGTCAATAATCCAGTGTATAAATAAACAGTGTAACAAAATGCAATATGAAGTAGTAGATGTACAGTTGAAGTCGGAAGTTTACATACACTTAGGTTGGACTCATTAAAACTTGTTTTTCAACCACTCCACAAATTTCTTGTTAACAAACTATAGTTTTGGCAAACTCTACATTGTGCATTACGCAAATAATTTTTCCAACAATTGTTTACAGACAGATTATTTCACTTACAATTCACTGTATCACAATTCCAGTGGGTCAGAAGTTTACATACTAAGTTGACTGCCTTTAAACAGCTTGGAAAATTCCAGAAAAAGATTTCATGGCTTTAGAAGCTTCTGATAGGCTAATTGACATCATTTGTCAATTGGAGGTGTCCCTGTGGATGTATTTCAAGGCCTACCTTCATACTCAGTGCCTCTTTGCTTGACATCATGGGAAAATCAAAAGAAATCAGCCAAGACCTCAGAAAAAAATGGTAGACCTCCACAAGTCTGGTTCATCCTTGAGAGCAATTTCCAAACACCTGAAGGTACCACGTTCATCTGTACAAACAATAGTACGCAAGTATAAACACCATGGGACCACGCAGCCGTCATACCGCTCATGAAGGAGACACACTCTGTCTCCTAGAGATGAATGTACTTTGGTGCAAATCAATCCCAGAACAATAGCAAGATGCTGGAGGAAACAGGTACAAAAGTATCTATATCCACAGTAAAACGAGTCCTATATCGACATAACCTGAAAGGCCGCTCAGCAAGGAAGAAGCCACTGCTCCAAAACCGCCATAAAAAAGACAGACTACGGTTTGCAACTACACATGGGGACAAAGATTGTACTTTTTGGAGAAATGTCCTCTGGTCTGATGAAACAAAAATAGAACTGTTCGGCCTTAATGACCATCGTTATGTTTGGAGGAAAAAGGGGGTTGCTTGCAAGCCGAAGAACACCATTCCAACCGTGAAGCACGGGGGTGGCAGCATCATGCTGTGGGGGTGCTTTGCTGCAAGAGGGACTGGTGCACTTCACAAAATAGATGGCATCATGAGGAAGGAAAATTATGTGGATATATTGAAGCAACATCTCAAGACATCAGTCAGGAAGTTAAAGCTTGATCGCAAATGTGTCTTGGACAATGGACAATGGACAATGGACAATGACCCCAAGCATACTTCCAAAGTTGTGGCAAAATGGCTTAAGGACAACAAAGTCAAGGTATTGGAGTGGCCATCACAAAGCCCTGACCTCAATCCTATAGACACTTTGTGGGTGTCACGCCCTGACTCAGGGGACTCGTATATGTTGAGTCAGGGTGTGGATATTCTGTGTGTGTATATTCTATGGTTGTCATTCTAGTTCTATAGTTTTATGTTGGCCGGTGTGGTTCCCAATCAGAGGCAGCTGTCGCTCATTGTCTCTGATTGGGGATCATACTTAGGCAGCCTATTGGCACTGTTGAGTTGTGGGATCTTGTTCCGTGTAAGGTATGTTGTGTGTTCTACCTTTGGACTTCACGTTTCGTTTCGTTTGTTGTTTTGTCGTTGTGTTTATAAGTTAATAAACATGTACGCATATCACGCTGCGCCTTGGTCTGACCCGTCATTGAACGTACGTGACAGTGGGCAGAACTGAAAAAGCGTGTGTGAGCAAGGAGGACTACAAACCTGAATCAGTTACACCAGCTCTGTCAGGAGGAATGGGACAAATTTCACCCAACGTATTGTGGGAAGCTTGTGGAAGGCTACCTGACACGTTTGACCCAAGTTAAACAATTTAAAGGCAATGCTACCAAATACTAATTGAGTGTATGTACACTTCTGACCCACTGGGAATGTGATGAAAGAAATAAAATATTAAATAAATAATTCTCTCTACTATTATTCTGACATTTCCCATTCTTAAAATAAAGTGGTGATCCTAACTGACCTAAAACAGGGAATTTTTACTAGGATTAATTGTCAGGAATTGTGAAAAACTGAGTTTAAATGTATTTGTCTAAGGTGAATGTAAACTTCCGACTTCAACCATATTAGAATGAGTTATGTGAAGAATAAAGTATGAATACACGGCGTGAAAAACAGTTTAAAAGAAACAGTCCAGTGTTTAATGTCTCTATATACTATACATGGGATAGCAGCGTTCGTTGTGTGTGAGTTTATGTGCATGTGTTTGTGAGTATGGGCATGTGTGTGAGTGTATATGTGATTACAGGAGTCTGTATGTGTATGAGGTGTGTGTGTGTGTTTTGTGTGAGTGTATCTTTGTCTCTTACTACAGTAGATTGCACGATGGCTGTTCAACAGTCTGATGGTCTGGAGATAGAAGCTGTTATTCAGCCTTTCATTCCTTTGATGCCCCTTTACTGTCTCTGTCTGCTAGATGGTAACAGCGTGAACAGACTGTGACTCGGGTTGCTGAGGTCCTTGATAATCTTCTTGGTCTTCCTTTGACACCTAGTGCTGTAAATGTCCTGGAGGTCAGGCAGCGTTTATCCTCTGGAGAGCCATTCAGTTGAGGGCGGTGCAGTCACCGTACCAGGGCTTGATTCAGCCCGACAGAATGCTCTCAATGATGCATCTGTAGAAGTTTGTGAGGGTCTTAGGGGCCATGCCGAGGTTGTAGAGGCGCTGTTGTTGTGTGTGTTTGTGTGTGTGTGTTTTTGTGCGCGTGTGGTGTGTGTGTGTGTGTGTTAGTACCCATTGTTTTGTTCACATCATCACCTCAACTCATCCAAGTTGTCAGACACAGCCAGGACTGTATGATCAATCACACTACACTCATAACAATGTCTATATAAAATCAAATAAAATCAAATTGTATTGGTCACATACATGTTTAGCAGATATTATTGTGGGTGCATACAGGTTAAGTATGTGTCCATAGACAAACCTCTTAAGGATCGGACCCTTTCTTTCAATTTTCGCCTAAAATGACATACCCAAATCTAACTGCCTGTAGCTCAGGACCTGAAGCAAGGATATGCATATTTTTGATACCATTTGAAAGGAAACACTTTGAAGTTTGTGGAAATGCGAAATTAATGTAGGAGAATATAACACATTAGATCTGGTAAAAGATAATACAAACAAAAAAACATGCGTTTTTGGCCACAATATAATATTGCAGTTTAGGCGCAATTTAGATTTTGGCCACTAGATGGCAGCAGTGTGTGTGCAAAGTTTCAGATTGATCCAGCGAAGCATTGCAATACTGGACTATTTTTATCAAGTCTGCTCAAATGTGCCGAATTGGTCAATTTATACATTTTCAAGTACATAACTATAGAGAACATACAAAAATGATATGGTAATGCAAAATGTAAGTTTACACACTCCCAGGAATGTCATACATGATGGATCATTAGCTTATACACTAACTTTCACATATCTAGATGGCCGGGCGGGGTGAGTGTGGAGCCAGAGACAGTAGGGGCTCAAACTGTAGAAACCAGTTCCTACATTTGAATATAAAAATGGATTTTATCAAACAAAACTATGCTACATTTTATCTCTGGGACCCTTAGGAAGACAGATCAGAGCAAGATTACTGAATGTAAGTACATTATTTAACTTCAGAGGTGAATGTCTCAAACCAGTTGCCGTGATATGTTTTTTGTTGTTGTGCACTCTCCTCAAACAATAGCATGGTATTGTTTCACTGTAATAGCTACTGTAAATTGGACAGTGCAGTTAGATGAACAAGAATTTAAGCTTTCTGCCCATATAAGACATGTCTATGTCCTGGAAAGTTTGCTGTTACTTACAACAGTCAGGCTAATCACATTAGCACATGATAGCTCAACCGTCCCGTATACGGGACACCGATCCCGTAGAGGTTAGATGCAAATAGAGCATGTTAGTATTCTTTGACATTGTGTTTTGTGTTGTTCTTCAATCCCAGAGAGCTACAGGCTGTGCTTTCATATCAGCCCAGCACAAAGTCACCTGATTACACTTATCAACAATCAACCTTGATTAGCTAAATCAGGTGTGTTAGTGCTGGGCTGGAACTAAAGCCTGCACATCCTGAAGACTTCTGTGCTGGATAGATTTATTTTCAGCTCCCTCTTGAGCCACCCACGGCCCTCCTACAATGCAGCACAGGAGCAAAACCATCTGTGTGTGTGCGCGCGCATACGTGTGGTTGTGTGTGTGTGTATTTGTGTGTGTGTGTGTGTGCATTCGTGCAAGCAAACTTGCGTGTGTGTGCTGAAAGAAGTAATCCATTAATATAATATCATACACAATACCACAGCCATGCAATACCACAGCCACTGTGTAACCTCATCAATATCATAATATAAGATGGCGCCTTGCTGTATGGCTACTGTCTTGAGAGCTCTGACCCAACTTTGCTATTTTTTGATTATTTCTGCGTTTATCTCTACTTTTTTTGCACTAAATGTATCTGCTATTCTTTCTTATGATTGACAAAAACGTTTAAACATCAGATATCGGCAGTGACTAACCTCAATTTCGGCTTCAACTTCGACCCATCCGCCCTGGGATCTTTATGTACCTCTGATCCAATCTTTGGGCTAGCCAAGAGGAATCGCTGGCGAAAAAGAGGCAAAAGATTGGGCATTCTGTTGATACTAAAGGAAAGGGAATACCGGCCATGGCTATACAATTCGAAGGATTCTCCATTCACTGAGCGGACAGGACATCGGATTCAGGGAAATCCAGAGGGGGATGGGTATGTGTCTTCATCATCAACAGATGGTGTGCAGACTCAAGCGCAGTGGAAGTCTCTACCTATTGTTCACCCGTCTTGGAACACCTGATGGTCAAATGCTGACCCTTCTACCTCCCGAGAGAGTTTTAATCTGTTACCGTGAATGCTGTACATATTCCACCGCAGGGCAACAACAACAAGCTGGCACTTAACGAACTGTACGGGGCTATAAATAAGCAGGAAACCATGCATCCGGAGGTTGCTTTTCTTGTTGCCGGCGATTGTAATTCCGCATCACTAAGACATATGATGCCCAACTTTTATTAATACGTCTCCTTCGCCACTAGGGGCGATAAAGTCCTAGACCACTGTTACTTAACCCACAAGCAAGCATATATGGCCCTCCCTCGTCCCCCCTTTGTCTCTATACTCCTGCTTCCTGTTTACAAACAGAAGCTCAAACATTAAGTACCCGTGACATACTCCGTAGAGAAATGGTCCTCCAAATCGGAGGCTAAATTACAGGACTGTTTGCTAGCGCTGACTGGAATATGTTTCAGGGACACCACCGATAGCGTCGATGAGCTAAACCTTGGGTTTCATCAGGAAATGCATCGCCGATGTTGTCCCCACAGTGAAGGTTCACTGCTTCCCAATCAAAAGCCCTGGATTAACACCGAAGTACGCGCTAAGCTAAAGGACAGACACACACAGGGCTATCGCAGCCAACTCCAAGGCTACAGCTGAGGACACGAACACAAACCAGAAGTCCTGCTATGACCGCTGCAGATCCATCAAACAGGCAAAAGTACAAAATAGGAACAAGGTGAAATCCTATTACACCGGCTCCGACGCTTGACACGTGGCAGAGGCTACAGTCCATTATGGATTACAAACGTAGACCTAGCCATGATCCATCCAACGATGCCTCGCTACTGGACGAACTCAATGCATTTTATGCACACTTCGACAAAAACAACACAGAGCCATGCACGAGGGCCCTCGCCGTCCCAGCGGACTGAGTGATCTCGCTCTTCGAGGCCGACGTAAGGTCAACACTCGCAAGGCCACGGGGCCAGACGGTATTCTAGGGTGCATTCTCAGAGCTTGCAGATCAGCTGGCAGGCATCTTCAAGGTCATTTTCGGGGGTGCACACCCCTGTCCACATCGATGGGGCCACAGTGGAGAGGGTCAAGAGCTTCAAGTTCCTCGGTGTCCACATCACTGAAGACTTAAAATGGTCCTCTCACACCAGAACAGTAGTGAAGAAGGCACAGCAACGCCTCTTCTCCCTCAGGAGAAACGATTTGGCATGGCCCCTCAGATTCTCAAGAACTTTTACAGCTGCACAATTGAGAGCATCCTGACTGGTTGTATCACCGTCTGGTATGGCAATGGCACCGTCCACGACCAGAAGGCTCTGCAGAGAGTGGTGCGGATGGCCCAGCGCATCACTGGGGGCGAGCTCCCAGTCATCCAAGACGTACATGCCAGGCAGTGTCTGAGAAAGGCCCGAAAAATTGCCAAAGACCCCAGCCAACCGAGACATGTCCTGTTCTCCATGTTCCCATCCGACAGGCAGTACCGGTGCATCAAGGCTCAGACAAACAGACTCCTAAACAACTTCTATCCCCTGGCCATACGACTGTTAAATGGCTAACAACCACTCCATCTCCCACAGACTCTATGCCCATCCACAGGTCTCTACCCACTCAGCGATAAACTACGCTGCTGTTAAAATGATTATTGATTAGATTTATTACTGCATTACGCTGCTGTCCATTGATTATTGATTGCCATTACCATTAATATGTATCTATTTATCCTGCTACTGGTCACTATTAGTGATGTTTACATGTAGATATTACCATTAGTATATTACCATAAGTATTTATATATTCCTGCTACTAGTCACTTTTCAGCCCTGTTTACAGGTACAGTGAGGGAAAAAAGTATTTGATCCCCTGCTGATTTTGTACGTTTGCCCACTGACAAAGAAATGATCAGTCTATAATTTTAATGGTAGGTTTATTTGAACAGTGAAAGACAGAATAACAACAAAAAAATCCAGAAAAACGCATGTCAAAAATGTTATAAATTGATTTGCATTTTAATGAGGGAAATAAGTATTTGACCCCTCTGTAAAACATGACTTAGTACTTGGTGGCAAAAACCGTTGTTGGCAATCACAGAGGTCAGACGTTTCTTGTAGTTGGCCACCAGGTTTGCACACATCTCAGGGGGGATTTTGTCCCACTTCTCTTTGCAGATCTTCTCCAAGTCATTAAGGTTTCAAGGCTGACGTTTGGCAACTCGAACATTCAGCTCCCTCCACAGATTTTCTATGGGATTAAGGTCTGGAGACTGGCTAGGCCACTCCAGGACCTTAATGTGCCTCTTCTTGAGCCACTCCTTTGTTGCCTTGGCTGTGTGTTTTGGGTCATTGTCATGGAATACCCATCCACGACCCATTTTCAATGCCCCGGCTGAGGGAAGGAGGTTCTCACCCAAGATTTGACGGTACATGGCCCCGTCCATCGTCCCTTTGATGCGGTGAAGTTGTCCTGTCCCCTTAGCAGAAAAACACCCCCAAAGCATTATGTTTCCACCTCCATGTTTGACGGTGGGGATGGTGTTCTTGGGGTCATAGGCAGCATTCCTCCTCCTCCAAACACGGCGAGTTGAGTTGATGCCAAAGAGCTCGACATCTGACCACAACACTTTCACCCAGTTCTCCTCTGAATCATTCAGATGTTCATTGGCAAACTTCAGACGGGCATGTATATGTGCTTTCTTGAGCAGGGGGGCCTTGCGGGCGCTGCAGGATTTCAGTCCTTCACGGCGTAGTGTGTTAACAATTGTTTTCTTGGTGACTATGGTCCTAGCTGCCTTGAGATCATTGACAGGATCCTCCCGTGTAGTTCTGGGCTGATTCCTCACCGTTCTCATGATCATTGCAACTCCACGAGGTGAGATCTTGCATGGAGCCCCAGGCCGATTGACAGTTATTTTGTGTTTCTTCCATTTGGGAATAATCACACCAACTGTTGTCACCTTCTCACCAAGCTGCTTGGCGATGGTCTTGTAGCCCATTCTAGCCTTGTGTAGGTCTACAATCTTGTCCCTGACATCCTTGGAGAGCTCTTTGGTCTTGGCCATGGTGGAGTTTGGAATCTGATTGATTGATTGCTTCTGTGGACAGGTGTCTTTTATACAGGTAACAAGCTGAGATTAGGAGCACTCCCTTTAAGAGTGTGCTCCTAACCTCAGCTCGTTACCTGTATAAAAGCCACCTGGGAGCCAGAAATCTTTCTGATTGAGAGGGGGTCAAATACTTATTTCCCCTCATTAAAATGCAAATCAATTTATAACATTTTTTACATGCGTTTTTCTGGATTTTGTTGTTGTTATTCTGTCTCTCACTGTTCAAATAAACCTACCATTAAAATTATAGACTGATCATTTCTTTGTCAGTGGGAAAACGTGCAAAACCAGCAGGGGATCAAATACTTTTTTCCCTCACTGTATATCCTACTACCAGTCACTTGTTAGCACCCCTGCACAATGAATAATGTACTGGCACTGACATGTATGTACTTGCATTCTCGTGTTCTTTAAACTCTTATCGTAATTCTTGTGTGGTTTTAATTCGTACTTTAAAAAAATATTTGTTCTGTTATTATTTATATTATTATTAGCGCTGCGTTGTAGGGAAAGGTAAGAATTTCACTTTTAAACTTGAAACGATAGTGTAAATCTACTTTCTCCGGCACTATACATTTCCCTCAGAGATCCCCCTTAACACATCATGATATCACAGGCTGGGGAAGTGGAGCTCAGGACTCTTCTAGTCAATATATTTCTACCTGAATGCTCTGTAACACTGTGCCTTCCTGAATCAGAGGTGAGAGAGCGAGAGCGAGAGCGAGAGAGAGAGACAGACAGACAGACAGACAGACAGTCACGCAGACAATGTTTAGATTTGTAAATAGACATAGAGCGTTAAGAGCAGCCGACAGAAACGCTGCCAACATTCTAATGTGAAACAGACACTCAGAAACACTTTATCTTCAGTACATCCTTAATTTCCTTAAATGGACCCGGAGATGTGTCGTCCAGTGTGCCCCCCCGTCTCTCTCTCTCTCTCTTTCAACACAGTTGACAAAATCTAAATCAGAGTACTATGGAATAAGAATAAATATGAATATCAGTTTGTCTGACTCTGGTGAGAGCGAAAGGTGATCTCTGGTCACTTATCTAGTTTGTGCTGTGTATCTGAAGGCATTTCAAATGTGCTGTCTGAATATGTAGAGGGGAGCTGTCTTGTTTGTGTACTGATTGTGATGGGACCCCAGCTGGGTTGTAAAGCCCGGTCTATCTGTGAGATGTAGATTACCATATTGAGAGTCTGATTGGAGCAGAGAGACAGGTCAGGGGTCAGGAGAGAAAATGAGCCATGGTTGGAGTGCTGTTGTCATGGACTACAATTGTTGAGCCAGATTGTGATAAGGTGCATGCTGTGTGACTGTGAGTGCTTATCATTGGGAGCATGTGTGAGTGTGAGGGCAAGCGTGTGCGTTTGGTGTTTGTGTGTGTGTGTCTTTGGCATACAGCTCTGTCATAAGAACATCCTGCTCTGTTAGTGTCCTGTGAGTGATTCCTTCTCTAGTCTCTACCCACTGAATGAAATTATCTTAATGAGAGTATTATGATGGTCTGTGTCTCCACAGACGTTTTATATTACAGTTGTACTATATTGTGAGAAACGGAGGCACTAGGACTAGTGGTTGTGAGTTGGGGGTAAAAAATGTATTCATAAATATATAAAGAAATAAATGAAAAAGAAAACAAACAGCAAACGCTGTTTCCAACTTCACCATGGTTTATCTCCTCCACACTTTTCTATTGATCCCATTGATTTGTCCTCTTCTCCTGTGTGTGGGAGCCTGAGCCAGAACATTGGCCCCTCTCTCTGCATTGCCAGAAGTGAGTGAATGAGTGAGTGAGTGAGTGAGTGAGGAGTGAGTGAGTGAGTGAGTGAGTGAGTGAGTGAGTGAGTGAGTGTGTGTGTGTGTGTGTTTCTGTGTGTGTGTGTGTGTGTGAGTGTGTGTGTGGGTGTGTGTGTGTGTGTGTGTGTACATGAGCATGTGTACGTGTCAGGGCCTATGCTTCTCTCCCTGCTTGGCCAGTAGTGTATCTACTCCAGCTTCTTCACACAGATCTGTACAGAATTATCCTCATTAAACTTGATCGATCCACATTAAACCGTATTGATCTGCCCTGCACCATCTCCAAGCTCAGGACTTCCTCCCCCTCCACCTCTCTCTCTCCCCCTCTGTCTCTCTCTCTCTCTCTCTGTGAAGTTAAGAGCCCACCTCACCTCCACTCTGTGTTGTTTGCTCATTTTTACTCCCTATTCCCAAAATGCAATATAAATGCCCTCCACTCTGAACTGCATGGTGCTGGCATCCCACAGGCTCTAATTACACACACACACGCACACACACACTAATTGCCCTCCTTCTGGTACTAATGTACTCAGACACACAAGGGGACGGCAGGCATGTTTAGATTCCATTCAATTCCAGGAAAACATTTTAATCACAGACCTTTAATTGTGTGTGATGAGTGTGATGACTGCACCAGAGGAGGGAAACACAGACCTGATTGTTGAATGTGACAACCTCAGTCTCTCTTACCGGCAAACAAATGGTGAGTGTATGGCTATGTCCCAAATGGCATCCTATTCACTATATAGTGCACTACTTTGACCAGAGCCCTGGTTTCTGCATTTGGGAAGCATCATATGAGTGCCCCCTGCGACAATCCTCCATCTGAATAACTGTTCTTATTCTAATGAAGCATAATTACAGCAGACACTGTTAATTAGCAGGATCATCATGTGGGCACATTGTATCTGTTCATTAGCATTACCCACAGACAGACAAAGAGCGGTGGAGACCCTCTGGAAAACAAAACACAATCAGCAACCCTTAGAAGGTGCTTCGTTTTCTCCGAACATCAAGCAACTTTCTAGGACAACCACAGAAACATGAACAAAAACAAATTACCGTAACCTCTTTCGAGGAACAACACCTTGTGACCCCTACTCTCCCTCGTTATGTAGTTATAGAGAAAAAGAGAGAGAAGAGAGAAAGCAGGGAAAAGAGAGAGAGAAAGAGAAAGAGAGAGGGTGGGAGAGGTAGAGGGAGTGCGAGAAAGCGAGAGAGAAAGAGAGGAAAAGGGCCCTCGTAATTCGCAGTAGAAAGAAAAGGAGATATCGCGGAAGGAGATCGGGGCGTCTGGTAAGGAGCCGGCGACGAGTGGCTAATCTGCCTTTGCCATCGATACTATTAGCCAATTTAAAATCGCTTGATAATTAAGTGGACAAACTACAAGCACATACACCCTACCAACGGGACATTAAAAAACTGTAATATCTTATGTTTCACCGAGTCGTGGCTGAACGAAGACATGAATAACATACAGCTGGAGGGTTATACACTGTATTGGCAGGATAGAACAGCAGCCTCTGGTAAGACAAGGGGTGGCGGTCTATGTATATTTGTAAACAACAGCTGGTGCACGATATCTAAGGAAGTCTCAAGGTTTTGCTCGCCTGAGGTAAAGTATCTCATGATAAGCTGTAGACCACACTATCTACCAAGAGAGTTTTCATCTATATTCTTCGTAGCTGTCTATTTACCACCACAAACCGATGCTGGCACTAAGACCGCACTCAATTAACTGTATACGGCCGTAAGCAAACAGGAAAAAGCTCATCCAGTGGCGGTGCTCCTAGTGGCCGGGGACTTTAATATAGGGAAACGTACATCCGTTTTATCTAATTTCTACCAGGATGTTAAATGTGCAACCAGAGGGAAAGAAACTCTAGACCACCTTTACTCCACACACAGACATGTGTAAAAAGCTCTCCCTCGCCCTCCATTGGGCAAATCTGACCATAATTATATCCTCCTGATTCCTGCTTAAAAGCAAAAACTATTATTTCGTATTACTTGATATTGTATTTTATATGTACTTTTTTTTGGTATTCTTTCTTAAAACTGCATTGTTGGTTAAGGGCTTGTAAATATTTCACTGTAAGGTCTACACCTGTTGTATTCGGCGCATGTGACAAACACAATTTGATTTGATTTGATCAGTCCCAGACACAGGAGGTTGGGGGTACCTTAATTGAGGAGGACGGGCTTGTGGTAATAGCTGGAGCGGAATTAGTGGAATGGTATCAAATACATCAAACACATGCCATGTGTTCATGCCATTCCATTTGCTCCGTTCTAGACATTATTATGAGCCGTCCTCCCCTCAGCAGCCTCCACTGGTCCCAGAGCACCATCAGCCTGTAGCCAAAAGCCGGCAGATGGCGATATTGAGTCCTTCAATCTTACCGTCCAAAGGGAATGCATGCAGCCGGCTATAAACTTGTATCCCCCGTGGACCGGTTTGTACATTCAGGCTGCAAAGAAGTCAATTTCCTCCTTAACTCGATTTAATGGTGAGAAGGCGGAAAAAAACAGAATGCTAGTCCCGGATGTTGCGTATCGCGTTCAGCGAATCAGGTTGCAGCAGTCTGTTGTTTACCCATGGCTTAACGTGGGGCGCAACATCACAAAGTAGCGTTAGCCACTCTAGCATGGTGATAGGAAATGGTGTTTCCTATGCATATTTTCCCTGTTTTTTCCCACGCCTTCTCACCATTAAATACAGTTAAGGAGGAAATTGATGACTTTGCAGCCTGAATGGACACTGTTTTATTTATGAACCGGTCCAGGGGGGATACGGGTGTATAGCCAGCTGCATACATTCCCTTTGGACGGTGAGATGAAAAGACTCAATGTGGCCATCTGCCGGCCTTTGGGCTACACCAGCCTGCTAGCGGCAGAGTGCTAATTAGCCGTTAGCGCTGGCTAATCACTAGATGACTAAAGATGACCACAACAGCTGTGTGTGTGTGTGTGCATGCATGCATGTGTGCGTGTGTGTGCGGCACGAAGTGAGTTAGTGTATCCCAGCTTATTGTCATGTATGAATTATTGTAGATAAAGTTTTATCATTACTATATTATCCTCTGAAGCTGTGAAGGAGTTTAGTAGGCGAAGCAGTTTAATGCAGTTTAATGCACACACACGCACGTCTGGAAACCAGGGGAGGAAGGAGAGATTGGGAAGAGGGGAGGCGGCATGATGGAAATAGATTTGATCATTTAAGTGTTGCAGAGACAGATTGCGCCTGTGTTTTTCTGTGTATAGAGAGATAGAGAGGCAGTGTTAGAGAGGGATAGTGACTCAGTGAGGGCTACCGAGTGGTTGTTATGTGGAAAGAGGAGCCGAGGTTTGGCCTTTTTTAGATGTGCTGGCTGAGGCAGGCTGGCGTTTCTCTCTCTCTCCTCTTGTGGACTGCCCTCTCGCTCCCTCTTTATAAATGGGTAATTTGATAGCATGATATAATCCAATTTATTATTATGATGTGATGTAATCTCCCAGTCTCCTACCTACCTGTCCCTCCAGGGCAGCTCACCACATGAGTCTACAGCGCCCTCTACAGAATGGCTATGGCAACACATACGCACGTGTCACGGCTCTATTTAGTCATTTTTCTTTATTCCCTCATGTGTGCTTTATTTTGAATGTATTCACTTAGAAGTGCATTAAATATTTATTTATTCCTATCGTGTGCTGTGTTTTGGTTTATTTCTTCTTTACTTATTTGAGTGACTTCCTTTACTTTGAATTGGTTAACTGCCTTTTGAGTGTTTGTCTCATTTAGTGAATGAGGGAACGAGTGTGTTAATCAGGGACCTGAGCCACGCCTCCCCTCTGCGACTACCGCATTGGAACGCTATGATGCCAACACCAAGGCGACGAACGTTCCATGCCAAACAATTATGGACTCTAGCGTGTATGTGGTGTGAGTTTGCCCGGGCCTGTCCTTGTTCTGTGTTGCTTTTATCTTATCTGCCTCCTGCCTGTTTGTGGTTCCGGGATTCTAAAGAACCTTGGATGTTGAGACCCCCACACACACAGTAGAGCAGTAGATGTGGCTCCATTAACTAGATATTGAGTCCCAGACAGCTCCAGAACAACAGTAATGACATCTCATTTTATATTGCCGATATAAAAACCTGTTTTCATTCTCATAATGAGCAACATGAACACCTGCTCTTCTCTTATTCTCTCCCGAGGGGGTAACACAGCCTCGGACCGGTAGGGGAGAATACAAGAGAACTTGCAAAAGGATACATTAAACTAGGTAAGATTCAAACTGGCCTGATCCCAGATATGTCTGTCTCGTATCTTCTAAATTCATTACCTACAGCTGTTGGAATTGCAAGTACATCTTTCCAAAGTTTCTCTCCTATAATGTGTGAGGAGGTACAGCAGATTAGCCAACAGTGTGGGATATTAGCAAAATGGTACAGTAGAGCTATTTGGCACAATGCACTGGAACTGAAGAACATTTATACTAGGCAGAGAGGAGGAAAGCAGTTAATTTACATACCGCCCACCTGATATTCCTTGTACTGTGGGCACAGCTGGGGAACAGAAGGGACTGCATATGACACACACTTGGCTGGGTGTAGTGTTCCTGAGGCTTTGCTTTGTCATCTAATTAGCTGTAATTACTAGACTGTACAGTATATTCTCCCAGATCTAGGAGCGCTGCCTGCCAATGTTATTTTCACCTTTTAATATGGTAACTGCTGCCTGTGGTGCTGTTTATGGGGCTTACTGTAAACACCTCACACACTGACACACACCGCAACAGTCAACTTTTCATTGCCGCATTGGTTGAGACTGTTTTAAAAAACAAGACAGAACAACAGCAATAAAACTATAATCTCATTTCGATTGGATTCCGTCAATGCCTTCAATGTCTTCTAGTGCTTTATGAATGTCACAAACGTTGACTGATGACTCCTGGAACCAAGGCGCAGCGTGATAAGCGTACATTTTATTTAGTACACAACACACAAACAAAACGAACGATACGTGAAGTCCTGAGGTTACAACAACACAAACCTTTACGGAACAAGATCCCACAAACTAACTGGTGCCAACAGGCTGCCTAAGTATGGTCCCCAATCAGAGACAACGAGCTACAGCTGCCTCCGATTGGGAACCACCCTGGCCAACATAGATCTAAACGATCTAGAACAAAAAACATTGAAAACTAAATATAGAAAAATCCACACCCTGGCTCAACATTTAAGAGTCCCCAGAGCCAGGGCGTGAAAATGAAAGCCTCATTTGATTTGATGCCAGCCACAAAGACAGAGGGTGAGTGATCTACAGGCTTTGTGAAACGAGGAGATAAGCAGCAGCTATTTGGCCATAACTCGTTTAGTGATTTGTTAATTTATTAATTCACCATGACAGACCATGTTGCACTGATGTGGATTTGGTGGAATGAGAAGCTATAACAGAGATTAATATCAACTTTGGGCCTATGGGTGATTCCTCGCAAAACTAGAACAGGAACATAATTTGGGGGAATTTCACAAAATGTAATCTAAAGATGGGTCCTTTGTTGGCATATTTGACAAGCATAATTGAAGTTGGAACATTTGTGACATTTCGACCTTACCCAGGCCTCCTTTAAGACCATCATGTTTCATCTGTATGTGCTCTGTAGTATTTTGATTTCAATAAACATTTTCTTACACTAATATATGAATATTGAAAATATATAAAAAAATATTTGGGTAATATTTCAATATATTGGCACAAATGTTCCAACTTCAATTAATTATTTCTGAATTATGCTTTAAGACAACAATCCTTCCTCCAAAGGACCCTTCTATGGATTCAATTTTGTGAAAATCGAAAACATTATAGCTTCTGAGGAAACAACCCTATCTAAGGCTATAGCTCCCTGCAGACACTTCCCTAATTCATAAGTGTGTGTGTGTGTGTGTGTGTGTGTGTGTGTGTGTGTGTGTGTGTGTGTGTACAGTTGTGGTCAAAGGTTTTGAGAATGACAAGTATTGGTCGTCACAAAGTTTGCTGCTTCAGTGTTTTTAGATATTTTTGTCAGATGTTACTATGGTATACTGAAGTATAATTACAAGCATTCCATAAGTGTCAAAGGCTTTCATTGACAATTACATTAAGTTTATGCAAAGAGTCAATATTTGCAGTGTTGACCCTTCTTTTTTAAGACCTCTGCAATCCGCCCTGGCATGCTGTCAATTAACTTCTGGGCCACATCCTGACTGATGGCAGCCCATTCTTGCATAATCAATGCTTGGAGTTTGTCAGAATTTGTGGGTTTTTGTTTGTCTACCCGCCTCTTGAGGATTGACCACAAGTTCTCAATGGGATTAAGGTCTGGGGAGTTTCCTGGCCATGGACCCAAAATGTCGATGTTTTGTTCCCCGAGCCACTTAGTTATCACTTTTGCCTTATGGCAAGGTGCTCCATCATGCTGGAAAAGGCATTGTTCGTCACCAAACTGTTCTTGGATGGTTGTTACCATTCTTTATTCATGGCTGTGTTCTTAGGCAAAATTGTGAGTGAGCCCACTCCCTTGGCTGAGAAGCAACACCACACATGAATGGTCTCAGGATGCTTTACTGTTGGCATGACACAGGACTGATGGTAGCGCTCACCTTGTCTTGTCCGGACAAGCTTTTTTCCGGATTCCCCAAACAATCGGAAAGGAGATTCATCAGAGAAAATGACTTTACCCCAGTCCTCAGCAGTCCAATCCCTGTACCTTTTGCAGAATATCAGTCTGTCAGTGATGTTTTTCCTGGAGAGAAGTGGCTTCCTCGCTGCCCTTCTTGACACCAGGCCATCCTCCAAAAGTCTTCGCCTCACTGTGCATGCAGATGCACTCACACCTGCCTGCTGCTATTCCTGAGCAAGCTCTGCACTGGTGGTGCTCCGATCCCGCAGCTGAATCAACTTTAGGAGACGGTCCTGGCGCTTGCTGGACTTTCTTGGGCGCCCTGAAGCCTTCTTCACAACAATTGAACCTCTCTCCTTGAAGTTCTTTATGATCCGATAAATGGTTGATTAAGGTGCAATCTTACTAGCAGCAATATCATTGCCTGTGAAGCCCTTTTTGTGCAAAGCAATGACGACGGCACGTGTTTCCTTGCAGGTAACCATGGTTAACAGAGGAAGAACAATGATTTCAGGCACCACCCTCCTTTTAAAGCTTCCAGTCTGTTATTCTAACTCAATCAGCATGACAGAGTGATCTCCAGCCTTGTCCTCGTCAACACACTCACCTGTGTAAACGAGAGAATCACTGACATGATGGCAGCTGGTCCTTTTGTGGCAGGGCTGAAATGCAGTGGAAATGTTTTTGGGGGATTAAGTTCATTTTCAAGGCAAAGAGGGACTTTGCAATGAATTGCAATTCATCTGATCACTCTTCATAACATTCTGGAGTATATGCAAATTGCCATCATAAAAACTGAGGCAGCAGACTTTGTGAAAATTAATATTTGTGTAATTCTCAAAACTTTTGACCTCGATTGTATGTGTGCAATATGATCTCACGGTTTGACCAATTTGACTTCAGATTCCGACGTTTGTCTACGTTTCTCCAAACTTCAAATTTAAGAAGTTGCTCCAAATGTTACATTTTGACGTGTTTTGGACACCCTGGGTTGCTCCTCCTGCTGCAGCTGCACCCTGGGTTGCACCGCTGGTTAAGTTTCGGTAATAATTCAGAATAGTTAAGGGTCAAGGTTTGGGAGAGGGTTAAAACAACAAAAACTAGTGCCTATCAATGGGATTGAATACAAGACCCTTGGAGCTGCCCCCGTCCACAACACACTAGCAAAACCCGAGCCTACTTGATGGTAATAGCGCTCACTTTTGCCCCTAGTGGCCAGGTTTGAAGGCACCTCCTGATGTCTTGTGTATCTGGACAGACAGCGGATTTCGAAGTGGATCTTGAGCTACCTGACTGGTGTGTGTGTGTGTCTTTGATCTGTGTGGTCTATTGCTGCCCTTTCTCAGTGGGTCATCATAACAGGAGAGAATGAGGGAGTGAAGGATGGGAAGGGAACTTCAAGGGATACGTGACTATTTCTTTCCTCCTCCTCTTCTCAGACACACTGATTGGTTTTGCTCTTCTCCTTTCCTCCGTCCTCTCCTTGCCTCTTTTTGAAAAAGGTCAAAGGTAAAATGCGCTTGAAATGAGACTCTCCTTCACTCACGCGTCATAAAACAAATTACGTTTACAGGGGTGGAATCCCAAAATAAATGTGTAAAATGATCAAAACAAATGTAGCTAGTTGTGCAATACATTGTATAGATAAAAGGATAAACAGCATTTGTTTTTAAATGTGTGCGTGCCTTTCTCCTTTGAGAAAACAACAGCTGATTGATTGAAAGGGGGTGTGGCGTATTTTAAAACATTTCCACGCTAACTGCCGCGAGAATAGTCTTGCGCATGCTCTGTTGAAGTAGGTAATCGAGGAGGGGATCAGACTCCTTCGCTCGCCTACTGACGAATTGACACTCTCCTCGACCACTTATCAGTTTCCGGGTGAAGGAGGAGAGAGGAGTCGAGGAGAGAACAGACTTTTGCCCAATTTTGCCCAAATCTCCACAGGATCAGGCAGGAACTACCTGCAGGCATATCTCATTTAACTCTTTAAAACACACATTTTAGTCATTTAGCACAAGGGTTCCCAAAGTTTTTAACTCGGGGCCCCCCTTCCAGCATTGGGGAACATCCCCCCCTTGCATGCACACGCCACGTCTATTTCTATGGGCACTAGCACTGTTCATGACACAAACTGTTCACACCCCTCTTGTTGGTGGAGAGAATTTTGCAGGTTTAAAACTTATTTCCTGCAATTCTACACATTTTGTCATGGGGTGCAAAGAAAATGGTGCTTTTGAAGCTAATTTTATTGCAATTCTATATGTTTTGCCATGTCTAATGTTTATTAATGTGATATTTGAGTGACAAAAAAATTACAACAATATCTATGGGCTAAAAAAAACATTTCAAAAACGTTAGCTGACATGGGCTAGCTGATCTGGACATTTCTGACATGTTATAAATAGCTATCTAAGGTAAGCAATAACTAAAATGACAAGAGGAACTGATGATGCACTTCCCAATCCGACGTCTGCATTGGCCATGCAGCCTTTACTGTGATACGGTCTCTGCAGAAGACAGGGCATTCATACTTCTTGCGCTTCGCAGAGCAGCACAGAGCTGTTGAGCAGAGCTGTTGTCAAGGAAGTGAGTTTGTGTTTATACAGGACCTCCTGCCCTATCATCACACAATCATGTCATTGCGGAGTTACATTTACATTTTAGTCATTTAGCAGACGCTCTTATCTAGAGCGACTTACAGTTAGTGAATGCATACATTTTTCATACCAAGTCTCTTCCTAGAGCTGGCCGCCCGGCCATACTGAGCAATCGGGGGAGAAAGGCCTTGGTCAGGGAGGAGACCAATAACCTAATGGACACTCTGACAGAGCTCCAGAGTTCCTCTGTGGAGATGGGAGAACCTTCCAGAAGGACAACCATCTCTGCAGCACTCCACCAATCAGGCCTGTATGGTAGAGTGGCCAGATGGAAGCCACTCCTCAGTAAAGGGCACATAACAGCCCGCTTGGAGTTTGCCAAAAGGAACCTAAAGATTCTCATACCGTGAGAAACAAGATTCTCTGGTCTGATGAAACCAAGATTGAACTCTTTGGCCTGAATGCCAAGCGTCGCGTCTGGAGAAAACCTGGTACCATCCCTATGGTAAAGTATGGTGGTGGCAGCAACATGCTGTGGGGATGGTTTTCAGCGGCAGGGATTGGGAGACTAGTCAGGATTGAGGGAAAGATGAATGGAGCAAAGTACAGAGAGATCCTTGATGAAAACCTGCTCCAGAGCGCTCAGGACCTCAGACTGGGTGCGAATGATCACCTTCCAACAGGACAACGACCCTAAGCACACAGCCAAGACAACGCAGTTGTTACTTCGGGACAAGTCTCTGAATGTCCTTGAGTGGCCCAGCCAGAGCCCGGACTTGAACCCGATCGAACATCACTGGAAAGACCTGAAAATAGCTGTGCAATGAAGCTCCCCATCCAACCTGATAGAGCTTGAGAGGATCTGCAGAGAAGGATGGGAGAAACTCCCCAAATACAGGTGTGCCAAGCTTGTAGCATCATACCCAAGACAACTCGAGGCTGTAATCACTGCCAATGGTGCTTCAACAAAGTACTGAGTAAAGGGTCTGAATACTTATGTAAATGACATATTTTCATTCTAATAACCTGTTTTGGCTTTGTCATTATGGGATATTGTGTGTAGATTGATGAGGGAAAAAAAACAATTTTAATAAATTTTAAAATAAGGCTGTAACATAACAAAATGTGGAAAAGTCAAGGGGTCTGAATACTTTCTGAATGAACTGTAAGCCAGTATTGAAATCTGACATGTATGATAGATGTGTCGCTATCTAAAAGTCATCATCCTATTAACTTCCAGTGTAGTGAGAGTGGCTTTATCATAATGCTACATCACCGGCTATATTTATGCCTGTGTGAATTGGAAGAGCTCAAATTCACATGAAAACATGAAATGACCCAAATCAGGGGCGGACTGGGACCAGAAATCAGCCCTGGCATTTCTAACACACCGGACCATTTTCTTCCTTGAGGCCCCCACACTTGCCCATTTTCCCCCTTGAGGCCCCCATTATTAGCCAGATAGTGATCATTTTGCGTGAAAAACCTAAGTTAGACAGGCCCACTGGGCAAAACATTTACCAGCCCATCTGGCATTTGCCCGAAATGCCAGATGGCTAGTCTGCCCCTGCTGGGAATTAAAAGAACATTGCTCAGAGATGCCCAAAAACAATATAACATCAAAAATGGGTGAATCTTTCCTTTTAACTTGTCGATAAGTTAATAGGCTATTTATTGTATTTCTAAAGTGATATTGAATTGTGTTTGGTTGTCAACTTATGTGACTTGTTAAGCAAATTTGTACTTCTGAATTTATTTAGGCTTGCCATAACTAAGGGGTTGAATACTTATTGGCTCAAGACATTTCAGCTTTTCATTTTTTATTAATTTATAAAACATTCTAAAAACATAATTCCACTTTGACATTATGGGGTATTGTGTGTAGGCCAATGACACAAAATCTCAATTTAAACCATTTTAAATTCAGGCTGCAACACAACAAAATATGGAAAAAGTCAAGGAGTGTGAATACTTTCTGAAGGCACTGCAGATTCCATGTCACAATACGTTGACAAATTACGTTGAAACAACGTTGATCAACCAGTTTGTGGCCAGTGGGTCCCTCCCGTCCAAATCCATCTCTAGTTTGATCATCAGGGCAAGGCTTGGAAGTCTCCGCCACACCTGTCGCCACAGGTACCTCATCCTGGTCAGGCTCAACTTCAGAGCAATCACTACTGCCAACCGACTCCATTTTGAAATTGTCAAGGTTCTCAAGAGAGCAAGTAGATTTATAATTAAGTTTACTTGGTTTGTACTCAGGAGACAATGGTTTGTAGTTAGTGCCATTGTTTCGCCAACCCCTGTCAAACAGAGCTTCTTCTTCTTCTATAGTATATTGGCGATTGACAATTTAATGTGCATCCCGCTACCTACTGTGCGGAATGGAAACAGGATTTCCCCCCAAAACAGAACAAACGAAATAAACTAAATCAAACAACTTTACTGTTAAAAAATTAACAGATCTGATCCCTATAAAGGCTCAAGGGGAGCATGGGACGGCGGGCCGTCTTCCGGCGCCAGTACCACTTTCAAGTCTTCAGATTTAAAATCCTTAAGTTTCAAAGACTTTTCTGCCGCAGCCACAATAATGTCCAGTTTCTTAGACTTCTTTGAGACTTGAGCCATACAGTTTATAACTGTGGCAATGAATGCCACAAAATCTACCTTTTTAACACACAGGGTATCTTTTGACTGGCAGCAAACATTTACTACAGGCTGTGGTGCATCCACTATCATATCTTCACTAGCATCACTTGTTTTCTCAATTATTTTAATCGCCTCCACACAGGAGATTTGATTGGTCGCTCTAACTTTTGCCACCTCAATCTCGTTCACCCTTACAGTGTCATGAGCCTCTCACTCCACCGGGTTACCACCTTAATTTTCTTCCACTCTGCTCACCACTCTCTCTACTCAGCCTAACTAGCTCCACCTGTCCCTGCTCTGCTCGGCTCTAATTACTCTGCCAGCTGCGCTGCATTACCCACTAACCTCTCCCAGTATTTATAGCCCTGTCTTTCAGCTCTCCTTTGTCAGATCGTCTGCAAAGCTCACACCCGGAACCTGTTTGCTCGCGCTTCTGGCTCACCCTGGTTTTGTGACCCCGGACCTGCCTGTTTTTTGGATACTCTTCTGCCTCAGGAGATCCAGACCTGCTTCTGCCATTACGACTCCTGACTACTCTTCAATCCCGGTAACTCTGACCAGCCTTCTGCCTTGCTACTACGTATTTTGGATTTCCCTTGAACTGTACTGCTGCCTGGTTTCATTCCGCCCCGTTGTGTCTGTGTTTCCTCCCCCCAGGACTTCTGGACCACCAACCACCGGCGTCATCGGACGCATCGCTGCCACTGGGGGAGGCACAGACCCAGCACATCGGACGGGATAACCCCTGGAGCCTTCACTCACTCCCTACATCCCTTTCCCCTTAAGTTTAAATAAACTTTCTGGTGTGACGCAATTGTGGTCCTCTTGTCGTCTGTCTGAACCGTGACAGTACGATCTGACCATCATGGACTCAGCGCACACTTCCCCCGACATGGAAACCGAAGAACCTGAGCAACCCACCGCCATGCTACGCCTGGAACACACTGAGAGAGAGCTAGGGCCGCATGAGCGGCGACATCACCTCTCTGCTTCAGGTCGGCCACCAACAGCATCAGCAGTTCCAGCAGCACCAGCAGCAGTCCCAGCAGCAGCAACAACAACTCGCCATGATCATTCAACTCCTCACCAACCTGACCCCAGCCAGTCTGCCCACCAGCCCTGCCCCCCGAGTTACCTGCCCCGGTCATTGCAGCCGCTGCTCCGAACCCAAGATTGGAAACCCCGAGCGGTTCAACGGCGATTCAACCCAGGTCCGGCCATTCCTGACTAGCTGCCGACTTCAGTTCTCCTTGCAGCCAAGGACCTTCGCCACGGAGGGGGCTAAAGTTGGGTATGCCATCACTCACCTGACGGGCCGAGCTCGACTCTGGGGAACAGCAGAGTTCGAACGTCAAACCCCCGCATGTGCAACCTTCGACCGGTTTGCCGAGGAGATGCTGAAGGTGTTTGACCTGGATTCACCAACCGCAGAGGCGTCTCCGTGAACTGTTCAGTATTCGACAAGGCAGACGTACAGTCGCAGACCATTCCATCGACTTCCGAACCCTGGCTAGACGAAGTTCTTGGAACACACCATCGTTGGTGGACGCGTTTCTTCCATAGTTTGGCTGACTATATCAAGGACGAAGTTGGTCTCCCATGAACTGCCTTCCACTCTTGATGAAGCCATCGCACTGACTGTCAGGATCGACAGAAGGATACAGACCCGTCGCCGTGAGAGGGGGCGCCAAGGTCCACCTACTACCGGCATTCGGAGAGATCCGACTGGGCTCCTGTCATCTACTGCCACTCACCCAGTTCAGCTTGATCAGTCTGAGCCTATGGAGATTGGGCGAGCCTCTCTCACTCCTGCAGAGCGCCAGCGACGCTTCACCTCAAACCTCTGCCTCTATTGTGGAGGTGATGGACATCGTGTGGTAACCTGCCCTTTAAAGGGCCGAAGCTCACCGGGCATAGGGGGAGTCCGGTTGAGTTCAATGACCATCCAGTCCTCCGACCGCAAACCCCTGCTGCAAGTTCACCTCCGCCTCCCTGACTCAACTCACACCCTGGCTGCTCTGGTGGATTCTGGCGCCGAAGCCAACATAATGGACATCAAGCTGGCACGCCAACTGGGACTGGAGAACCTCCGTTTGACACCTCCTATTCCTGCCCGGGCACTGGACGGACACTTACTCGGATCGGTCACTCATGTCACGGCCCCGGTCTCGATGGGTCTGTCCGAAACCATCAAGAAACTATCCAGTTTCACCTGCTCCCCTCTCCAGGCCAACCCCTCATCCTGGGTTACCCATGGCTCCGCCCGGCACAACCCTCAGCTCGACTGGGTGACCGGGGTGATCAGGGAGTGGGGAGAGGACTGCCACCGAACCTGCCTGCTTCCGCCGCACTACCCCCCTCGGCCAGTACCTACTAACTCCGCTCCTGACCCCTCCAAGGACCCTGTGTCGATTCTGCCAAGTCCCTGCATCGTTGCAGCTCTGACCTGGGCTGTTGAGGAACAGGTGCTGGAGGCTCTCCGTAACCAGCCAGGTCCCAGCACTTGCCCAGCTGACCGCCTTTTTGTCCCCAAGACCTGAGGTCCCAGGTCGTTCAGTGGGGACATGACTCCCGCCTAGCTTGTCACCCTGGCTCCACCCGCACTTACAACCTGCTCGCCCAGAGGTTCTGGTGGCCCTCTCTGAGGAAGGATGTACGGGAATTCGTCCAAGACTGCCCCATCTGCAACCAACACAAGTCGTCCTGCCAGCCCCCAGCCGGATTGCTGCAGCCCCTGCCTGTGCCCAGGAGTCCGCTGGTCCCTGCTGCGCCTTGTCCTCCTCCTCCACGGCTCGTCGATGGTGGTCTGGTTTACACCGTCCGCCGCCTGCTTCGGTCCAGACGGAGGGGTAGGGGTCTCCAGTACCTCATTGACTGGGAGGGCTATGGACCTGAGGAAAGGACCTGGGTGCCAGCTAGTCGGATTGTGGATAGGACTCTCATCACCGCTTTCCACCAACGGCATCCTGATCAACCTGCAATCCGTAGGGGCCGCCCCAGAGGGGGTCTCTAACCGTCCTGCCCGCTCGGCTTCCTGTCCTGTGCCTGATCCGGTCTCGGACCTGTCCCATCTCCCGACCACGGCCCTCCGGCTTCCTCCGAGGATGAGGACGTTCACTCGGACCGTTCGGAGGAGTTCTAGCCCTCCTCCGGCTCCCCTCCTCCCGCCCGGCGTGGTGTTGCTCTTTGGGACTTCTGGGGCCGTCCCTTGGGGGGTTCTGTCATGAGCCTCTCACTCCACCGGGTTACCACCTTAATTTTCTTCCACTCTGCTCACCACTCTCTCTACTCAGCCTAACTAGCTCCACCTGTCCCTGCTCTGCTCGGCTCTAATTACTCTGCCAGCTGCGCTGCATTACCCACTAACCTCTCCCAGTATTTATAGCCCTGTCTTTCAGCTCTCCTTTGTCAGATCGTCTGCAAAGCTCACACCCGAACCTGTTTGCTCGCGCTCTGGCTCACCCTGGTTTTGTGACCCCCGGACCTGCCTGTTTTTTGATACTCTTCTGCCTCAGGAGATCCAGACCTGCTTCTGCCATTACGACTCCTGACTACTCTTCAATCCCGGTAACTCTGACCAGCCTTCTGCCTTGCTACTACGTATTTCATGGATTTCCCTTGAACTGCTAGGCACTCCAGGAACTCGGGATCATGATCCCCACCACAATTGCAACACTGTCGTCCTTCTACACACCGTTCTTCAGTATACTCTGTCCGTCTGAACACACATGAAACATGGCCAAATCCTTTACAATTCTTACACTGCAGTGGTTTGGTAATGAAAGCTCTTACAGCATATCTTACATAACCAAGCTTCACATGCGTAGGTAGATGCTCCTTATCAAAAAACCACAGGACCGACAGACTTTCTTATTTTTCTCCATTCACCCAGCAGGTCAGATGCCGGTCACCAACCACACCAGGATTTCTCTTCAAGTATTCAACCTGAACATCTGTAGTCACCCCTGAGATGACTCCTTTGACGGGTGCTCTACTCCGATGTTCAAAGCACGAAACTTCTGTTGTCCGGATTCTTTTGAGGCCCACTACAATCTTCCTCTGTTCTACATAAATACAATGAATCAAAATACTCTGACAGATTCCACTTTTCCCAGCGCATACTTCATCATTTTCGACACCTTAAACGGGTTTCCCACATATGCATCCTTACTCAACAAACACATCCCAACAAGAAGCGGATCATTATCATTCATAGACGTATCCTCCACTCCAATTTTAGACAATTTCCTTTTTGTTCCAGTTTTCGACACTACTGTAGTCCATTCAGGACATTCATCTTCAACAACTTTGCTCGACACGCTGCTTGATTCGAACTCAGCATCCACTTACGCCATTTTACCAGGGCCGTCAACCAGAGCTGAGTTCGGGAGCGTTAATTATCCTGTGTGTTTGGGTAATGGAATGTTGCTAAATCCCAAGAGGGAGAGAAATCATGTGTTTATGTTCATTTCTTGTGATCATTTAATGCCATTGATATTTGATTGGTGCTAATAGTATATTCCAAGGTGAGGCCATGATGAAATGGTATTTAGGCTCAATCAGACAGGTGACAGGGTCATGTCTAGATGCGGGGGTCATCTTAGCTCAGGGTTTTCCTGGACTGAGTTTGGGTAACCCTGTTTAAGCTAACCCTAACCCTTTTCCTGACCTTAACCTAATTCTCCTAACCTGCCACATTAATTATCCTAACCTGCTGCGCAAGTTCTCCGATACCTGCTACGAAAAGTTCCATTGTGACAAAAGCTGGATCCCTAGCCATGATTAGGGGACATGTTGCTATTGAGGCCTGGGTTTTAGTCTTGGTATAACACTTTAGTTTAATATTATTAAATTTTTTGGCCAGTTTGAGTTCCTGTCTGTTCATCATCCTGTAAATTTTTTTGTAAATACTTTGTACATTTATACAGTACCAGTCAAAAGTTTGGACATACCTACTCATTCAAGGGTTTTTCTTTATTTTTACTATTTTCTACATTGTAGAATAATAGTGAAGACATCAAAACTATGAAATAACACATATGGAATCATGTAGTAACCAAAAAAGTGTTCAACAAATCAAAATATATTTTAGATTCTTCAAAGCAGCCACCCTTTGCCTTTATGACAGCTTCAAATCAAATCAAATCAAGTTTTATTTGCCAAATGCGTCAAATACAACAGGTGTAGACCTTACAATCAAATGCTTACTTACAAGCCCTTAACCACAATGCAGTTTTAAGAAAATAAAAATAAAAGTGTTAAGTAAAAAATAGATAAGTTAAAAATAAAAATAGCAAATAATTAAAGAACAGCAGTAAAATACAATAACAGTAGGGAGGCTATATACAGGGGGTACTGGTACAGAGTCAATGTGCGGGGGCACCGGTTAGTGGAGGTAATTGAGGTAATATGTACATGTGGGTAGAGTTAAAGTGACTATGCATAGATAATAAACAGAGTAGCAGCAGCGCCAAAGAGGGGGTGGGGGGGCAATGCAAATAGTCCGGGTAGCCATGATTAGCTGTTCAGGAGTCTTATGGCTTGGGGGTAGAAGCTGTTAAGAAGCCTTTTGGACCTAGACTTGGCGCTCCGGTACCGCTTGCTGTGCGGTAGCAGAGAGAACAGTCTATGACTAGGGTGGCTAGAGTCTTTGGCAATTTTTAGGGCCTTCCTCTGACACCGCCTGGTATAGAGGTCCTGGATGGCAGGAAGCTTGGCCCCAGTGATGTACTGGGCAGTAAGCACTACACTCTATAGTGCCTTGCGGTCTGAGGCCGAGCAGTTGCCATACCAGGCAGGGATTCAACCAGTCAGGATGCTCTCGATGCTGCAGCTGTATAACTTTTGAGGATCTGAGGACCCATGCCAAATCTTTTCAGTCTCCTGAAGGGGAATATGCTTTGTCGTGCCCTCTTCACGACTGTCTTGGTATGTTTATACCATGATAGTTTGTTGGTGATGTAGACACCAAGGAACTTGAAGCTCTCAACCTGTTCCACTACAGACCCGTCTATGAGAATGGGGGTGGCTCAGTCCTCTTTTTTCCCTGTAGTCCACAATCATCTCCTTTGTCTTGATCACATTGAGGGAGAGGTTGTTATCCTGGCACCACACGGCCAGGTCTCTGACCTCCTCCCTATAGGCTGTCTCGTCATTCTCGGTGATCAGGCCTACGTAGCACTGTTGTGTCGTCAGCAAACTTAATGATGGTGTTGGAGTCGTGCCTGGCCATGCAGTCATGGGTGAACAGGGAGTACAGGAGGGGACTGAGCAAGCACACCTGAGGGGCCCCCGTGTTGAGTATCAGCGTCAGGAAGTCCAGGATCCAGTTGCAGAGGGAGGTGTTTAGTCCCAGGGTCCTTAGATTAGTGATGAGCTTTGAAGGCAGTATGGTGTTGAACGCTGAGCAGTATGGTGCTGAACGTAGGTGTTCCTCTTGTCCAAGTGGGAAATGGCAGTGTGGAGAGCAGTAGAGATTGCATCATATGTGGAGCTGTTGGGGCGGTATGCAAATTGGAGTGGATTTCTGGGATAATGGTGTTGATGTGAGCCATGACCAGCCTTTCAAAGCACTTCATGGCTACAGACGTGAGTGCTACGGGTCGGTAATCATTTAGGCAGGTTATCTTAGTGTTCTTGGGCACAGGGACTATGGTGGTCTGCTTGAAACATGTTGGTATTACAGACTCAGTCAGAGACATGTTGAAAATGTCAGTGAAGACACTTGCCAGTTGGTCAGCGCATGCTCAGAGTACACGTCCTGGTAATCCGTCTGGCCCTGAGGCCTTGTGAATGTTGACCTGCTTAAAAGTCTTACTCACATCGGCTACGGAGAGCGTGATCACATAGTCATCTGGAACAGCTGATGCTCTCAGTGTTGCTTGACTTGAAGTGAGCATAGAAGTGATTTAGCTCGTCTGATAGGCTTGTGTCACTGGGCAGCTCATGGCTGTGCTTTGTAGTCTGTAATAATTTTCAAGCCCTGCCACATCCTACGAGCGTTGGAGCCGGTGTAGTACGATTCAATCTTAGTCCTGTATCGACTCTTTGCCTGTTTGATGGTTCGTCGGAGGGCATAGTGGGATTTCTTATAGGTGTCCGGGTTAGAGTCCCGCTCCTTGAATGCGGCAGCTCTACCCTTTAGCTCAGTGCATATGTTGCCTGTAATCCATGGCTTCTGGTTGGGGTTTGTACGTGCAGTCACTGATGAAGCCAGTGACTGATGTGGTGTACTCCTCAATGCTATTGGAACATATTTCAGTCTGTGCTAGCAAAACAGTCCTGTAGCTTAGCATCTGCATCATCTGACCACTTCCTTATTAACCGAGTCACTGGTGCTTCCTGCTTTAGTTTTTGCTTATAAGCAGGAATCAGGAGGATAGAGTTATGGTCAGATTTGCCAAATGGAGGACGAGGGAGAGCTTTTTACGCGTCTCTGTGTGTGGAGTAAAGGTGGTCTAGAGTTTTTTTTCCCTCTGGTTGCACATTTAACATGTTGGTAGAAATTAGGTAGAAAGGATTTAAGTTTTCCTGCATTAAAGTCCCGGGCCACTAGGAGCGCTGTCTCTGGATGAGCGTTTTCCTGTTTACTTATGGCCTTATACAGCTATTTGAGTGCAATCTTAGTGCCAGCATCGGTTTGTGGTGGTAAATAGACAGCTACGAAAAATATAGATGAAAACTCTCTTGGTAAATAGTGTGGTCTACAGCTTATCATAACATTTGCAACATTGTTTCAATATTCAAATTCAATATCCAGCTGTTGCATAGTAATGAACATGATGGAGTGTTTCACCGGCTTCTCTGGCATTATCAGTTAATTATCGACCCTCTGCAGAGCAACATTGATGGCATTTAAGTGATAATGCCCGAGAAGCCTGTGTTTGGAGGATATATTGGCATGGGTGTTGTTAGGCTAGAGGGTTGCTACCCAAACAGTCTGGTCGTTTGATATATAATTTCAGTTGCCAGAGACGCGACCCAGTCGTTAAGTCTTTTTGTTCTGTATCTATGGACAGTTGTTCGTTCTAAATGTTCTATTGCCATACTGGCTGGCAACGTTCTTATTCTTGCTTGCTAGCTAGCCAACTGTGGCTAACTTACAGTCACATCAAAAACAGTGCAGCCAGAATAACAACAAAGTAGCTGCATTTGCATTTGTTTAAACTGTTTTAAGCTTATCGTGAGATACTCTACCTCAGGCGAGCAAAACCTTGAGACTTCCTTAGTATTAGATTTTATGCACCAGCTGTTGTTTACAAATATACACAGACTGCCACCCCTTGTCTTACCGGAGTCAGCCGTTCTATCCTGCCAATGTAGCGTATATCCCGCCAGCTGTATGTTATCCATGTCGTTGTTCAGCCATGAATCGGTGAAACATAAGATATTACAGTTTTTAAAGTCCCATTGGTAGGATAACCTTAATTGTAGTTCGTCCAATTTATTTTCAAATGATTGAACATTGGCTAATAGGATTGATGGAAGAAGCAGTTTACTCGCTACGATATCTCTGTCTCTTCCTCATGTGAATGACGGGGGATTTGGGCCTTGTCGGGTGTCTGTAGAATATCCTTCACATCCGACTCGTTGAAGAAAACATCTTCGTCCAATACGAGGTGAGTAATCACTGTCCTGATATCCACGGTGGCAGAAACATTATGTACAGAATTAATTACACATTTTTACATTTACATTTCAGTCATTTAGCAGACGCTCTTATCCAGAGCGACTTACAGTTAGTGAGTGCATACATTATTTTTTTTAATTTTCATACTGGCCCCCTGTGGGAATCGAACCCACAACCCTGGCGTTGCAAACGCCATGCTCTACCAACTGGCAGGGAATCCCTGCCGGCCATTCCCTCCCCTACCCTGGACGACGCTGGGCCAATTGTACGCCGCCCCATGGGTCTCCCGGTCGTGGCCGGCTACGACAGAGCCTGGATTCGAACCAGGATCTCTAGTGGCACAGCTAGCACTGCAATGCAGAGCCTTAGACCACTGCGCCACTCGGGAGCTAACACAACTGATTGTCTCAAATGCATTAAGAAGGAAAGAATGTCCACAAATAACGTGAAAAAACACATAATAGTACAATGGGTTAGAGGGCTGTAAAACTGCAGCCATCTTCTCTAGCGCCATTGCACACTCTTGGCATTCTCTCAACCAGCTTCATGATGAATGCTTTTCCAACTGTTCTTGAAGGAGTTCCCACATATGCTGAGCACTTGTTTGGCTGCTTTTCCTTCACTCTGCGGTCCAACTCATCCCAAACCATCTCTATTGGGTTGAGGTCGGGTGATTGCGGAGGCCAGGTCATCTGATGCAGCACTCCATCACTCTCCTTGGTCAAATAGCCCTTACACAGCCTGGAGGTGTGTTTTGGGTCATTGTCCTGTTGAAAAACAAATGATAGGCCCACAAAGCGCAAACCAGATGGGATGGCGTATTGCTGCAGAATGCAGTGGTAGCCATGCTTTTTAAGTGTGCCTTGAATTCTAAATAATTCACAGACAGTGTCACCAGCAAAGCACCCCCACACCATCACACCTCCTCTTCCATGCTTCACGGTGGGAACCACACATACAGAGATCATCCGTTCACTTACTCTGCGTCTCACAAAGACACTTTGGATGGAACCAAAAATCTCAAATTTGGACTCATCAGACCAAAGGACAGATTTCCACCAGTCTATTGTCCATTGCTCATGTTTCTTGGCCCAAGCAAGTCTCTTCTTATTATTGGTGTCCTTAGTAGTGGTTTCTTTGCAGCAATTCGACCATGAAGGCCTGATTCACACAGTCTCCTCTGAACAGTTGATGTTGAGATGTGTTTGTTACTTGAACTCTGTGAAGCATTTATATGGGCTGCAATCTGAGGTGCAGTTAACTCTAATGAACTTATTCTCTGCAGCAGAGGTAACTCTGGGGTCTTCCTTTCCTGTGGCGGTGTCACGATCGTCGAAGGAGTGAGTAGACCAAGGCGCAGCGTGTGAAACAAACATGACTTTAATTAGTTCAAGTATACCAAACAAAACACGACTCGTGAAGTCCACGGTAAACAAATACCGACACGGAACAAAAACCCACAAACACAAAGTGAAACACAGACAGTTAAATATGGCTCCCAATCAGAGACAACCAGCCGACAGCTGACACTCGTTGCCTCTGATTGGGAGTCACACAGGCAAACATAGAAACAGACAACCTAGAACCCCCAACATAGACATATCACACATAGAATAAACACACCCTGGCTCAACAAATAGAGTCCCAGAGCCAGGGTGTGACAGTACCCCCTAAAGGCGCGGACTGCGACCGCGCCTAAATACGAGCAAAACAGGGGAGGGCTGGGTGGGCATTCCTCCTCGGCGGCGGCTCCGGCTCCGGTCTTTCCCACCACCCTCCAACAAACCCCCCATAGCGCCCCTGGTCCGGTCTGGCCCCGCTGGCTGGAGCTGGACTGGACGTAGCAGGAGCGGTAGGCTTCAGCTCCTTAGTGGAGCAGTTGAGCGGTACCTGAATTGGCACCGATGACCCAGGCACGGGTTGTGCCGGACTGACGACTCGCACCCCTGGCTTGGTGCGAGTGGCAGGAACGGGCCGGGCCGGGCTGGCGACGCGCACCGTAGACTTGGTGCGAGTGGCAGGAACAGGCCGGACCGGGCTGGCGACGCGCACCGTAGACTTGGTGCGTGGAGCAGGGACAGGCCGGGCCGGGCTGGCGACGCACCCGTAGGCTTGGTGCGTGGAGCAGGGACAGGCCGGGCTGGGCTGACGACGCACACCGTAGGCTTGGTGCGTGGAGCAGGGACAGGCCGGACAGGGCTGGCGACGCACACCGTAGGCTTGGTGCGTGGAGCAGGGACAGGCCGGACAGGGCTGGCGACGCACACCGTAGGCTTGGTGCGTGGAGCAGGGACAGGCCGGGCAGGGCTGGCGACGCACACCGTAGGCTTGGTGCGTGGAGCAGGAACAGGCCGGGCTGGGCTGGCGACGCACACCGTAGGTTTGGTGCGTGGAGCAGGGACAGGCCGGGCTGGGCTGTCGACGCACACCGTAGGCTTGGTGTGTGGAGCAGGAACAGGCCGGGCAGGGCTGGCGACGCACACCGTAGGCTTGGTGCGTAGAGCAGGAACAGGCCGGGCTGGGCTGGCGACGCACACCGTAGGCTCGGTGCGTGGAGCAGGAACAGGCCGGGCTGGGCTGGCGACGCACACCGTAGGCTTGGTGCGTGGAGCAGGAACAGGCCGGACCGTACTGGGAACACACACCACTGGCCTTAAACGGGGATCAGGAACGGGCCGGACCGGACTGGCAATACACCTCAGTACCTCTCGCCGTGCCTCTACAACTTCCTTCCCTCCTCTCGCCAATGGCTCCCGTAACCCGGTGGCCTTCTCTCCTCGTCTCCCATTTCGCCCTGTGGCAGCCTCCTGCTGCCCAGTCGCCCATGCCGTGTGCCCCCCCCTAAAAAATTATTGGGGTTGCCTCTCGCCTGTCCGACGTTGACCCGTTTGGCGCCGCTGCTCCTCTCCTGCCTGGGTCTCCCCCTTTATCGCCTTCCGGTACCGGACGGCCTCCTCCTCAGTAATCTGCCCCCAACCGAGGAGGACATCCACAAGAGTCACCTCCTGCGTGTGTTCCTGGACACGCTGCTTGGTCCTGGTATGGTGGGTTTTTCTGTCACGATCGTCGTAGGAGTGAGTAGACCAAGGCGCAGCGTGTGAAACAAACATGACTTTAATTAGTTAAAGTATACCAAACAAAACACGACTCGTGAAGTCCACGGTATTTGTTTACTTGTCAAGTCCACGGTATTTGTTTACAAAATTTCCCCACTTGTCCGAATTGTCCTTGTTTTATTATCGTTGTGAGGACTTCTGGTACCCACAAGGATAGTTAAACATTAGCAAAAACACACAGACACATACACAGATCAAATCTTTCGTGCTGCAACCATTTATCCACAGTTCGATTTTACTTCAGCACGCTAGATGGCGGTATAATTCGTTTGTGGCCTGGAGACACGAAGCCAGAAACCGGAAACACGCGCCATCGTCATCTGCAGGAGAAATAACAACAAAACATTATGTCACTGTGTAGCTTTGTTGTTGAGACATTTTAAGTGTCAATCGCTTTTAATCTTTAACTCGTGTTCTGTCCTCGCTTCATGGTAAGCTTTTAAACATCATATTCATGGTTCAAAATTAGCTAGCTACCGTTAGCTAGTTGACGCTAGTTTAAGTTTTTCACTACCTGGGTTTGTTTACCAGGCTAGCTAACTTATTTTCGCTTGGGGAAAAAACACTTTGACGTTGCCCCTTCGAAACCGTGGTCGTTTAGGTTTCCTTTCTCAAAACACTTTGACGTTGCCCCTTCCAAACCGTGGTCGTTGATGTTTCCTTTCTCTTTTATTTTGTGTCAATCAGGATGCCTCGCCCTGTCCATACGGCAGAAACAAGCCTGGGTTTTCTTCTGAGCTGTAACTAGCTGGTAACATCAGCCTAACGTCACTCCTTCAACATGGCCCAACCGAGAGGAGTCAACAGCCTGCAGTTCAACCAGGACCAGAGTAAGACAAGAGTAGCCTACTTTGTGAAGCCAGACAGAGATCTGTAGGAGAGTACGTTACTTTAGTCAGTCTTACTCTTGTTTCAGACAGTGTACATTTATCAGTGTACCTCCCCCCTCCCCAGGTTGTTTCTGTTGTGCCATGGAAACTGGTGTCAGGATCTACAATGTGGAGCCTCTTATGGAGAAGGGACACCTTGGTGAGTGGAATTCAGACCTGTGGTATCAGCTGTTTGTGTGTCTGTATACTGTGTGTGTGATCATACTGTGCTTGTCAGACCATGAGCAGGTGGGTAGTGTGGCCCAGTGTTCAATGCTGCATCGCTCCAACCTGCTGGCTGTAGTAGGAGGAGGAGTCAACCCCAAGTTCTCTGAGATCTCAGGTGAGTGGATGAGCGGACCACATTTTTTTTTAATTACTGATTACACTTGATTTTCCAAACAACTAAGGGTGTTGAAACGCGGGGATAAACTTTACACATGCGCAGATACTCTGTATGACTGTGAGAGCAAAATCTTGCATCGCGCTCATCTCAATGTCTGCGGTGCTGGTCATGGCAATGTCGTATTGCTGAGTCTCAGTTTAAATTGTGTCAGTGACTTGGACTGATTGCATTTTGATTTTAGAACATTTTTGATAATGATTCTCATGTATTGTTTTCATGTAATTCAAAACCTAATGCATTGTTTTAATCCTAGTGTTGATCTGGGATGATGCTCGGGAGGGGAGGGACCCCAAGGACAAGCTGGTGCTGGAGTTTACCTTCACCAAGCCTGTTCTGGCCGTACACATGAGACACGACAAGTGAGTGACTATCTGAATGTTTAGTAACATTCTCCTGAACAAGCCTCAACTCCCCATAGAGCACCCTGTAGTGTGCTGTTTGTAGTTGTTTTACTAACCCTTCTCTCCCTCTGCTTTCTTTCACTCCAACCTCTCCCCTCACTTACTCTATCTCTATCTCCTTTCTCTCTCTACCCCTTCTCTCTCTCAGGATCATCATTGTGTTAAAGAACAGGATCTATGTCTACAGTTTCCCTGACAACCCTATGAAACTGTTTGAGTTTGACACCAGAGACAACCCTAAAGGTACAATCACACAAATACACACACATGGATATGTTTATCTGATAGATGTATGGATTTCGCCCCCCTCTCACTCTCTCTCTGTCAGGACTGTGTGACCTGTGCCCCAGTCTGGAGAAACAGCTGCTGGTCTTCCCTGGACATAAGTGTGGAAGTCTACAGCTTGTGGTAATTCATCCATTTCATTTAAAAGTTCATTGCATGGTACTATACTAACTATGTTGGATTATAAACTGTTCATAAGCACACCTTCACATGTCATTTCATTGACTTATGGATTCCTAGTGTTGAAGACTATCTGCCCTCCCATATCAAATACATTAAATCACAACTTTAGAGACTCTTTCGAAACTGCGCTGTGTGTGTTGATAATTCTTCACATTACCAATGAGGTCCCAGTCAGTGTTGAACTCTCTCTCTCCTCTGTGTCCCTCTATCCACTCCAGGACCTGTCCAACACCAAGCCTGGCACATCGTCTGCCCCCTTCACCATCAACGCCCACCAGAGTGAGATCGCCTGCCTGGCGCTCAACCAGCCTGGCAGCGTGGCAGCCTCGGCCTCCCGCAAGGGCACCCTCATCAGACTGTTTGATACTACCACCAGAGACAAACTAGTGGAGCTACGCAGAGGAACGGACCCTGCTACACTCTACTGGTACTGGGGGAGAGAGAGAGGAAGGAAGTAGGGGGAGATGGAAGTGATGCTGAGTGTGTCAACGCTTCTCTTTCTCTCTCTGTCTGTCTCGCTCTCTCTTCCAGCATCAACTTCAGTCATGACTCTTCGTTCCTGTGTGCCTCCAGTGACAAAGGCACTGTTCACATCTTCGCTCTCAAAGATACTAAACTCAACAGACGCTCCGCGTAAGATGCACGCATGTGTGTGTTTGCGTGTGTTTGAGAGAGAGTTTCTCAGTGTATTAATTTGTGCATGTACAGTGGGGAGAACAAGTATTTGATACACTGCCGATTTTGCAGGTTTTCCTACTTACAAAGCATGTAGAGGTCTGTAATTTTTATCATAGGTACACTTCAACTGTGAGAGACAGAATCTAAAACAAAAATCCAGAAATCACATTGTATGATTTTTAAGTAATTCATTTGCATTTTATTGCATGACATACGTATTTGATACATCAGAAAAGAAGAACTTAATATTTGGTACAGAAACCTTTGTTTGCAATTACAGAGATCATACGTTTCCTGTAGGTCTTGACCAGGTTTGCACACACTGCAGCAGGGATTTTGGCCCACTCCTCTATACAGACCTTCTCCAGATCCTTCAGGTTTCGGGGCTGTCGCTGGGCAATACGGACTTTCAGCTCCCTCCAAAGATGTTCTATTGGTTTCAGGTCTGGAGACTGGCTAGGCCACTCCAGGACCTTGAGATGCTTCTTACGGAGCCACTCCTTAGTTGCCCTGGCTGTGTGTTTCGGGTCGTTGTCATGCTGGAAGACCCAGCCACGACCGATCTTCAATGCTCTTACTGAGGGAAGGAGGTTGTTGGCCAAGATCTCGGGATACATGTCCCCATCCATCCTCCCCTCAATACGGTGCAGTCGTCCTGTCCCCTTTGCAGAAAAGCATCCCCAAAGAATGATGTTTCCACCTCCATGCTTCATGGTTGGGATGGTGTTCTTGGGGTTGTACTCATCCTTCTTATTCCTCCAAACACGGCGAGTGGAGTTTAGTCCAAAAAGCTCTATTTTTGTCTCATCAGACCACATGACCTTCTCCCATTCCTCCTCTGGATCATCCAGATGGTCATTGGCAAACTTCAGACGGGCCTGGACATGCGCTGGCTTGAGCAGGGGGACCTTGCGTGCGCTGCAGGATTTTAATCCATGACGGCGTAGTGTGTTACTAATGGTTTTCTATGAGACTGTGGTCCCAGCTCTCTTCAGGTCATTGACCAGGTTCTGCCGTGTAGTTCTGGGCTGATCCCTCACCTTCCTCATGATCATTGATGCCCCACGAGGTGAGATCTTGCATGGAGCCCCAGACCGAGGGTGAGTGACCGTCATCTTGAACTTCTTCCATTTTCTAATAATTGCGCCAACAGTTGTTGCCTTCTCACCAAGCTGGTTGCCTATTGTCCTGTAGCCCATCACAGCCTTGTGCAGGTCTACAATTTTATCCCTGATGTGTTTACACAGCTCTCTGGTCTTGGCCATTGTGGAGAGGTTGGAGTCTGTTTGATTGAGTGTGTGGACAGGTGTCTTTTATACAGGTAACCTGTTCAAACAGGTGCAGTTAATACAGGTAATGAGTGGAGAACAGGAGGGCTTCTTAAAGAAAAACTAACAGGTCTGTGAGAGCCGGAATTCTTACTGGTTGGTAGGTGATCAAATACTTATGTCATGCAATAAAATGCAAATGAATTACTTAAAAATCATACAATGTGATTTTCTGGATTTTTGTTTTAGATTCCGTCTCTCACAGTTGAAGTGTACCTATAATAAAAATTACAGACCTCTACATGCTTTGTAAGTAGGAAAACCTGCAAAATCGGCAGTGTATCAAATACTTGTTCTCCCCACTGTATGTGTGTTTGTGTAGCCTGGTTGAAAGTCTTTTTAGCTAACGTTCCATTTTAGCTAATATTCCAATCCTTGTACTCCGTGTCATATGCCAATGACAGATGACACAGAATACAAGGAGTGGAATTTTAGCTAAAAAGACTGGCAGCCAGGCTAGTGTTTGTGCGTACCTCGAATCCAAATTGGACAATTTACTGTTCATAGCTTGTTCATGCCACTATTTCCCCTCTCTACAGATTGGCTCGTGTGGGGAAGGTGGGCCCAGTGATTGGTCAGTATGTGGACAGCCAGTGGTCATTGGCCAGTTTCACCGTTCCAGCAGAGTGTGCCTGTATCTGTGCGTTTGGGAAGAACACCTCCAAAAACGTCAACTCTGTCATCGGTCAGTCCTCTAAGCAACTAGACAGCAATGTCTCATATCTACCAATCAATATAGTTATCGTCCTACATGTAGCTAGAAAATTAATTGTACTGTGGGAATGAACGATATACAACATATTTAATTTATACAATAAAGCCGTGCAGTGTAAAATTGTAATAATAGTTTTAAACGTGTCCTTTTCTCTGCATTCCTCCCTTTTCTAGCTATCTGTGTTGACGGGACGTTCCATAAATACGTGTTCACCCCTGATGGCAACTGTAACCGAGAAGCCTTTGACGTTTACCTGGACATCTGTGATGATGACGACTTCTAAGAGGATGGAGAGAGGGAAGAAGGGAGGGAGGAGAGAGAGAGAGGGGGAGGGTAGGGGAGAAGAGACCTGGTGATAATGTAAATGAGGATGGTGATGATAATAGAGGGACATGGTAGGTTGGATCTAGAATCAGACAGAGGTGAAGCCAATGAAGCAGAGATGTTGTACAGAACAAAATACAGGTGGTCTGAAAAGGTCTGTTTTACATGATTGTCTCGTGTTTTTATTGTAACCAAGTGTATTTTAAAATGTATGAAGATTAAAAACATTTTTACTATGACTACTGGCTTGTCTGTGGTCCCTTTGAGTTAACTGTGAATAAATCCGACCTGTCAAATACAGAGTGCAATTCATATTATAGGAAAATAATAAACAAGTGATGCGAATATTGAAAGGGCGTTCATTGGTTTCGATCTGGGGACACGTCAACCCCTCGTGACTGCCATATTGAGCAACAGCGGATGTTCTTGGTTAGGACAAGATTGTATCAAGCTAGTTAACGTTAGCTGGTGAGGCTTTTCACTTTCACTTCTTGAAAAATAACAAGTGATCCCGGCAAACTGAAATCAAGGGACTAAATTGTTCAATTTGTCCTTGTGCCGTATTATCGCCGTTTGACTATTGAACAGGTAACGTTAACTGGTCCACACATTTTTTCTTACACTAGCTAGCTCGCTAACGTTAGAACAGTGTTTGTTGGTTCTCTGTGACAGTCCATATAGCTAGCTAGCTAGTATTTCGATGACGAATAAGTAAAGTTAGCAAAATATTAGTCGTATATCGGCGTACTTGGTTGACATCAATCAACATGAGCCGTTAGCCTAGCTGTTTGACAGTTCTTGATAGTCGGCAGTGCAGCGTGACCAGTCAGCAGATGGCTAGTTAGCATACGCTACACTGCCTGCTAGCCAGAATAGATTACGACCCTATGCTTGCTACACTCGCACTGGGGTCGGACAGGCTTCCTGTTTAGATTAAGACACCGCGGAGCCGGTGCGAGATATGGCTCAGAAAACGTACCTCAATCCAGGGCTGAGAATGCGTTATACTCCGAATTGTCTCATTATCCCAACTATTACACTGAGAAGATTGAACGACTAATAGTTTTCTCGGATAACTGTCCTTGTCATGCTAGGTAGCAGAAGCCATTTAGGGGAACATCCGTGTAAGCCAATCAGCTCCTTTGTTGTTCAACGCAACATGCCATTTCGTAATGGCTGCTGTGGCTACTGCTAGTTAGCATGAGGAAAAACTGCAGTTTACTTAAAAACTAGCAGTTGTTACGGTGTAAGTTGGGATAATGGGACAATTTGGAGTAAAACGCATTTCTCATCCCCGTACGTTTTCGGAGCCATATATTACGCGGGCTCCGCTGTGTCTTAATCTAAACTGGAAGTCTGTCTGACCCTAGCCCAATTGTGGACTAAAAGAGGATTATGTTACTCCTTACAGTCCAAAGACTTTACAATTTCTGTTTAGAGGTGAATTGGCATTGGCAGCCAAATACTCCAGCTAAATGTGAATCAGTTCTCAATTGCGGTATGGTTCTGGAAACATAAAGCCCTCTACTTTCATATCACAGCAAAATAATTTCACTAATGCAAAATATACACTTACTGTACACTGTTTTAAGCGGATTTAACACAGTTGCCGCCAACAGTATTTTTCAGTGACAACATGTCAGTCTTTCATTTAAACACAGGTGTTTGGAGACGCAGATGCCAAATTAGCACAGGTATGCCTCTGTCTAAAGGCTGTTTTCCGTAAACAAACGCTTTAACCTCTACGGGATCGGTGTCCCGTATACGGGACGGTTGAGCTAAAGTGTGCTAATGTGATTAGCATTACTGTTGTAAGTAACAGCAAACCTTCCAGGACATAGACATGTCTTATATGGGCAGAAAGCTTAAATTATTGTTAATCTAACTGCACTGTTCAATTTACAGTAGCTATTACAGTGATAAAATACCATGCTATTGTTTGAGGAGAGTGCACAACAACAAAAAACTTAACACCGCAACTGGTTTGATACATTCACCTCTGAAGGTAAATAATGTACTTACATTCAGTAATCTTGCTCTGATTTGTCATCCTGAGGGTCCCAGAGATAAAATGTAGCATCGTTTTGTTTGATAAAATCAATTTTATATTCAAATGTAGGAACTGGGTTCTACAGTTTGAACCCTTTCTGTCTCTGGCTCCACACCCACCCCGCCCGGCCATCTAGATGTGTGAAAGTTGGTGTATAAGCTAATGATCCATCATGTATGACATTCCTGGGAGTGTGTAAACTTACATTTTGTATTACCATATCAGTTTTGTATGTTCTCTACATAGTTATGTACTTGAAAATGTATAAATTGACCAATACGGCACATTTGAGCAAACTTAATAGTCCAGTATTGCAATGCTTCACTGGATCAATCTGAAACTTTCAACACACATTGCTGCCATCTAGTGTCCAAAATCTACATTGTGCCTAAACTGCAATATTATATTGTGGCCTTTCTCTTGCATTTCAAAGATGATGGAACAAAAAACTAATAGAAAACTTGTTTTTTTGTTTGTATTATCTTTTACCAGATCTAATGTGTTATATTATGAATTTCACATTTCCACAAACTTCAAAGTGTTTCCTTTCAAATGGTATCAATAATATGCATATCCTTGCTTCAGGTCCTGAGCTACAGGCAGTTAGATTTGGGTATGTCATTTTAGGCGAAAAAAAAAAAAAAGTTTCTTATCCTTAAGAGGTTAACATGGAAATATGGCTGTGTAGGAATCCTAACCCTATAGACGGGTTGGTTGTTTCGCAACAAAACCGACATGTGCACAACCATGGGGCAAAACAGACGGGCTTGGCTTAGATTGATGACAACATGTAAGCTATATTTCGTCTCCAATGTTTATTGAAAACATAAATACATTTGCAAAATGAGCACTTGTTGTCTCTCAAATACCTCGTTACAGTTGTTGGTTAGCTAACTAGCGAATTTGTGCCATATTAGCATGGACGTGACATCAGTCAAAACGCCTCAAAACAAGACCTGGTATCAAGAACAAGATAAAACTAGCTCAAACGAGCCACCTACGATTCCCCACATGGCAGCTTCTTGGCATTCTTTCTAGCTATCTTGCCGTCCAGAATCACATCACACCGCCTTCTGCCGCCGCATAAAAGCGTCAATCGTTTTTGTGACGTCAGCTAACCAGTCTATAAAGGTGTGTAGTAATGTAACTTTTTTTACAAATATTATTTCTCGCTGATATGAGACACGTTCCTTATGTTTTTAACGTTCAGAACGAGCCTGTCGTTTCCAATGGAAGCAAATTAATCATAGTGGGCAGAACAAGCAAGGAGGTAGTGTCGTGGAAATTCTAATCAATAATGAGGAGAGACAAGGTCAACCACCAATCAGGATATATTACAAAACCCATTAATAAGGTAGTAAGTGAGGCTGGTCGAGAGCTCTGACATACAGACAATACACATATCATTTATAGCAAATATACACTCTCTCAGTCTACATGACAAACAGCAGATGTGTGGAATGAGTCAAAAGGTTAGGATTTGAATGAAAGAAATGAATAATTCACAGCAGACAATATCTGCGGTGAAGACTGTTCTTATTGTATGAAACCCAGAGTTTGGCACTTAAGACAAGGTTCTTATCAACTATTCATAACAGATCTTGTCCCTGGTACCTTACAGACACCAATTCAGTCTATGAAAATGCAGGCTCAGTCAGACCGGAGATTCTCCCTTTCACACACCACTAATCATAGAATGAAATGTGGCTGTTGGTTTTATCACCTAGCCATCCCTAAATCAATTGTCAGCTCCAGATACCCATATCTCGAGTAAAACCCATGTCCTTGACAACACGCCTAGACTAGCTGCAGGGAGCTGGAGTAGAAACCATCCCTTTACAAAAACACAGCATTAGTAGAACAGTATATAATTGTTAACTATTAATATTAAACAAAGCAGGTAAACATGTTACATGTACATTTTTCTCTCACATTCCCCTCTCAAGGGACTACTTTCCTTCCAGGAAAAATATGAACAGTAACATGCCAAATCTTACTAACATTTGTTGCAGAATATGAGTTATTAAAAATAAGAAAACAGAGAATCAAAACCCTTCAATGTCAAGTACCTTATTTCCACTGTTTGTTCATTGAGCTTTCAACCTTAACATTATCCTTCATTGGGAATGATATAAATATTAAAATATTGTTTAAGAAATGATCTGCAATCTAAATCGGGATACATTTTTCATCAGTACTAAACAAAGTCATACCCTATTACATTAAATTCTTCACTCATATAGTTATTAACATACTATAAACTAACTCAAATCAATTACTCAGTTTCCAAATCATACTATAACCCAATTAAGAATGACAATGCTTCAGTGATTCACATTAGTTGGATCACTCAAAGTTAAAACCCTCAAATTAGCACACATCGACACTGGCAGAATGTACATTTATATTAACATACAGTATAATTATCCCTAATTCTAGTATTAACTTTCTCATCACGATTTATAATTACAGATCAGTATCTTAATGCATTCTAAATCTAAATTACTAAATTAAATTTAGCAGTGTATAGACCTCCACAATCAACCTGATACCCAAAAGAAACAATTTTAGACAAGTCTAAATCAATCATGGGAATAGTTGACCCACCCTTCAGGCACTCATTCTTCTGGCGTCTCTTCATTGTCTTCTTCAGATAGCTTCACAGTTCAAAGTGGATGGCCCATGATAATGTCCCAATTTTAATGTCTGATTTTCCCAAACCATCTCACCTGAGCCCCACCTCAACACCTATTATGTATTGTCCATTTGCCAACCAGTATACCAGCAACATGAGAGAATTTTGGAACTTCACGTGGAATAGGCCGTTGATAGCTTCGATTGGATGCTGTGCACAGGTTGCTGGCTCGGACTCAGGTTTCTCGGTAGAAGTGGTGCAGGACAGGGCCCTTTGAACGCCATTACTTCAACCGGTTATAGGGGGTTTTGAGGTTCACACCGCTCTCGGCCAAATTATCCCTTCCATGCATCTAGATACCATCTGTAATCACCTTCACCATAACCTCGAGAGAGGACAGATCAGAACAACAGTTCATTTCTGATTCAGGAAATCCAGACAAACATTTACTGTATGACCAATTATGACTTTTACCAATATTCTTAATACACATTTCTAAGACAAATGTCAAATAGAATAACAACACATTCTGTTGAAATTTTTTCTCCAAATTTGCTTATACACCCCTATAACACTGTCGACCTCACCGCAGTCACAGGATCAGGAAGTTAGACCACTAACTCGATCATCCAGCAGACCCATTCCGGTGAGATTTGTATCGAAACAAAACAGAACAAACACAACAATACACTTCTTCATATATCACTCGATACACTTCTATATATCACTCAAGGTGTGTAAAACTTAAATCCCAGAACCTTCAGAGGACTGGTAATTACCCCATTTTGACACAATACTCAAAATGTGATTAATGTGTAAAAACAACACTACTGGTGAAATAAAAACCAATTTAAAATAACACATCGAATTAGAATCACTACCCTTAATAACACCAGAAGAAACAATTGTACCCAAACGGTCATAGACTTAAGACAGCCTACCCTTATTGAAAGGCAACGCCCACTCCTTCTGCCGTGGACCGAATCACAAATAGGGCTATGAACTATAAACTTCTTCATAATTATCATTATTACAAATGGCCTTCAAACCAGTATCACATATGACCTTTAAATCATCACCCAATGTCTCTCGACTTACAGTTAGTGCATACATTTTCATACTGGCCCCCCGTGGGAAACGAACCCGCAACCCTGGCGTTGCAAGCGCCATGCTCTACCAACTGAGCTACAGGGGACAGTTAACTATTAATATTAAACAAATCAGGTAAACATTTTACATGTTAATTTTTCTCTCACAGTAGGCAGAGCCAACTACGAGCTAGCGAGATCCTCTTGGCGCGTTCTAGCATGTATTTGCATATTTCCGTTAGGGAACGTCAACTCTGAAGTGTGCGTGTGCAATAACTAAATTCGCCCTTTCACTCTTTCTAAACGATGCAATTTTTTAAAAACTTTGGCAAAGGGTAAAGTCTACAAAACTTAGTCCACTCTGTTCGTAACAGATTCTAGTTTTGGGAACAGAAAACTGTATTGAGATCAAATGTTTCATCTATGACAAAATTAGCAGAATGACGGCCAAAATCCACCTCTCTCCATTTTCTCCCACTGCCAGCAACTGGGCTTCCTCTCATCACTATATTTGGTGATTAGTGGAAATGCTAACCGGATGCTTCAGATTTATACATCTGGTGAAACATCTGGCTCATTGTTCTATCAGTGCTAAAGGTGGTTAGTGTCTATGAATGGGTTAATCTGACACCAGTGCAGCTGTAAGCAAGAGTAGGGTCAGAATCTATTCTGGCTACACTGCCTGCCTGGTAACATTAAGGTCACGTTTTTTGTTATGAGCAGTTAGTAAGATCACAATTTTAGTTGGGCCTACTTAATTCGATTTTAACTAGCTATGCCGTTTTAAAGGTTTCTAGATCGACAGTCTATCGCATTTCAACAAGTTAGCTAACGTTAGCTAGCTACATATTTAGCTAGCTGGTATGCTAATTTGCTAACGTGTCTTAGCTAGCTAGCTAACTAGCAAGTCTGTGTCACGTGTAAATAGGTGTGTTATCACAATTAACCCAAAAGCCAGCTGTTTCTTGATGACTGACTTCCAGTTACAAATCTATCCAGTTGACTGTTGTCCCTTCTGCCTTTTCTCAAAAGAATAACGTCAACAGGGAAGGATGGCCTCCCGTAAGAAGGTGCTGCTGAAGGTGATCATCCTCGGAGACTCTGGGTGAGTGACCAGAAGATCATCATGGTGTTTATACAACCAGATGTTACTAATTTTGGATATTGTGTATTAGTCAGGACCTTTCTGGCACATGTAGTTGTGCAGGGCGTCAGCGGTTAAAGCCCTTCTCTGGCTGTTACCCTCAATCGCTACAGTTCTTAATGTGTAGCTAAGTGTGTGTGTGTGTGTGTGTGTGTGTGTGTCCCCAGGGTTGGGAAGACTTCTCTGATGAACCAGTATGTAAATAAGAAGTTCAGCAACCAGTACAAGGCCACTATAGGAGCTGACTTCCTCACCAAGGAGGTGATGGTGGACGACAGGCTGGTCACCATGCAGGTGGGTCTTGTGTGTGTGTGCGTGCTGGTATGTTATTAGCCTAGTCATGAGTGCTGGCTTGTCATAGTGTGTTAAGTCAGAGATTGGGCAACTCATTCTGTGATGAGTCATATGTTTTCAGTCTCTCTTTCCCTCTCTTTATTACCTCTTACGCATCTCTCTTCACCTCTCCCACCCTTTCCCTCTCTCTCTTTCCCCCATGTCCTGTAAAGAGTTGTGTTGCAAAAACAGACAACTAAATGCTATCTTATCTTAATCTGTCTCCCCCCTTTCTCACCCTTTCTCTTTTTCCTCCTCACTCCAATCCCCTCTCTCTCTCTCATTTTGTCTCCCTCTCTGTGTAATCACATATAAAAAATGATACACAAAGCACTAAAATGCCAAAAACATAGTAATCAACATGTCTCTCCCCTTCTCTTCTGTCAGATCTGGGACACTGCAGGGCAGGAGCGGTTCCAGTCTCTGGGCGTGGCGTTCTACCGTGGCGCTGACTGCTGCGTGCTCGTCTATGATGTCACGGCGCCCAACACCTTCAAGACGCTGGACAGCTGGAGGGACGAGTTCCTGATCCAGGCCAGCCCCAGAGACCCAGACAACTTCCCCTTTGTGGTGCTAGGCAACAAGATTGACCTCGAGAACAGACAGGTTGGTGTGTGTCTGTTTGTATCTGTCCATTGGAGAGCCAAAACAGGCAGGTGGTAGGGAGTAGGCAGGACAGTCAGACCTTGGTCAAATGTTTGTTGTGATTGCTACATCCCTTAACATTCCAAATATCTCTTAACGGTCGCCCCAGCGTGAGTTATACTTTTTTTATGCGCGTGATGTCAGAATGCACTCACTGTTCCAAAATGTGATTGTTACGCAACAGGACAGTTAACCCACGTTGCCCTCAAACCAAGACACGCTGCCTGCTAATTATCTATAGTCTATGTTTCAACTTGTCAATTTAAAGTTATTTTCTAACAACACTTTGAATTGAGGTGTGTTCTGCCTGCTCATTAATTCACACAGAAGTAGCCCATTTCACTGTTGCGGACAATTTACGTTTGAGGCATTACTGAGCCGGACAAACTTCTCTCTTCGAGAGCCCAAGCACAAACATTTTCCTCCCTGGCACATTTTCTGTCTGGCACCCGCATTGCGCATTCCTATCAAAGTGAGTGCCTTATTACGTTATCATTGTAGTTTCTGATTCTACTGTAGCACACCGTATGTATGGAGGATAATGTATTTACTGTTTTATTCACGTTTTCAAGTACTGGTGACAAATCATGCATTCCAATTCTTGCATAGATTGTAATGGATACATATGATGTTTGTAAAATACTATTTTGAAGGTTATATCGATTATGATGAGGTAATGCTAAGCTAATTGCCAGCTATGTGTGGTGCCATGTTTGTTGACATGCAATGCATTCTGGTTATCACGTAAACGTTTGTCAGACCAAAGATGTTATAACAAAACGAGGTGAAGAGATGGTTCACTCGTCTTTTGAGTAAACTTCCAGAAGTGAATGAAGGTAAACGGACCCAACTCATCTTGTAACCTCTTATCTTTGGCTAACGCGAAAAACAAACATGGCGGCGCACACAAACTACCCATCGTCGGAATACTTTTGATTTTTTGAAAGTGTTTTACTCAATTATTTCTATCACTGGTGAGGTCACCCGTGATGTAATGAATTGTAAATAGTAATTGCTATTAGCGCATTCATATTATGGTTTCTGTCAGCCGAAAGTTAGCTAAATATGACCGCTTGTGTTCGGTCACTCTTTCCTCAGTTAGCGCTACGACCAAAATGTTCCCGTTTTGGATGAGAATTGCGTTATGCTGTCGCTACTTCTGTGAATGTCTGAACATTGCATCCAAAAATAAACTGCTCACATTGAGGACATAATGTTGTAAAGACTGTTTGTGCTAAATGTTTCTGTGAAAAAACTGTGGCCAGCTCAAACAGACTGTTGCGTCAATCGTAACTGGACGTTCTAAATAAGTGTTCTAATCACACCGGTTTGAGCGTACGCTGCAGGGACCACTGTAGAATGATCACACCCATGTGTTCGTACATGTCAAAGGGTTAAAAGGATGTGTATATGCCACAGGTAGTTCCATGTAAAATGAGGAAGTATGTATGACACAATGGTGTTAATAATCTTATGGCGTGTGTTACTGATATGGTGTGTTGTGTAGGTGACGACAAAGCGTGCCCAGGCCTGGTGTGCCAGTAAGAGCAGCATCCCCTACTTTGAGACCAGCGCTAAGGAGGCCATCAACGTAGACCAAGCATTCCAGACCATTGCCCGCAATGCCCTTAAACAGGTACACACACAAAATATAGCCTCAAGCAGCCACAGGTAAAACATGTCCAAACATGCCCTTACACACCGGTAAGCAGAGTGCCTCCACCTGTTCAGAAACCCCCTTTCTCTCCCTGGCTGGGAAACACCTGTTTGACTGGTTCACTGAGGTTGCTGTGGAACTCATGATGTCATAGTCAAACACTGTGTCATCAAAGAGGAATATTTTTGGGGGGTAAAATTATTGTACTTGCTGTTTGTGCACACTGTCTGTTTGTGGCTGTGTGTAATCGTGCTCTGTGTGTCTGTAGGAGTCTGAGGTGGAGACGTATGACTTCCCAGAACAGATCAAACTGAGAGACGACCGGCCCTCCTCCTCCAGCGACGGCTGCTCCTGCTGAGACCAACAACGGATGGATGGATGGATGGAGAGGAGAGAGGACCAGGAAGACATGGGGTGCATCTCAATAGTATTCCTTGTCCCCTTTACCTCCTTTGCACTGGTGTGAAAGACTGGGACAGGTGAAGCTAATTCGGAGGCCATCTCCCACATAGCCTTCCCCTGTCCTGTGTTCTCACATCAGTGCAGATGTAGAGGAGTCGAGGGGAGATTGAGATGCACCCCATGGAAAGAGACTGGGGACAACAACCCCAGTCGATGCCCCCCCCCATCCTCTCCCCTCAGTCAGCTACAGAAGATTCCAGATGACAAAAAGAAAACACTTATTTTTCTTAACTCCCTGTCTCCGGTGGCGACCTGTCCGAGAGGAAGGAGAGGAGAAAGCCCATCTTGCACAGCATCACTTTTTAATAAGATAGAAGAATCGTTGATACTATGGAAAATACAATCATGATGCTCGTATTATAATGATTTCTAATGATGTTGTCATGTCTTTTGTTCTGGTAGTTTTAAATTTTCCTTGCTATTATACTGAGGTACAGACTGCTCATCTGTCTGTCTGTCTGTGATCCAGGTAGACATTCTCCTTAACTATAGATCTAGGATCAATTACTATTTCCCACAGAACCTAACCTTAACAATTAGAGGGATTGAAAACGGATCCTGTGTAAGTGTTAAGGAGAAAGTTGTACCTACTCTACTCGCTCTGTGCCTTTCATCTCATGACAAGTATTACTGTGGCAGATATCTATATATACAGTATATATAATGTGTGTTCTTTGTTATTTTTCTGCCTTTCTGCAGTCCTTATGTTGCCAAACTGTGTCAACCCTAGACCTTTTCTTTGACATGTTTATCATTGAACCAGTTCTCTTCCATTTGTTTGTCTGTTTTAAACAGTTGTGTAGAGAGTGCTAAGCTAACCAGATACAGTGAAAGTAAATTTGCAATTAGAATACAGCAGAACAGCAACCCTCTGCAGTGTCAGTTCTGAGTTTAGGTTCTGTTCTCCTTTTATACTGTATTTAGTTATGTACATTTATTGTTTTGTTATCTTATACATGCTACACATTACTATATCCCTGTACATTGGCTGTAAATCCTCGAGTCCCAAGTCAAACCCGAACCCCCTCCTCAAGGCCCCTAATAAATCTAAACAGACCTGATTTGTGTAAGCAGTATAATACTACAATAGTTTCTGTCATATTATTTACACCACTTGTCAGGTCTAGGAGGCTATCTAGAAGTGTCTAGGGAAAGGAGTAGGGTCTCAAGTGTTGATTTGGGATGTCCTCTGCCCTAACAGTAGAGTCCCAGCCCAGACTTGCATTCCACTGTGTCTTAAATCTGCCCATCTACACCATCAACTAGTGTCGCTCTATATTCATGTAACAGAAATGAAAATGTTCTTAAACCAATTAACAAAAATCCTTAGTCCTATCTACGTGATCATTTAGCACAACTTCTACAATTGTCATCTTTTGTTGAATATACTCATTTTCTCCACCGTAAACACAAATAAATGTAGACTTTATGGAAATTCGTCAGTTGTCTTTCTGTAGTTGTATAATTGGACCTGCAGGCCCACTGCTCTAAATGACGTAATTCTAATCTAATGTGACCGCGTTTGCGATGAACTACACTGAGTGTACAAAACATTAGGAACACCTTCATAATATTGAGTTGCACCCCCTTTTGCCCTCAGAACAGCCTCAATTAGTTTGGGCATGGACTCTACATAGTGTCGACAGGGTTGCTGGCCCATGTTGACTCCAATGCATCCCACAGTTGTCAAGTTGGCTGGATGTCCTTTGGGTGGTGGACCATTCTTGATACATATACAGGAAACTGTTGAGCAACCCAGCAGTGTTGAAGTTCTTGACACACTCAAAACATTTATATTTTAGTCATTTAGCAGATGCTCTTATCCAGAGCGACTTACAGTTAGTGAGTGCATACATTTTTCATACTGGCCCCCCATAGGAATCAAACCCACAACCCTGGTGTTGCAAGCGCCATGCTCTACCAACTGAGCTACAGGAGGCCTACCAGTGCGCCTGGCACCTACTACCATACCCCGTTCAAAGGCACTTAAATAATTTGTCTCGCCAATTCACCCTCTGAATGGCACACACACAATCCATGTCTCAAGGCTTAGAAATCCTTCTTTAACCTGTCTCCTCCCCTTCATCTACTCTGATTTGAAGTGGATTTAACAAGTGACATCAATAAGGGATCATAACTTTCACCTGGATTCACCTGGTCAGTCTATGTCATGGAAAGAGCAGGTGTTCCTAATGTTTTGTACGTCACACTATCTGACGTAAGACAATGTAATTTTTGAAAAATGTTTATTCCACAATACAACCAAATTAATACATAGTCAAATGTAAACAAAGAAATAGTCTATCCATACACCACCGAAATAAGGCAATTCCCATGTGTCTAAATAAATAGCACGGGTACTATTGCAATCCCGGTGTTTCTGGTTCCAGTTCCCTTATTTGAATAGGATTATTGAAATTGGGACACATGTGTCCCTCTTTACTGGGGATCACAGCAGCTCCTCCTGGGTTTCTCTTATTTCCCTCTGGTCATCATGTCATTGTAGAGCAGAAGGTGTATGTTTGTGTGGTCACCGAGTGACAGGGGGTCCAAAGGCCTCCATGGTCTCCATCACAAGGGAGAGGTGGTCCATAAACGACCCCACAGAGACACGCAGAATACGGGCCTCATCGGCTCTCCACCTCCTGATGGAAAGAGGGATGGAGGAGATAAAGGAGAAAGAAGAGTTGAGGGAGAGAGATTCACATGACCGATCAGTATGATACAACTCAACAATCTTGTATACAGTAGGACCACCATACACACATACACCTTCTTCTGTGGATTTTATATGGCGGTTGGCAACCAACTTTAAGGTGCATTAGCGCCACCAACTGGACTGGAGTGTGCACCAGAGACAGTGAATGTCTAAATCCTACCCAATAATCTCTACTCCCTAAGGAAACTAAATACATAATTAAATACTACATCCCCTGAAGATTTCCCCAGCAGTTCACTTAATACTGGCTCTTCAACCCCATTACTCTTCAAATCTAATAACAATCGCTCCCTTTCTTTCACATATTTCTGGCACTGAAATAGAAGATGTTCCACTGTCTCCATCTCCTCCTGACAATGATCACACCTCCCAGTCAGATGTTTCCCCATCAATTTCAATGTACTATTGAGCCTTGTGACTACACTTTCCTCCCTTCTCTCTCAGCCTGAGGACCTCCCTGCCTCCACCTTTTCCTTGATCTTATACAGGTGTCTTCCCTTTCTCTCCCTGTTCCACAACTCTTGCCACTTATTTTTAACCACTGTTCTTATTAACCCCCTGGCTTCTGCTTTACTGATTTGACAATTCCATCTCAACATTAGGATGTTTAAGAGCCTGCTTGGCGATAACATCCACCTCCTCATTCCCCTCTACTCCCACATGAGCTGGTACCCAGAGGAACATCACAAATACCCCCATCTGTCTCACCCTATACAAGCACTGCAAAACCTCATACAATACATCATGTCTGCTCTGAGACACACATGAATTTAAGCTCATCAGTACTGCACAGGAGTCAGAGCAGATGACTACCGTCTGGCCTCACCTCCTCCACCCACTCTGCAGCCAATAGTATGGCCAACAACTCCATTGTGTAAACAGATAGATTATCCGTTGCTCTTTCATCACTGCCACCTTAAACTCAGGAACACTAAAAGTTGCTCCTGTCCTCCCTGTTTTAGGGTCCCTTAGATCCATCTGAATATATTCAAGAAAGCATAGTATTGTGTTCTTAAATGTTCACTTACAACTTCATCTACTCCTTCCTCAACATCTCTTACCCTCTCAAGCAACCCTAGATATATCACTGGCTGAGGGAGAAACCAAGGTTGGATAGCAGGAAGAGCAACAGAGGGGCTAAACTACCTCCTAAACAACCCCATCTCTCTCGCCATGCAATTGCCTATCCACCCAAAGCTTGTATTGAGATTCCATTCATGTTCCCAGCGCTCTAGGAGCACCTTTTTCTGTAGGATGTGTAACCTTATGTCCTTGTAGATTTACCCAATATGTCATGGCTAGCTGTTGTCTTCTTAACTTAAATGGCATCTCTACCTCCATCGCTGCCACCGGGGAGGTCCTGATTGCTCCACAACACATTCTTAGGGCTTGGGCCTGGATTAAATCTAGCCTTTTTAAAGATGTCTGAGCTGCTGATCCATATGCTATACTTCCATAATCCATTGATGACCTTAACAGTTCTATATATCATTTTCAATGCCATTCTATCTGCCCCCCACTCCATTCCTGACAAGCAACGCATCACATTCAGTATTTTATTTCCTTTGACAACTACTCTGTTAATATGCCCATGTCATTCGAGTGTCAAACCAAACCCCCAGGAACCTAAACCCTCCCCACCCTCCAGATTCCTTCCATACAACTTCAAGTATATTTCCTCCTCAATCTTCCTTCTAGAAAAAAACACAGTCTGTGTTTTCTCAACTGAAAACTTGAAGCCCCACCTAAGGCACCACTGCTCTACTTCTGGCTGTATGGGTAGTATCTATCCCGCTCTTCCACATCGCTCCATCATCCGCTAACAATGACCTCCCAATAAAGAGGTCCTTTATCCAGTTAAAAACCCTTCCTCCAACCCCCATGTTATCCAGCTTGATAAGTAGGCCTTCCTTCCACATCATAAGCCTTCTCTACATCAAAGAAAACGGCTACCACCACCTCCTTATTTGCCTGTGCCTTCCGTATGACTGACTCAAGACACAGTACAGGATCCATCGTTCCCCTGCCTTTCCTGAACCCACTTTGATCTTGTGAAATTAGTCCTCTACTCTCCAGAGAGTACGTCAGTCTTTCCGTTATCATCCTTTCCATATGATTACATACGTGACATGTCAACGCTATCGGCCTATAGCTTGAAGTACTAGTAGGGTATTTCCCAGGTTTCCGTACACACTTACATCATAAATTACACTATGTGGTAGTACACGCGCACACACAGCAGACACTCACACAGACAGCGTGCTGCCGGACACCGTGAGTTCCTTGCTGATGCCTCCTTTCCGGAGCTCGCGGTCTGGGGAGAGGGACTGGAGTGCGATGGACGCCTCGAGACTAGATGGGAACGGGACGTCTAGTGCACTGAGGGACTGTCAAGGACGTTTTCACTCTGTTTCATGCTAAATTATCAAAATATGCATACAACGTTGAAGAGGCAATATACGATCAAGCGTTGTTAATGTAAATAAACGTTATATTGACGTTTTATGTGGAGTACATAGGATACAATTCCAATTTGCCTTGCTTGTGATTGTTTTCCGTGCAGGGCGCCGCCATGATGGTTCTTCTTCTAAGTAAATCTAGTTGTGGAGACCACAGATTCGCCTGAATGCAACAAATATAGATTTACAATCTGATGTGGAGATTCGCCGCGGTTGATGAATAAAGTTGTTTTTACATATAAACAAGTAACATGGATTTGCCCACATAAAAAAAATCTAAAAGGTGTTAACAATCTTATTAGCAAAAGGCCTATTCAACATATTGAGCTTGACAGATCTCAGGCAAAACATGTGAATCCAATGTATTAAGATGTTGTTAAGGATACTATTTAATTGATGTAAATTAATCGTCCATACATTTATGTAAAACAATATATCAAAACTTGTATGCCAATGGCCGCGCGCGCCCTGCTCCGCGTATGGCGATATTGGCTACTCTAGAAATTGTCATTTGAGCGATCGGTTCTTCACTCGAGCGCAACCGGCAAAGGGCGAGAACGTGTCTGGTTGGTATCTGTCTCTCTTCATGATCTGAAGTGTCTTTTTACACCTTTAAAACTTCCGTTTTAATTCACATTCGTCGCAGTCTCCTTTCGAATAGCCTATCATGTTTGCTTTTCACACCAGCTATAAATCAATTGACACATGATGAGTTTGTGAATGCAGCATTAGCAGTCGGTACGAGCTTCTTCTTCACTTACACCCAGACAAGAGCTTGGACAGGTAGGACAAAATGTTTTACTTCATCAAATGTATTTTTACTGCATAAACTCGACATTCCCAAATTATCAGCAAGTGGTTTATGTGTGTTTCTATATTTCTGTTTTATTGTAACCTGTATATGCATATGGTTATTGTATTTCACTATGATTATGGGATTAAGCAGGCAATAATTAATTTTGCATTTGGTGGAGATGTCCCCAAAACTCACTAGTGAAACTCTTTATTCCCCATTCCTGTGTGTGTGCCTCTGTCTGCCTGCCTGTCCTCCTGCATGAAATGTGCATGCTGTATGTGTGTATATCAGGGCTATGGGTACTCTGAGGGACTTGCAGTTTGCACTGCAGCTGAAGATTGAGGAGCTCCGCCAGAGAGACGGTCTGATAGATGAGCTGGAGTTGGAGCTGGACACTAAAGATGACCTCATCAGACAGCTGCAGACAGAACTGGACCGCCATCGCAACGCTCCACAACACACAGGGACCACTGGGAGCACAGAGAACACAGGTAGGTACCTAACTAGTCATTACACCTTAAGTAGCATTACCATGCACCTCTAATACAACACAGACCTATGGGAAACGGAAAACAACACAGGGTACCAAACCAGTCATAACGCTCCTGGGGGTGTTCAGTGAATTCAAGGGTAGTTGGGCATGAACCTGTGAGCCATCACTCTCAAGGCTAATGTGACAGATTGGGGTTGAACGCAGTCTCCTGCCTGCCACAAGACTGTGTTAGCTCCCTGAGGTAAAGCCTAACCAAAATGGGTGTCTGTCAGGACCCGGGCTGTCCCCACCAGTGCCTGATGAGCCGCAGAGGACTAAGAGACAGGCAATATCAGCAGAACCCACAGCCCTGGACCCTGCCCAACTCACACACGTCACACTTACCAACTACAGCAAGAGTGAAGAGTGAGTACATACAGACACACACACACACCCACACACACACACAAAGACACTGACCCAGTCTCTTTACATGTGCACAGGTCTAGAGAGCTGATCCATAGAGCTCTGTTGGAGAATGAATTCATGAAACACCTGGAGCAGGAACAGGTACTAATATTGCTACGACTGTATAGTATTACTGTGGTACCACTGGTACTCTCACTGTCTGTTCCTGTTCATTTATTTCTCTCCTCTCTCTCTCTCTCTCTCTCTCTCTCTCTCTCTCTCTCTCTCTCTCTCTCTCTCTCTCTCTCTCTCTCTCTCTCTCTCTCTCTCTCTCTCTCTCTCTCTCTCTCTCCCTCTCTCTCTCTCTCTGTGTAGATTCAGACCATAGTTGACTGTATGCATCCCACTTGTCTGGCCCGGGGCTGCTGTGTCATACAGGAGGGAGACGACGGATCTCTGGTCTATGTACTGGAGGGTGAGAGGCATTGAGGGAGATGGAAGGATGGGGAGGGGGAGGTAGGGAGAGATGGAGCGTAAGAGAGGTGGGAAAATTGGCAAATGAAGAGGGATAGAGAGAAGAGGGAGGGCGGGCGGGTGAGAGAGAAGGGGAAGAGGTGGGGAGAGAGGGTGAAAGATGGAGGGAGGGTGAGAGATGGAGGGAGGGAGGGTGAGAGAGGGAGGGTGAGAGAGAGGAAGGGAATAGGGAAGTAGAGAGGTGAGAAGGTATGATAGTCTAGGCGAAAAGGGAGGCAAGGGAGGGACAGATAATACCACAGATAGAACAATGAGACAGATATTTCACCGGATGTATAAATGTGAAGCATCCGGTTGGCGTTTTCACTCACTACCAAAAGCCCAGTGGCTGGCAGTGGGAGATGATGGAACAAGATGGATTTTGGCCGACATTCTGCTAATTTACTTATCGATCAAACATTTGATCTCAATACAGTTTTTTGTTCCCAAAACTACAATTTGTTACAAACAGAGTGGACTACGTTTTGTAGACTTTACCCTTTGCCAAAGTTTCCAAAAATTGCATTGTTTTGAAGGTGTGCAAAGGCTAATTCAGTTACTGCACACACGCACTTCACAGAGTAGGCGTACCCCAACGGAAATATGCAAATGACTGCTAGAACGCACCAATAGGATCTCACTATCTCATGCTTGGCTCTGCCCACCTCCTTGCTTGTTCTGCCCACTATAGGTCATTTGTTCCCATTTGAAACGACAGGCTATGGTCTATCTTGGTTTAGTTATACAAACCTTTGATGATACTGTAGATCAGGTGATATCATACAGTGAGCTCACTGTAGCAGAGGCAGACAGGTCACACACACACACACTTCTTGCTCTCTCAGGCGCTCTGAGACATCTGTTCCTGTCACCTCGACTCCTCTCCTCTTAAAAATATCTGTTAATCTGTCCTTTGTCTCTCTCTGTTTCTCATTCACACACACACACACACACAGACACACACACACACACACACACACACACACACACACACACACACACACACAATTAGACCATGTTGATTATACAGTCCATTCACTTCGGTAAACATCCATCAAGAGAGTGTGGGTGTATTACCATGAAGAGATGATTCATATTAATGCATGCCTTTAAGTGTGAATGAGTGGGGAGTTGGGGAGTTCTGTTCAGTTCAGGCAGGTTTGATGATGTAATGTTGGTTATGTGCGTGCCTGAGTGTGTGTGTGTGTGTGCGGTTGTGCGTGTGTGTGCGTGCGGGTGTGTAGAGGGGAAGGTGGAGGTGACTAAAGGGGAACAGAAGCTGTGCACCATCGATCCTGGGAAGGTCTTTGGAGAACTGGCCATCCTCTACAACTGTACAAGGACTGCTACTGTTACAGGTAACACACTCACATCACTGCTATTTTAGGTAGGCCACTGTAGCTCAGTTGGTAGAGCATGGCACTTGCAACGCCAGGGTTGTGGGTTCGTTTCCCACGGGGGGCCAGTATGAAAAATGTATGCACTCACTAACTGTAAGTCGCTCTGGATAAGAGCGTCTGCTAAAATGACAAAAAATGTAAAAATGACACACATACACTTATTTGATTGAGTTCAGGATTAGGAATTGTTTTTGTAATCTGTTCATCCTCCTCTCTGCCACTAATGATTAGTCTGATGGATTGAGGTGAGATTTGGTGTCAGACTAATGTGTGTGTGTGTGTGTCTGTGTGTGTGTATGAATGTGTTGAGGCTAAGTGATTGGGGTGAGGCGTGGTGTCAGATTTACGCTGTGCTAAAAGTATTTATTTAATTTCAGCAGAGAGGTACCGTAATAATTGAAAATCCACCCACGGGTCATTTTCAGACACACACACACACACACACACTGTACGTGGTTACAGTCTGATTTGGGCTGTAATATGCCAGTCCTGTCAGTAGGCTGCCTGTCTTCTTGTGTTTATGCATTCTCATTGGTGTGTGTGTGTGCGTGAGTAGGTGACAGCCTCCACAGTTCACAAATCATTCCTTTTACAAAGAATAAAGAATACTTGGTGCTCTTCATCCTTCTACTCTTCTACTCTTCTTCTCTTCTTGTCTCTCTCTCTCTCTGAGTGGTGAAGTGTCTACTGTACAATGAAATTCAGGGTCAGGTAGTTATTGGTCTGCTGAGAGAGAGGGAGAGAGAGGGAGGTGAATAGGAAAAGAAACAACTCCTTTGGCTGCTTTCTCAGTCCCTCTCCTTTAGCATCTCTCCCTTGTCCTTTCCTCTCCTCTATCCTCTCTTCTTTCCACACCTGCAAGTCTTTTTATTTTACCACGTGTCGACAGCGTTCAGTTTGGCCCTTCATTCTTCCTTGTCTCTGTCTCTCTCCATCACCAGAGTTGATTGACAGGTAGTGAACATGTGTGATGTGGGCGGGGGGGAGGTGAGGACAGGGTCTGTGAGGGTTGGGAGGAGGAGGTGAGAAAAAAGGGGCATGTCTATATAATTACCCTCTTATTAGAATAGAGAGAAACAACGCGTGTGTGCAAGTGCCATTTTGTGTGTGTGTGTAATAGCAGATAATTAGAGTGGGATGTGAAGGATGTTTAATTATCACAAGGCTCTCATATCTAAAAGGAGAACTGTTGAGATAATGACATTTCCTATCAACTGCTATGTGTACTGTGCTGCTATATGTTGTTGCACATGTGACTGTGTGTGTACTTTTGTAAGTATGTTATTGTGTGTGTATGTTTTTGCATAAAGACAGTATGTGTGAGTGTATGTGTTGTTGTTGATCTTACAGTGTGGGCAGCAGAGAGAGAGAGAGAGAGAGAGAGAGAGAGAGAGAGAGAGAGAGAGAGAGAGAGAGAGAGAGAGAGAGAGAGAGAGAGAGAGAGAGAGAGAGAGAGAGAGAGAGAGAGAGAGAGAGAGAGAGAGAGAGAGAGAGAGAGAGAGAGAGAGAGAGAGAGAGAGAGAGAGAGAGAGAGAGAGAGAGAGAGAGAGAGAGAGAGAGAGAGAGAGAGAGAGAGAGAGAGAGAGAGAGAGAAACCTTGAAACTGTGCCATGCTCATTCCTTTAGCAACCACTCACACGCATGCACACACTCCAGGGCCTGCATCTCTGATTGTTTGTGTATGTAAGGCTTTCATTGACATTCCCTCTACTGGCTACATGCCACAGGATTGAATCATATTATCATCTTTTTTTGTGTGTTGAATGGGATGGGGAGTGTTCATGAGAGCAACAGGTGCGCGAATATGGAGGCTTTGAAATTCATTGAAATTGGCGTACTCTTCTGTCTCCCCTCTCCACTTCCTCATATCTCTCTCTGCCCCTCTTTCTTTCTTTCTTTCTTTCTCATCTCTCCATATCTCCCTTCAGCTCTGACTGAAATTAAGCTGTGGGCAATAGACAGACAGGGTTTCCAGACCATCATGATGAGGACTGGACTCATCAAACACTCCCAGTATATGGAGTTCCTCCGCAGGTAGCACACACAGCTAACACACACACACAAGCATGCACGCACGCACACACACACATGCACGGTTAGCTTCTGCTTCAAACACACAGTTTATTATGCAGCTTTGCAGACTTCTATGAGCCTAGTTGAATAGACAGATGATTAGGATTCAGTAGCCACAGAACACAGAATGTTTGCTAGCTTCTGTCACGTCTAGGGTTGCAAAGCTACAAGTAATTTACCAAAGTTACCGGAATCTTCTGTCATTTTGGTAATTAGCAGGTAATCTATGGCAATCTATGGTAACTTTGGTAATTTATACTCAAATAACTTTTAAAATGTTTAATTGTATATAGTATTAATTTTTGATATCTGTGTCCATATTGTCCATGAGTTTCTAGTGGATAGACCATGTGGTTCAAAAGAAAACAGCCTAATTAATAAGAAAAGCATCTAATCAACAATGGCATTATTTTCAATTAACTCTGCAACTCTTTCAACTATTGACTTTTTACAACTGCCACCAGTTTGGCGCAATTTTTTTTACAACAAAGACATATTTACATTGTAAAACAAGGCAACAGTAAACATGTCATCCCACACGAATGATGACTAACAAATTACTATAGCTCCCCCCTTGGGTCAATCAGTGTAATTTTGTATATGCCGGATCTCTATGGCAAGACGCATCATTCGCCCAAGTTTCGTCAAAATTGGCCCAGTGCTGTCTGAGATATCGCGTGTGACTAACGTATGAGCGGATGGACGGACGAAGACAGATCAACATTCCTCTCCACGATTTCATCTGAGGGACAATAAAGTGCTGAAACTCTCATTATAAATGGTATTCACTAAGTTAATGGTTTATATTTAGGATAATTTATTACAGCTTCGTCATTCTATTTTTTATTTTGAAATCATCTTATTTTATTATTTTATATATTTTTACATGTGATAAATCCACGCAGAGGGCCAGAGATAATTACAGACACCTATGCTAATCTGAAGTACCCAAAAGGGCCACTAGATGTATTGTGATAAATTACGTAAAATTCTTGAAAGTTACCAAAATTCTGGTAGTTTACTGGTAAACTTAGAACATTTCAAGTAATATACCCTCCCTTTGCAACCCTAGTCACATACAGTGAGGGAAAAAATTATTTGATCCCCTGCTGATTTTGTACGTTTGCCCACTGACAAAGAAATGATCAGTCTATAATTTTAATGGTAGGTTTATTTGAACAGTGATAGACAGAATAACAAAAAAATAAATCCTGAAAAACGCATGTCAAAAATGATATAAATTGATTTGCATTTTAATGAGGGAAATAAGTATTTGACCCATCTGCAAAACATGACTTAGTACTTGGTGGCAAAACCCTTGTTTAAAATCACAGAGGTCAGATGTTTCTTGTAGTTGGCCACCAGGTTTGCACACATCTCAGGAGGGATTCTGTCCCACTCCTCTTTGCAGATCTTCTCTAAGTCAATAAGGTTTCGAGGCTGACGTTTGGCAACTCGAACCTTCAGCTCCCTCCACAGATTTGCTATGGGATTAAGGTCTGGAGACAGGCCACTCCAGGACCTTAATGTGCTTCTTCTTGAGCCACTCCTTTGTTGCCTTGGCCGTGTGTTTTGGGTCATTGTCATGCTGGAATACTCATCCACGACCCATTTTCAATGCCCTGGCTGAGGGAAGGAGGTTCTCACCCAAGATTTGACGGTACATGGCCCCGTCCATCGTCCCTTTGATGCGGTGAAGTTGTCCTGTCCCCTTAGCAGAAAAACACCCCCAAAGCAGAATGGTTCCACCTCCATGTTTGACGGTGGGGAGGGTGTTCTTGGGGTCATAGGCAGCATCCCTCCTCCTCCAAACACGGCAAGTTGAGTTGATTCCAAAGAGCTCCATTTTGGTCTCATCTGACCAAAACAATTTCACCCAGTTCTCCTCTGAATCATTCAGATGTTCATTGGCAAACTTCAGACGGGCATGTATATGTGCTTTCTTGAGCAGGGGGACCATGCGGGCGCTGCAGGATTTCAGTCCTTCACAGCGTAGTGTGTTACCAATTGTTTTCTTGGTGACAATGGTCCCAGCTGCCTTGAGATCATTGACAAGATCCTCCCGGGTAGTTCTGGGCTGATTCCTCACCGTTCTCATGATCATTGCAACTCCACGAGGTGAGATCTTGCATGGAGCCCCAGGCCGAGGAAGATTGACAGTTATTTTGTGTTTCTTCCATTTGTAAATGATCGCACCAACTGTTGTCACCTTCTCACCAAGCTGCTTGGCGATGGTCTTGTAGCCCATTCCAGCCTTGTGTAGGTCTACAATCTTGTCCCTGACATCCTTGGAGAGCTCTTTGGTCTTGGCTATGGTGGAGAGTTTGGAATCTGAATGATTGATTGCTTCTGTGGACAGGTGTATTTTATACAGGTAACAAGCTGAGATTAGGAGCACTCCCTTTAATAGTATGCTCCTAATCTCAGCTCATTACCTGTATAAAAGACACCTGGGAGGCAGAAATCTTTCTGATTGAGAGGGGGTCAAATACGTATTTCCCTCATTAAAATGCAAATCAATTTATAACATTTTTGACATGCATTTTTCTGGATTGTTTTGTTGTTATTCTGTCTCTCACTGTTCAAATAAACCTACCATTAAAATTATAGACTGATCATGTCTTTGTCAGTGGGCAAACGTACAAAATCAGCAGGGGATCAAATACTTTTTTCCCTCACTGTATTTTCACATTCTTATTCACACAATTGATTTGAGATTGATCTTGTTCTCTTTCTCTCTTTGTCAGTGTTCCCTCCTTTCAGTCGTTGCCTGAGGACGTTCTTAGTAAGGTAGCTGATGTTCTGGAGGAGGTGAGGAGTACACACACACACACACACACACACACACACACTGGCATGGTCAGATGGAGAGCAGCTGGTGGTGACAGTCAGTGTGGATTTGTTTTAAGAGTGTGTGTGTTCGTGTGTGTGCGTGAGTGCACTTGCATGTGTGTATGTGTTAACTGCATACTGCCATAGACACAAGTCACATGCCTTCCAGCTTCTAGAGACACGCAGACTGTTTCTCCTTTCTGTGGTAAAGTGCTTCCCCCGTGTAGCTCAGTTGGTAGAGCATGGCGCTTGCAACGCCAGGGTTGTGGGTTCGATTTCCACGTGAGGCCAGTATGGGAAAAAATATATATATAATGTATGCACTCACTAACTGTAAGTCGCTCTGGATAAGAGCGTCGGCTAAATGACTAAAATGTAAAAATGTCTGAGAGCCACGTCCCTCTCTCTCTCTTCTCCCCTGCTGTTCTCTTTCCCTTGTCCTCTCCCACTCCCTTTCTTTATCTCTTTCTCTCTTTCTCCCTCTCTCCTCTATCTATCTCTCTCACTCTCTCTCTCTCAGACTCACTACAGTGAAGGTGATTACATCATCAGGCAGGGTGCCACGGGAGACACCTTCTTTATCATCAGCGAAGGACAGGTGAGGAAGAGGAGGTGGAGGAGAGAAGTGTATAAAATCACAATCATACTGCCATCATGTGGACATATGCAGTAATGCAATTAAAACATACCAGTAATAATCATAATTTAAATTCACAGACTTCCTCCCAATAACTTCCTCTCTCTTCCCCACGTCCCCTCTCCTCTCCCCCCTTTTTGTCTCGTCTCTCCTGGCTGCACTCAGGTAAAGGTCACGCAACAGAAGTCATCCAATGAGGAGCCAGAGTTTCTGACCACACTCTCTATCGGGGACTGGTTTGGAGAGCAGGCGCTAAAAGGGTGAGACAACAGCACCTCTAACAACCAAACAACAACAAGCAGCTTTAGAGAACAGCCAAAGACAAAACGTGGCATGTAATGTATTCATATTACATACTAACCAAACACACCAACCAATTGCCTAAGTAAACATATACTCTTATAGGTTTAGAGTAGAATTGTATTGGGCAAAGTAAGATAATAAAGATTACTTCTTATTTATGTTGATAATGAATTATTGTATTAATATTTCTCTCTCTCCCCAGGGAGGATGTTCGAACGGCCAGTGTCACAGCAGTAGGAGAAGTCACCTGCCTGGTCGTGGACAGAGAGTGAGAGACCCAGGGGGGTGGGAGAGAGAGAGAGAGAGCGAGAGAGAGTGAGAGAGAGAGTGTGTGTGTGTGCCACAGGAGGCTGCTGAGGGGAGGACAGCTCAAAATAATGTCTGAAATGGAGTAAATGGAAACAATGTGTTTGATGAGTTCAATTACCATTCCATTCATTCTATTCCAGCCATTACTATAAGCCCGTCCTCCCCAATTAAGGTGCCACCAACAAACTGTGGTGCGTGCGTGTGTGTAATTGAACTGTTCTTCATTGGTTGATGTGGGGTTGTGTAACTCTACCCCTCCCCTGTTCCAGGTCATTCATGCAGCTGATTGGAGGGCTTGATGATGTCAGCAGCAGACAGAACGAGAGTGATGAGCTCAAGGCCAAGTAAGTGTCACTACATCTCTGAATTCTCTTCTTTCATTCTCTTTCTAACTTTTTCTTGTTTCACCAAACTAAGTTTAGTCAATTTAGTTTGTGATACTGTATATCCAACCATACAGACTCACTAATTTCAGTGAAAAGATATTGGGCAATTGATTGACCCCTTGTCTCCAGGTTGGAGGCAGAGGCAGTGTTTTTTTCCAGCGTGTCTCTCAATGATTTCCACGTCATCTGTACACTCGGAGTCGGAGGCTTCAGTCGCGTCGAACTGGTAAGTGTGAGTGTGTGTACTAACACGACTGTGATGTGTGTGTGTTTAATATGTATAATGTGTGTGTGTTCAGGTGCAGTTGAAGAGTGATCCCAGCAGGTCGTTTGCTATGAAGGTTCTGAAGAAGCGTCACATTCTGGACACCAGTCAGCAGGGTCACATCCTCTCAGAGAGACGCATCATGATGGACGCACACGGCCCCTTCACCGTCCGGTACACAAACACACACACACACACCACACAGCCACTTCACCGACAGTTACGCACACACACACTGACGCTGTGTGTCCTGTCCAGGTTGTATCGGACGTTCAGGGACTCCAAGTATCTGTACATGCTGCAGGAGGCCTGTCTGGGAGGAGAACTGTGGACTCTACTGAGTGCCAGGTGTGTGTGTGTGTACATCTAGAACGACTGCAAATGAAACCTGTCTGTAAACAAACTGCTCAGCCAGCTATCCACTAACCCTAACCCTAGCTTCATGCCCACATCTCAGTTCAACTCTAACCTTAGCCTCAACCCTAACCCTAGCTTCATGCCCACATCTCAGTTCAACTCTAACCCTCAACCCTAACCCTATCTCCATGCCCACATCTCAGTTCAACTCTAACCCTAGCCTCAACCCTAACCCTAACTTCATGCCCACATCTCGGTTTAATTCTAACCCTAGCCTCAACCACAACCTAACCCTAGCTTCATGTCCACATCCCAGTTCAACCCTAACCCTAGCTCCAACCCTAACCATAACCCTAATCCTAGCAAGTTGTTACATATCAATAGAGTTGCAGTTGATAGTTTGAGCACCCATAGATCATCTATGGGACTATTCAAATAAACATTTTCATGTGACTTTTCCAGGGGTTCGTTTGATGACGGCACCACACGTTTCTATACAGGCTGTGTTGTAGAGGCTCTGGCCTTCCTCCATGTTAGAGGTATCATCTACAGAGACCTCAAACCTGAGAACATCATACTGGATCACAGAGGATACGCTAAACTGGTACACACACAAACACACATATTTTAATGCGGTTAACACCTCCAACACAGCATAGGTTTCTGAATAAACAGGCAGTGTGGTTTCCATCATCTTCAGTTGATTGTATCTCGGGCCACAGACACACAGAAACAAAATAGGAACCCTATTTAGTGTGCGTGTTTATCTATCAGGTGGACTTTGGCTTTGCTAAGAAGGTGGGTCTGGGTCAGAAGACGTGGACGTTCTGTGGGACTCCAGAATATGTGGCCCCAGAGATCATCCTGAACAAGGGACACGATATCTCTGCTGACTGCTGGTCCCTGGGGATACTCATCTATGAACTGCTCAGCGGCAGGTACAGCGTGTGTGTGTGTGTGCTCAGAGATGGGGTCTTCTTATTGGTCTCAATGTCGAGACTGTATTTTTCTCCCTCTCCTTCTCCAGTCCTCCGTTCTCTGGTTCTGACCCTATGAACACCTATAACATCATCCTGAGAGGAATCGACATGGTGGAGTTCCCCAAGAAGATCTCCAAGAGTGCAGCCAACCTCATCAAACGCCTCTGCAGGTACAGTGGGGGAAAAAAAGTATTTAGTCAGCCACCAATTGTGCATGTTCTCCCACTTAAAAAGATAAGAGAGGCCTGTAATTTTCATCATAGGTACACGTCAACTATGACAGACAAAATTAGAAAAAAAATCCAGAAAATCACATTGTAGGATTTTTAATGAATTTATTTGCAAATTATGGTGGAAAATAAGTATTTGGTCAACAACAAAAGTTTCTCAATAATTTGTTATATACCCTTTGTTGGCAATGACACAGGTCAAACGTTTTCTGTAAGTCTTCACAAGGTTTTCACACACTGTTGCTGGTATTTTGGCCCATTCCTCCATGCAGATCTCCTCTAGAGCAGTGATGTTTTGGGGCTGTCGCTGGGCAACACGGACTTTCAACTCCCTCCAAAGATTTTCTATGGGGTTGAGATCTGGAGACTGGCTAGGCCACTCCAGGACCTAGAAATGCTTCTTACGAAGCCACTCCTTCGTTGCCCGGGCGGTGTGTTTGGGATCATTGTCATGCTGAAAGACCGAGCCACGTTTCATCTTCAATGCCCTTGCTGATGGAAGGAAGTTTTCACTCAAAATCTCACGATACATGGCCCCATTCATTATTTCCTTTACACGGATCAGTCGTCCTGGTCCCTTTGCAGAAAAACAGCCCCAAAGCATGATGTTTCCACCCCCATGCTTCACAGTAGGTATGGTGTTCTTTGGATGCAACTCAGCATTTTTTGTCCTCCAAACACGAAGAGTTGAGTTTTTACCAAAAAGTTATATTTTGGTTTCATCTGACCATATGACATTCTCCCAATCCTCTTCTGGATCATCCAAATGCACTCTAGCAAACTTCAGACGGGCCTGGACATGTACTGGCTTAAGCAGGGTGACACGTCTTGCACTGCAGGATTTGAGTCCCTGGCGGCGTAGTGTGTTACTGATGGTAGGCTTTGTTACTTTGGTCCCAGCTCTCTGCAGGTCATTCACTAGGTCCCCCCGTGTGGTACTGGGATTTTTGCTCACCGTTCTTGTGATCATTTTGACCCCACGGGGTGAGATCTTGCGTGGAGCCCCAGATCGAGGGAGATTATCAGTGGCCATTTCCTAATAATTGCTCCCACAGTTGATTTCTTCAAACCAAGCTGCTTACCTATTGCAGATTCAGTCTTCCCAGCCTGGTGCAGGTCTACAATTTTTATTTCTGGTGTCCTTTGACAGCTCTTTGGTCTTGGCCATAATGGGGTTTGGAGTGTGACTGTTTGAGGTTGTGGACAGGTGTCTTTTATACTGATAACAAGTTCAAACAGGTGCCATTAATACAGGTAACGAGTGGAGGACAGAGGAGCCTCTTAAAGAAGAAGTTACAGGTCTGTGAGAGCCAGAAATCTTGCTTGTTTGTAGGTGACCAAATACTTATTTTCCACCATAATTTGCAAATAAATTCATTAAAAATCCTACAATGTGATTTTCTGGAGAAAAAAAATCTCAATTTGTCTGTCATAGTTGACGTGTACCTATGATGAAAATTACAGGCCTCTCTCATCTTTTTAAGTGGGAGAACTTGCACAATTGGTGGCTGACTAAATACTTTTTTTCCCCACTGTACATACAAACACACACACAGACACACACACACCACACACACACAGAGAGCATAGAGACCTCATCAAATGGTGCTTGCGCAGTGTGTTTATGTAACTGTATGTGTTTGTATTGCCCAGGGACAACCCATCTGAGAGGGTGGGGAACCAGAAGAACGGGGTGAAGGACATACAGAAACACAAGTAAGAGTTACCATGGTGATGAGGACTACTGTAGCTACCTACCGATAGGACTGCATGGAACAGAAATAGCTACATTTTCTGAAATAACATTTTATTCTTCAGCTCCCGTACAGCCATGTCTCACTAGAGCAACTGAAAGCAACAGAGATGATTTACCACAGTTAGTCACAGTTAGGACGACTAACCTGGGCTGTGTCCGAAATGGCACCCTATACCCTATTTTTGTTATTTCTCTTCAGGTGGTTTGAAGGTTTTAATTGGGAGGGACTCCGACAGACAACTCTAGCCCCTCCTTTCACTCCTACTGTGAGTAAATACGCATATACACACACACATATACACACAGACACACACACACACACTCAGCCGTGTCTCTTCTTTCCCAGGTGGAGGGTCCACTGGACACCAGAAACTTTGACTGTTTCCCTGATGACAACGAGGCCCCGCCCCCAGACGAGGAGTCCGGCTGGGATCTGGAGTTCTGATTGGACAACATACATTATGTAGAACAGACATGTCTTTCTGACATACATTACCAGTCAAAAGTTTGGACACACCTACTCCTTCAAGGGTTTTTCTTTATTTTTACTATTTTCTACATTGTAGAATAATAGTGAAGACATCAAAACTATGAAATAACACATATGGAATCATGTATTAACCAAAAAAGTGTTCAACAAATCAAAATATATTTTAGATTCTTCATAGTAGCCACCCTTTGCCTTGATGACAGATTTCCACACTCTTGGCATTCTCTTAACCAGCTTCACCTGGAATGCTCTTCCAACAGTCTTGAAGGAGTTCCCACATATGCTGAGCACTTGTTGGCTGCTTTTCCTTTACTCTGCGGTCCAACTAATTCCAAACCAACTCAATTGGGTTGAGGTTGGGTGATTGTGGAGGCCAGGTCATCTGATGCAGCACTCCATCACTCTCCTTCTTGGTCAAATAGCCCTTACACAGCCTGGAGGTGTGTTGGGTCATTGTCCTGTTGAAAAACAAATAATAGTCCCACTAAGCGCAAACCAGATGGGATGGCGTATTGCTGCAGAATGCTGTGGTAGCCATGCTGGTTAAGTGTGCCTTGAATTCTAAATAAATCACAGACAGTGTCACCAGCAAAGCACCCCCACACCATCACACCTCCTCCTCCATGCTTCATGGTGGGAACCACACATGCGGAGATCATCCGTTCACCTACTCTGCATCTCACAAAGACACGGCGGTTGGAACCAAACATTTCAAATTTGGACTCATCAGACCAAAGGACAGATTTCCACCGGTCTAATGTCCATTGCTTGTGTTTCTTGCCCCAAGCATGTCTCTTCTTCTTATTGGTGTCCTTTAGTAGTGGTTTCTTTGCAGCAATTCGACCATGACGGCCTGATTCACGCAGTCTCCTCTGAGCAGTTGATGTTGAGATGTGTCTGTTACTTGAACTCTGTGAAGCATTTATTTGGGCTGCAATTTCTGAGGCTGGTAACTCTAATGAACTTATCCTCTGCAGCAGAGGTAACTCTGGGTCTTCCTTTCCTGTGGCGGTCCTCATGAGAGCCAGTTTCATCATAGCGCCTGATGGTTTTTGCGACTACACGTCAAGAATCTTTCAAAGTTCTTGAAATGTTCCGTATTGACTGACCTTCATGTCTTAAAGTAATGATGGACTGTCGTTTCTCTTTGTTTATTTGAGCTGTTCTTGCCATTCAAATTTGTATTTTACCAAATAGGGCTATCTTCTGTGTACCACCCCTAACTTGTCACAACACAACTGATTGGCTCAAATGCATTAAGAAGGAAAGAAATTCCACAATTTAACTTTTAAGAAGGCACACCTGTTAATTGAAATGCATTCCAGGTGACTACCTCATGAAGCTGGTTGAGAGAATGCCAAGAGTGTGCAAAGCTGTCATTTACATTTTAGTCATTTAGCAGACGCTCTTATCCAGAGCGACTTACAGTTAGTGAGTGCATACATTTTTCATACTGGCCCCCCGTGGGAAACAAACCCACAACCCTGGCGTTGCAAGCGCCATGCTCTACCAACTGAGCTACAGGGGACCCAAGGCAAAGGGTGGCTACTTTGAAGAATCTCAAATACAAAATATATTTTGATTTGTATAACACTTTTTGGGTTACTACATGATTACATATGTGTTATTTCATAGTTTTGATGTCTTCACTATTATTCTACAATGTAGAAAATAGTAAAAATAAAGAAAAACCCTGGAATTAGTAGGTGTGTCCAAACTTATGACTGATACTGTATAGATTAAGGCATCATGTCAACTCTAATAATGGCATTTCTGTCTGCAACAGTCAGTGTGTTGCACCCTCCTGAATGCGAACCTGGTGGGCTAGGTTTAACTGGTTGGTTTACCATGTGAGTTAGGAGTATCTGGCGGGTTACCGGGTAAGCTAGGTATACCAGGTTTGTCTCTGCCAAGGTGAGCTTGGGGTTCATATAACAGCTTTCTACAATACAATAAGAATGTTTAGAGATTTGTTTGTGTTCCTCTGTTTTGACTTGGAAAATTGTGAGTTCCACAATATTTGGTCATAAAATATATAACCAAAATAAAAAAACATTAAACTCTGTATCAAATGTCTGAATAACTAAACAGAGCAGTGTCGTGCAGAAGCACCCAGAGGGAGAGAGATGTGACTGCATGTAAAAGGAAGAATAAGGGGAAGAGTGTGAGAATGAATGAGGGGAAAGTTAATGAAAGTTTGAACAGGATCATTTCCTTTCTCAGATGGTCACAGCGCTGAGATCCTTATCAGATCATTTAACCCCTTATAGGCTGATGATATGTGTTTGAGAGCTGTGAGATGTTATCAGATCCAAAGAGGTCGTCCTGTGTCACCAGGGATTGTTACATCTCCATGGTAACAGAGGTCATCATGGAAACCCTGCCACCTCCACTAACAACCTTTCCCCCCCTCATAACACACACACAAACACTCTCTCACACAAACACACACGCCTTTCACAATGATTGATCTGCCTTTCTACATGACTGAACCACTACACATGAAACGTGACTGGGATATTTAAAACAACTAATTTCTATTCCCGTTTCCTATGTCTAATTGAACTAGGGATTCTATTTTTAGAATCTTAAATTGAAGTAGCCTATTCTAAATCAAACTTGAGCTAATCGTATTCATATTACAATACTGAAGGTTTCTGGTTTTGCAGACAAGTAATTTTCCCCACGAACGCACCTGAACATCTGCTTCTCACCTTAGAAGACCATTGTAACCTTGCCCTATGCATTTGGGAATAATATAATCCCTTTAGTTTCAATTTCCACAATGAACGTTCTTTCATGAATAAATATGGGCACAAGCACGGAAAGTTCCAAATCGCTCAGTGGAAACATTCTATAAATTAGCCTAACGCACGCGCGCACCGCGACCCCCACTGGTGATGCCGGTCGCTGATTGGACAAACCCGCTGGGGGTCCAGTGAGTTATATAACAAACGGCTTATAAAAACGGCTCGTAAATGTAACACTAACCAGGGAACTAACAGAGAGCTACATCCCAACTGTTCTCCAGCAAAAATCAAGCCGACCTCTCCTACCTGTCCCACCCGAAGAATATCACCCTATTTGGACAAGATGCTAGCTAAATTCGGCCTGTTCGCTATCTTCCTAGTCCTGGGGACTTCTGCCTTCGACACCGAACCAGAGGAATCCTCTCCTCGCCGTGCACGCTTCTCCTCCAACAGCCCCTGTGAGTACCGTTGGTTAGCCTAATGTGCAAAAAACAATGCCAACTGCAGTTCTCATCCAAAAAGGCTGTAGATATAGAGTGCATTGTGTTCAAGCACAAGAGTTGGGTATGAAAGTTGCCTCTTCTGATCAAACCTTCCTAAAATAGTTGCATTCCCATGAATAGAGAAATAGGCACATTCTTAAATGTGCGTGAGTGTAGCCCACTACAGCCTATGTCAATTGCTGAAGTTTGATGTGTTTCCCCCCCCTTTCCAGCGGAAGTGGCTGGGTGTTTGAGTGGTGCTGTAGCCGTGGGATGTGGACCATTTGCCTGCCTGGAGAATTCTACCTGTGACACGGATGGCATGCACGATATCTGCCAACTATTCCTCCACACCGCAGCTACCTTCAACACACAGGTAATCTATACACACACACACACACTTTTTTGACAACCCACTGCAGTGTCTCTAACCCTGTGTGTGTGTGTGTGTGTGTGTGTGTGTGTGTGTGTGTGTGTGTGTGTGTGTGTGTGTGTGTGTGTGTGCAGGGTAAGACATTTGTAAAGGACAGTCTGAGGTGTATTGCCAATGGCGTCACGTCTAAAGTGTTCCAGACCATCAGGCGCTGTGGAATCTTCCAGAGGATGATCTCTGAGGTCAGTCACTGGCTTTATTATTAGAGATTTACAACATATCAGCCGTCATACCTTCCTATTGGCGCCAAAACTATCCCAAATAACCTCTACTGTGTGGTAGGATGAAGTGCTAGTTTCTGAGATTTAAAATGATTGTGTGTGCATAGGTCCAGGAGGAGTGTTACAGTAGGCTGGACATCTGTGGTGTGGCTCGCTCCAACCCTGAGGCCATTGGAGAGGTGGTACAGGTACCTGCACACTTCCCCAACAGGTGAGTCAGTCAAATCAAATCAAATTTTATTGGCCACATGCGCCGAATACAACAGGTGTAGACATTACAGTGAAATGCTTACTTACAGCCCTTAACCAACAGTGCATTTATTTTAAATAAAAAAGTAAAATAAAACAACAACAAAAAAGTGTTGAGAAAAAAAGAGCAGAAGTAAAATAAAATAACAGTAAGGAGGCTATATATACAGGGGGGTACCGGTGCAGAGTCAATGTGCGGGGGCACCGGCTAGTTGAGGTAGTTTAAGTAATATGTGACAAATAATAAAGTAATAAAGTGACTATGCATAAATAATGAACAGAGTAGCAGCAGCGTAAAAAGATGGGGTGGGGGGTCGGGTGGGGGGCAGTGCAAATAGTCTGGGTAGCCATGATTAGCTGTTCAGGAGTCTTATGGCTTGGGGGTAGAAGCTGTTGAGAAGTATTTTGGACCTAGACTTGGCACTCCGGTACCGCTTGCCGTGCGGTAGCAGAGAGAACAGTCTATGACTAGGGTGGCTGGAGTCTTTGACAATTTTGAGGGCCTTCCTCTGACACCGCCTGGTATAGAGGTCCTGGATGGCAGGAAGCTTGGCCCCAGTGATGTACTGGGCCGTACGCACTACCCTCTGTAGTGCCTTGCGGTCGAAGGCCAACCAGTTGCCATACCAGGCGGTGATGCAACCAGTCAGGATGCTCTCGATGGTGCAGCTGTATAATTTTTTGAGGATCTGAGGACCCATGCTAAATCTTTTCAGTCTCCTGAGGGGGAATAGGCTTTGTCGTGCCCTCTTCACGACTGTCTTGGTGTGTTTGGACCATGATAGTTCGTTGGTGATGTGGACACCAAGGAACTTGAAGCTCTCAACCTGTTCCACTACAGCCCCGTCGATGAGAATGGGGGCGTGCTCAGTCCTCTTTTTTTTCCTGTAGTCCACAATCATCTCCTTTGTCTTGGTCATGTTGAGGGAGAGGTTGTTATCCTGGCACCACACGGCCAGGTCTCTGACCTCCTCCCTATAGGCTGTCTCATCGTTGTCGGTGATCAGGCCTACCACTGTTGTGTCGTCGGCAAACTTAATGATGGTGTTGGAGTCGTGCCTGGCCATGCAGTCATGGGTGAACAGGGAGTACAGGAGGGGACTGAGCACGCACCCCTGAGGGGTCCCCGTGTTGAGGATCAGTGTGGCAGATGTGTTGTTACCTACCCTTACCACCTGGGGGCGGCCCGTCAGGTGTTAAGTGTGTGTGTGTGTGCGTGCGTGCCTGTGTGCGTGTGTGTGTGTGTGAGTGAGTGAGAGTGACTAATGCGATGTGTGTGTGATAACGGTGAGTCTGTATTCCAGGTACTACAGCACTCTGCTTCAGTCCCTGCTGGCCTGTGATCAGGAGACAGTGGCGGTTGTCAGGGCAGGGCTTGTTTCAAGGCTGGGGCCAGACATGGAGACCCTCTTCCAGCTGCTGCAGAACAAGCCCTGCCCCCAGGATTCTAACCAGGGTGTTAACTCCTCCCCTCCCGGCTGGCGCATGGGGTCTCCCCCCTCCTTCAAGATCCAGCCCAGCATGAGAGGAAGAGACCCCACCCACCTGTTTGCTAGGAAACGCTCTCTGGAGGAGTCGGATAGAGAGATGGAGTAGAGAGGACACACACACTCACACCACAGCTACCTTAAACACATAAACACTCTCATTTTAAAAAAAACATTTGAGTCATTTAGCAGACACTCTTATCCAGAGTGACTTACAGTTAGTGAGTGCATACATTTTCATACTGGCCCCCCGTGGGAAACGAACCCACAACCCTGGCGTTGCAAGCGCCATGCTCTACCAACTGAGCTACAGGGGGCACTCACACTCATGAATGCTTCAACTGTCTATGTATGCTGACACACACATATTTTCACATGCAAAGTGATTAAGGGTAAATGATTAAGGGAAGTTTGGGGCTGTTGTAATGTAGTAGTTGATTTGGGGAAGCGTCTATCTAACTGCTGTTGAAAGTATTTCTGTGTTGGCTGATACTTGATGAGAGGGAGATGAAACTTGTTACCTGGACTTTGAATGTGGAGGATTATATCTGCTCAGAATAGCCTCAACTAAACCTAGAGAGCTGATAATTTAATGTTAACAATTTAAACATTTCAAAGGCCATCTAGAAAACGAACCGTCACTGTAGTTCCATCTGATTTCAACATGGCACTACAGCCATAACATCCCAGTTTTGACCAGTGATTAACAAGACAATCCTATTTAAAAAGAGCTATGGGCATATTATTATAGATATTTATTTTCTGACAGAATGTTTATTTATGATGTTGATGTTGTATTATGTCTTTAGTTGTAACTTGTGTGATTGGTTTAAGTTGTCGGCAGTGGGCGGGGTTTGACATCTTGATGTGACGTCACTTTCTGATGCCGTACTGTATGCCGCTCTATGAGGATGTCACCACCCCCTCAGAGGGACATGTCAACGCAACGCGCTGGTCGTGGGGCTCACCGCATCCTTCTCTGTCTCTGTCTGTGTTAATGTTAGAGTCTTATACTGTGTAAGATGTGGTTAGATCATATATGATTTGCGATCCTGTGTGTAAGAGAATGTGTGTGTGCTAGGCTAGTTGAGTCTGGTACTCTACACTATGTGGGCTTGGGGTAATTCTCTCTGCTACAAATAAATGTTGTAACCTTCATAATTTTGTCTATGGTGATTTGTGTCGAGACTAGTGATTAAACGATCACAGTTTCACACATCGATGATCTTAAATCACTTGCATTGGTGTTAGAGTGTGAGGTTAAAGTATTTTGGAAGTTTATACTGTCATTTCCATCCACTGGGTGGCAGTATACTCCTATGGATGATCCCTGGCCAGGGGCTGTGCTTCCTCAGTACAGTCTTACTCTACAACAAGATGATCTCTGGTACAAATCTCCAGTCCCAGCCAAACTCCCCAGGCCTATGACTTTACCAGACCTCTGTACATACAGCCAGAACCAGCATTCTAAATCACAGGCCTGTAAGCCCTCCTACGTTCTTCTTACCACTTTCTCACAGTTAGTTTCTATGCTTTACAAACTCATCTGTTAGAAGTCTATCTGACAGACCAGCCCTAAGTGGTTCAAAACATCCCGAATTGAGGTAATGATAATAACTCTCCCTAATCAATCAATATGATCAGTTATGAGGTTGTTGGCCCAGACAGTTTGAAAGGGAAGGGAGGAGAGGTGTACAAGAGGAAATGATCTATACTGCTAATGGCTCCCTAAGTGTTCAGTAATGACATAGAATACATTATTTATCTCTCTGTCTCTCAGGAGTACATTTGGTAACATTTACCAGTTTCAACTGCTTCAGAAAGAAACGATGCTATACTAAAAAGTTATGTTTCTAAAATGGCGGTTTGGGTCACAGCTGATCTATTCCTTCTAGGTCGTTATTAGGGTCAGAAACAGAAACAGTGGTGGTTGTGGTTATTGGGTGGGTCGCAGCAGGGAATTTTGGAAGGCTTTAGATGGGTCACAGTACAAAATAGTCTGGGAACCAGTGGTAATGAGGTACTCAGTGCTGACTCTGTCTGTCTCTCACACACACACACACAATAGCTAGTGTTGGCTATTCAGCATGATAAATCCATTGGGGTGGGGGCAGGGTAAAATGTCAGTTGAGGTGACAAAACAAATAATACATGTCCAAAGGGGGAGCAGATGGGGGTAGGAAGTCTGGGGGGGGACAGGGGGAGTAGGTAGCTGACTAGTGGTGGCTATTCAGCAGCCTGATGATGTGGGGGTAGAAACTATTGACCAGTCTTTCATTTACATTTTAGTCATTTAGCAGACGCTCTTATCCAGAGCGACTTACAGTTAAGTGAATACATATATTTTTTTATACTGGCCCCCCGTGGGAATTGAACCCACAACCCTGGCGTTGCAAACGCCATGCTCTATCAACTGAGCTACATCCCTGCCGGCCATTCCCTCCCCTACCCTGGACGACGCTGGGCCAATTGTGCACCGCCCCATGGGTCTCCCGGTCGCGGCCGGCTACAACAGAGCCTGGATTCGAACCAGGATCTCTAGTGGCACAGTTAGCACTGCAATGCAGTGCCTTAGACCACTGCGCCACTCAGGAGTCTGCAGTTTTTGCCATGATGCTCTTATACTGCTCCTATACTTAGTGATGGAAGCGGGGAGAACAGGGCATGGCTCGGTGGCTGGGCTCCCTGATGATCTTCTTGGCCTTCCTACGACACAGGCAGTGTGCACCCAATGATGCGTTCTGCTGAGCGTACCACCCTCTGTAGCACCTTGCGGTCAGCGGCGGTGGAGTTGCCGTACCAGGCTGTGATGCAGCCCGACAGTATGCTCTCGATGGTGCTCCTGTAGAACACCGTGAGGGCCCTCGGGGACAGGCCGGACTTCTTCAGCATCCTGAGGTTGAAGAGTCGCTGTCGTGCTTTATTCACCACGGTGTCCGTGTGGTTTGACCATTTCAGCTCCTCTGAGATGTGTACGCTGAGGAACTTGACACCGTTGCTAGCCACCCTGTGAATAAATCTTCAGCATTTTTACAAAAGGCTGAGAACCCTGATAGCCCCTGTGTTTCTCCAGGCTGATCCTCTGCTAGCTCCTACAGGTGTTGAAAACAGCACCACACTGGATGCCAGTGACTCTGACACCCCTCTGAACAATCTGTCCCTGGTGGAAACTGCAGCCCCATTATGGCTCCTCACACCCTGTAACGGCAGCTCATGGCCCATTAACCCCAATAGTGTCCACATACAGCCAGGAGAGCACTTAATGGAGAGGGGTGGCAGGGGTGGGGTGTTTGCATTAACACCTTGGTGGGGGACATTCATTGCCGTCATTGTGTGCATTTGTTTGTGGTGGTCAACATATAGGGCAGATGGCTGTGCTAACAGCCCTCATTTCCAGGAATACAAGCAGCCCCGAGAAAACACACTCCTCAACGCGTTTAGACAAGCCAAGATTTACACAGTGACTCAGGGAGAGCTCAGGGAAGTTAACACTATTCAGGGTAATCAGGTTAGAATAGGCTACTTCAAATATAGAGAGAGAATGGGTGGGGTGCTTTATCCTTAAGCCTTGGGAGAAGTTTATTGAAAATTCCTGAAACTGAAATAATAAGGATAGGATCCATATGAAATGGTTTTATTCAACACAGTTACCGGTAGGTATGAGCTGTGAATAGAACACAGGACATAGAACACAGAAACAGCCGAAATCTCACCAGAGAGAGCTAATGCAGCCAGAAGTTTAACAGAACGTTTCCTCTCCAAGGGACAGACATGCTCTCCAGACCCTGGACCTCAGCCAAACAGGCTGTCAACTGTGAGTGCGTGTGTGTGTCTGGCAGGAAGCTTCTGTCTGCTGTAAGGTCCAGATCTCAGGGTGATTGATAGAGCGAAGGTACTGGCCAATACTCTCTTCCCACCATTAATCACACACACATACACACGCACACTTACCATTTTCTGGAAAGAATGCTTCCTCTGCATTCAGCAGCAGAACCGCTCCTCCCTCTCTCTCATCACACAGTATTTCACCTGTCCTTTATTCAGCCTCTGAAGTCCTGGAGCACTACTACGCAACATTTGGCTGACTGATCACTCCAGCATGTGCTCTCTCTCTCTCTATTTTCTTTCTCATTCAAAAAGACTTCAATTAAGTTTTGTAATACTGTTTTCTTTATTAACAGTCCTTTAATAAAGGCATTCACTGTAAAGGAAGGTAGACTTCCATTGTCGATAAGTGCATTTGCCACGGTTTTAAAACCATTTACATTATCAATAACATCATCATTACCCTCAACATAACACTGGTGTCCATAGAGTCCAGAGGAGAGAGTGATGCTGTTACTGTAGGCAAGCCCTGACTAACACTGCTGGAATGATATTAGCTTATTAAAACACATAGCATCTTACCCACTTCTTTCCTCTGATTCTAACATGATATCCACTCCTCTCTTAGGTGTAATTTCATTGACAGGGATAAAAACAAGCAACCATGTAAAAAAGTAATACAGGAAATATATTTTCATATTACACAATTCATAATATATTTACAAAAGAAGTGAATTATTTATTTTCCCATGGTAAGATTTCCTTTTTATATCCTGTATGGTTTACTCAGTGAAGCAGCAGCTTGTTGCATAATATGGCAATGAAAATAATGTTTAGCAGCCTCCTCCTCTGCCTCTTGCTCCTGTGTGAGTCTCCTTGTATTAATAGTTCAGTATACTCCTAGGGAGAAGAAGAGAAGAGCCCAGTCTTTGTAAAAAAAAGTATATTTCATGTCTTATGACTCTGTTATAACCCTCTGTGTGTCTATCTTTGCCATAGTCTTAATCTTTGTGAATGAGCCTCTCGCCAGAAATGCAGAGCAGGTCAAATGAAACCACTAAGCTCCGGGGCAGACTGGAGAACGAGGGGTTAAAGCACTCAGCTAGTGTCCTGCCCTCTGGTAGGTCTCCCAGTCACCAAGGAGAGGCTGGGGGTAGAAGCCTGGGGGTGGGGGGTAGGAGGGGCTGGGGGTAGGAAAGGCTGGCTGTAGGAGGGGGGCAGTAGTAGCTGAGATGAAAGCAGAGATCATGGTAGGGACTGACTAAAAGGGAGGTGGATAGGTTAAGGTGTGTAGATCAACGTTGGCTGTGTCCCCAGGTGGTGGTGTGCTGGGTAGGTATGGTGTAGGTCAGGATGGACATCCGGGAGGGAATATGGTGGTCGTAGGCCAGGGTAGAGGTTCGAGAAGGGGTCCTAGGGGGGGTGTGCTGGGTGTAGAGCAGGGTGGAAGTCTGGGACGGGCTCCGGGAAGAGTACTCTGCTCTGTGGGTCGTCTCCCTGGAGGAGTCAGAGGAGCTGCTGGTGTCTGGACCCGCTAGAGAATACTGGACCACAGGGATGGACAGATCCAAATACTCCTAGAGAGAGAGCAGAGACAGCAGGAGGGAGAGAGAGAGGACACGTTCAGGGAAACATTTTACATTTGTTTACATTTTAGTCATTTAGCAGATGCTCTTATCCAGAGCGACTTACAGTTAAGTGAGTGCATACATTTTTCATACTGGCCCCCCGTGGGAATCGAACCCACAACCCTGGCGTTGCAAGCGCCATGCTCTACCAACTGAGCTACAGGAGGTATTTCAATGATACGAAAAATTAAAATTATACGAAAATGACACTGTGTGTGTGTGTGTTTACCTGGTTGGCCATGAGCGAGAGTGTGCGGTCCAGATCCTCTACCAGCTGTTGGAAGGTTGGTCTGTGAGACTGAACAGCATGCCAGCAGTCTCTCATCATCATGTACCTGAGAACAAACACCACCGGGTAAGAACAGACTGTGTATTTGCATTACTATACGTGCAAGGACATTATTATACTTGTATTACTATACTTGTGAGGACATTATACTGTGTGTGTGTGTTCTCACAGCTCCTCTGTGCAGGCGGCTGGTCTGTCCATACGATGTCCCTCCTTCAGCAGTTTGAACAGCTCCTCTACAGGGACACCAGGGTAGGGAGAGCCTCCTAGAGTAAAGATCTCCCACAGCAACACACCAAACGACCACCTACAACACACACATACACACAGAATTCAATACAATTAACTATCACTTTATCAGAGACATTTATTGGTGGGCTTGAAAATAAACCTGGACACATAACATGATGGATCAACGCAACGCCATGGCACAACACAACATGATGTCTATTAAAAGAGTGTGAGACTTACACGTCACTCTGGTGAGTGTAGATGCGGTCAAACAGAGCCTCTGGTGCCATCCATTTCACTGGCAGACGACCCTGTGAAGAAAACAAGGGGTTAAACCATCTATATGTCTGTCTGTCTGTTTAAGTCAACCCACTCCATTTAGACCAAGTTACTCACGTTGGTTGTCTTCTTGTAGTAGTCTATGTGGTGGATGTCTCTGGCCAGCCCAAAGTCTGCGATTTTCATCACATTGTCCTCTGTCACCAACACATTCCTGGCTGCCAGGTCTCTGTGGATACACTACAAAACAAACAACTTATTGATTAATTCATTGATTGACACAAATGTCCACACTTCTAGGAGAAAGGGAGAAGCAGAGTAAGAGAAAATAATAGATGCAAACGAAGAGAGAGAGACAGACAGAAAGAGAGACAATAACACTGGTCTCTTCTCTGACCTTCTGTGAGGCAAGGTAGGCCATGCCCCTTGCCACCTGGTAGGCAGCAGACACCAGCTCCCTGACCTCCAGGCTGTCCAAGGGGGCCTGGGTAGACCCAGACCAGTACTCCAGACCCACGGGCCTCCGACACCGCAGGTACTCTCTCAGGTTGCCCTGAGATGCATACTCTACCACCACGTAGAGAGGGCCTGGAGAGAGAAGAGGGTTATAATTAGGCTTGGACGGTATACCGTATATAGCGTATACAGGGGTATTTGGAAAAAGCCACGGGATGGTTTTTCAACACCGTTAAAACTATTTATTTATTGATTTTTGTTGATTTTTGTAATACCTTGTTTTGTTTTTTCTAAATATTTTTTTTAGGGGGTAGATCAGCATAAATATTGCAGATAGATTGTAACTTCCATCAATGTAATTGTCTGCATCACTTCCAATCCCCCATATGTTTTTTTTTCTTTTTTCTCTCGCATATATACATATATATATACATACATACACACATACGTACACATATATATATATATATATATATATATACACACATACATACATATATACATACATATCCTTTAAAAATATATATATTTCCCTTTATTAATTTCCAACCTCACCATCCCCTCCCTAATTGGAGTAAACTAGTGAACAACAATGCTTAGGCCTCTACTTCATGCTTATACATACTATATACATTTTATGGACACAGTCACTAATTATATTTTGTTTTTACTCCTGAACTTCCTCCGATCATTTTCATGATGTCCATCTAGTATGCTTCTATATGCCATATCTTTCTAACTGCGCTCTTTCACAAAAACTCACAATATATAACCTATATAAAAACTATTTATTTGAAGTTTTTCGTTCAATTTGAATATTTGTAGCAACTTTTTAAGTTAATACCTGCAGTCAACTTGTGCAATACTTTAGGTGATGAAGCAGATTGCGTTCTTCATTTCACCTGTCACATTATTTTACATTATGAAGCTTACTGTAGTTCCCCAGAACAGTTGAGCCAGTCACTTGTTTGTAAATAGCACAATGGGAGAAAACGGGAGCTGGTGAGTCCAGCTGTCTATTTGGTTTAACTTTCTAGTTAGCTAAGTAAGTGGCTGAATTAATAAAGAGACGTTTTCTGCCGTGTTTGAGAAGTCAAAGTGCTTTGGATGAGTTATCTGTAAAGCTGACACTGCTGCGATCTTGATTTCGTCGTGTTTATTTTTCCTCCTCTCCGTTCTCGGCCGAGCAGAGCAGGCAGGCCCATTGCCCTAGCAACTACAGACTCCACACAGACACAGCGTGTACACATACTGCTCCAGAGCCAGTACTGTTCTTCCTTCAGACAAGCATGTGTCAAAACTTTGTTCATTTGCACAATGTCTCTCGTTCACATTCGCTTGAAAATGTCCAAACGTGTTCAAAAATGACATTCAGTAGCTACTACCTATACTTGTATAGCTGTATGAGCTGGATTGCATGTCTTTGCAGTTAGTTTATTTTGTTTGCGCTCGTTTAGCATATTTAGCTAGCAGCCTCTATTGAAATTCACTATTAGTTTGTGCAATTTTTGTTAGCATTCTGGTAATGGATGACCAATGGGCTTTTTTTGCTTTTTTAGCACCCCCTTGTGTACTAAGACGGTAATACCATAAATCCCGAGATGAGAGAAGGACGGTATGACGATATGAAAATCTGGATACTGCCAAACCCCAGTTATAATGTAACATTTGGTGTTCCCCAAGGTTCTGTGCTTGGACCCCTGCTGTTATCTTTATCCCTTCGTACTGTGCCTCTTTGTACTTATGCTTTGCTATTCTGCTCATACGCACGCACACACACGTGCACAAGCACACACACAGCGCCAGTCTTACCGTCCTGTGTGCAGGCTCCCAGCAGGTTGATGATATTCTTGTGTTTCCCGATCATCTTCATCATCTCCATCTCAGAGATCAGATCACTCAGGTCCTTCTCTGTGGCGTCCGCTACACAGGAAATAGGACGTGACATCACATCAATATCAACCAATACAAACACTCTTTTCAGGGTTAGAAATTATGATACCAAAATCTAAGTTTATTCTCATTTATATTTCAAGAAGTAGTCAGCAGTAGTTTCACAAACCTTTAAGCATCTTCACGGCGACCTTGGTGAGACGGGAGGGTTTTTCTCTGTCCAGACCTGCAGCCTCTGCTAGCATCACCTGACCAAAACAACCTTCACCCAGTGGCTTCCCCAGAGACAGCCTAGAACACAGACACGCACGGCTATGAATGTCCTGTTCATGGAGGTTATCAATCCCCTTGGTTAAGTTATAAGCACCTTATGCAGATTATGTATGCCATATGCAGGGTTATGTATGCCTTATGTTATGTATTGCCTAAATTATAGGTTGTGTATTCTCTATGCAGGGATATAAGCCCTCTAGTACCTGTCTCGTGACAGCTCCCAGAGCGGGTCCGCAGGCAGCTCATACTCTGACACGCCGGCCAGGTTGGGCGTGGCTCCACTGGAGAGGCGGTAGGGTCTGACCAGACACACCCCCGACTGCAGAGAGGAGGAGGAGTCTACTGACACCTAGAGAAAGAGAGGGAGAGGCAGTGAGAGAGGATATGGTAAGCGTTAGCCTGCTGAACTAAAGACTAGGGATTAGCTCAGGAAAAAAAGTATTCACGTCTCAGGCAAGGGTTACGCGTCACACGATCGTGGGTCATGGGTATGTGTGTGTGCTACCTGTCTGCGTAGGGGAATGCTCTTGGCCAGTTTGTGAACAGCCAGTTGGCTGCTGAAGTCGCTCTTCTTCGGGGAGCAGCGTAGTCGGCAGGCGGTCGCCATGGCGACCAGGAGCATGATAATGAAGAAGCCGACACAGTAGATGAAGATCTCCAGGTAGGCCTGAGACGGTACGGGGGAGGGGGGCGTGTCTGCAGAAGAGGGAGTGAAGGGGGATGAATTCATGCTTTTCTTTTTTTCTTCATTTAAAAAAAACATTTGATTGTTTGTTCTCTTCCATTTTAAGTGCACATTTGTAAAGCACAATGGGCTGCAAAGGTTTGTACACAAAGTGCATAAAGTTAAGAATAATCACGTTTATTTATGTGTGTGTACCTTTGATCACGCTGAGCCAGGCAGAGTGGTGAGACATTCCTATAGAGTTTCCTGCCAGACAGGTGTACTCTCCTTCATCCTCCACAGACACGTTCCTCAGCGTAAACACCTCCATCTCCCTGTCTGTGGTGTTAAACCCTGCAGTCTGAGAGTGATAGAGATGTTTATGTGGGGTAGCCCTCGTGAATACAGTGTGTGTTAACCTTCAGAATTCGTACGTAGATATATGTGTGTGTGTGTACCTTCAGTACGCGTACGTAGGGCAGTCCGTCTGGTCCCACTCTGCTGCCATTAATGGTGATGCGTTTGAGCCACTGGATGTGGGGCTGAGGGTCGCTGAACACTCTACAAACAAACTCCACGTCGCTACCCACCACTGCCGTACGATTAGCTGGCAGGCCTGCCTGGAGGATGGGCCTGTGAGGGGAACGTTCTAGAACACACAAACACACATGAAACGTGAGTGATGCAAACATACACATATACATCTCTCTATGTACGCATCTCAGAAGTAAACACAAACACATACTGACCTACTACGTCTAGCTGGTAGGTGTGTGTGAGGCTGCCGTGCTTGTTCTCCACAAGACATGTGTAGTTGCCTTTATCAGACGGGACCACAGACTCCATTATTATAGTCCACATGTGGTCTCTGAGCTGAAAGAGGGAGGGGGTGAGAGAGAGAGTCAAGGGAGTGAAAACGTTAAGAGTAACCAAGAAAAATACACATTTGGTGTGGTGTTTGTGATTGAAATGTAGTAAAGTAGAAATAAGTCAAATGTAGTGTTCCCCAAGGTTCAGTGCTTGGACCGTTGCTGTTATCTTTATACATGCTACCCCTTGGCACTGTAATCTAATCTTTACTTTTAAGGTATGCTATTTATCTGCTGACTTTACTGATGATACACTATACAGACAACACAGTATGTAGCAGAGGGCTGTACAAACATACATACCTTGAAGCCTCCAATCCGCTGGTCTCTCCTGAACTCTTTTCCATTCCTGTACCACCGCAAAGTTGGAGTGGGATTACCAGTCGCCTGGCAACGGAATTTAACAGTCTTACTGGCAGGAACGGCATGGAGTCTCTTCTCCATCTTGTCTGGAGTCACCCACCGAGGAGCCATCGCTAGAGCGAAAGAGGTATTTATATTTCTAACTTTGTATTCAATCTCAATCTTTTTGTAAGTTGGTTTGGCTCCTACTTTTTCATACTAATAAAGTTAGAGGGAGCGAAGGGGAGTGACAGGTAAGGTGTGGGGGAAAGAGCTCAGAGGAAGGGGCTTACGTTGGAGCTTCTGGTTGTTGTACAGTTTTTTTTCCTCTGAGGAAGACTCTTCATCATCATCTTCATCCTCAGACGATGTAAGCATGTCAGCTATGGAGAGAGAGGAACACTTTCAGTATTGCTGTAGTTCTTAAACGATTACGTATGCCAGTTAGAAACCAATATGTGTGTGTGTGTGTGTGTGTGTGTGTGTGTGTGCAAACAGGAAGGGCTGAGACAAGGTTACTCTGTGGGGGTCTGGGATGCTCCTGCTGAGTGGGAAGGGAAACGGCATAAAGATGAACCTTTCACCTTTTAAGGTGCCCTGACTGTGGCCACAGCGCACACACACACACCACCACTCCTTCAGAGTTCCCCTGTAGCTCCCTAACCCCCAGTTCAGAGATAAACAAACACAATAATCATCAGCACCTTCATTCTGACAAATGGTTGCAAACAAAGGGTAAGGATGGGTGTGAGGGTGAGTTGGGGAAGGAGGGGTGAGTTTGGGGAGAGGAGCGCTCCAGAGCTTTAATAATGGGTCCTGTTTGAATACGTTGAATGAGAAAAAGCCTTCTTCCTTCTACCATTAGAGACAGTCGGATAGGGTTCCATTCCACATCATTCACAGATCCAGCCACGTCAGATATGGGATTATTATAAGCAGGGACATTTTCTACCACACATCCCTTTCCATCTCTCAGCAGGACGTATATATTGATTACTATACAATATATAACTACTACTAATAATAATATGCCATTTAGCAGACGCTTTTATCCAAAGCGACTTACAGTCGTGCGTGCATACATTTTTTTTGTGTATGGGTGGTCCCGGGGATCAAACCCACTACCTTGGCGTTACAAGCGCCGTGCTCTACCAGCTGAGCTACAGAGGACCACTATATTACTAACTAAGGACATTTTCTGCCGCATCCCTTCCCTCCCCACATCTCAGCAGGACTGCGACCAGAGAAAGCACGACTCATCATCATATCTTCTGTAATCTAGAGAGATTAGGTCCATAATCATCACCACCACAGAGTGACATAGACCATCCCGGAATCCCAGCTCCCAACCTCACTACAGCAGGTCTGTAATCTACAGGGAGAGGTTTACAGAAACTGCATTATGGGAAGTCCTGAATACTGTCTGCTCATAGCAGGGGGAATATTACTAATGAAAGGTTGTCAAAGATAGACAGAGAGAGAGAGAGAGAGAGAGAGAGAGAGAGAGAGAGAGAGAGAGAGAGAGAGAGATAAAAAGAATGGGAAAAATTGTTTGCAGCAGAAGTTACATTTTGGTGTTTTTGACTGAGAAAAAAACAAGAATTTATGGGTTCCAAAACAACTGTATCAAACACACATTCTCTCCACTGGAAGCCAGATGGTTGTATCCAAAATACACACACACACACACACACAAGCACGCACACACCACATGGTGTTAGGGCTGGTCAGGATGGTCGTGGTTACAGGACTCGCCAATAGAAATAAAACCAGCTCCTTTCAGACAGCATTCATCCTTTCCTACCAAACACAGCCTTTCTGTTCCACATCCATCCAACTGTGTGTGTGTGTGTGTGTGTGTGTCTGTGTGTGTGTGTGTGTGTGTGTGTGTGTGTGTGTATGTGTGTGTGTGCGTGTGTGGGGACAGGATATGTAAACCATAGCCAGCGGTGAAGAAGCTAAACCGTGGTTGCACCATGAAAAATCACTGTAAACATCCTCAGTTTTTAAACTAAATGGACAAACCTTGAAGATTGAGGTCCTTTCTAGACCAATATAGAACCTCCCCAACCCCAAACACACGCACACGCATAAATTGAAGAGTATGTTCTGTTCTATGGCTCAGAATAGAGACCCACTGCTAACTGAACAGTTCCAGACAGCAGAACAGAGTCAGTGGGATTGAACCATGATGGAAGCAGCCTAAACCCAGAACCCTCAGCCTGACATGAAAAAGAGCAGATAAGAAAGAGGAAGAGAAGGTTCACGTTAAACACACACAAGCGAGCAAACGCAAGCACGCGCACACACAGAAGGCTAATGAGACGCAGCCCTGCCGAGAGAGAGCAAGCTAGCAAGAGGAGAGAGAGAATATAAGATATTTATGTGGCCCATGTCTCTTACCTGTGTCACTGTCTGTGTCAGTGAGGGAAGCAGCTGGTCTGGACTGGGTCAGGGGGGAGTGGACCAGCAGAACCAGCAGAGACCAGAGTAGCAGCAGAGACCAGCGAGACAACAACATAATGGCACTGGTACAGCCTTAACTGGTACAGTACTGGAATGGCAAGGGCTACTGGTACAGTGCTGGCTGTAGAGGGCGCTCCAATGGATCAACCCACAACCATCAACTCTTCAGGTGGTGAACTGTAAGAGGAAAAAAGAGAGGGAGAGAAGGACAATAGTGGTTATGTTTTTAAAAAAACATGACATTTTATGAAAAGAAAAGGTGAGAAAAGGTCGTGACACCACTACCCTGTCAGCCCATGCTGCCAGGAGGACATTGGTGGAGTCTGTGACATATGCTCTAGTGTCTCTTTTCACAGGTCTGAGATGGGAATTCCGCTTCCCACACTCCTCAGCCCTCACACTTTAGCATGTGTCCCTGAGGGGAGGTGAGAGGGGCACACCTACCACACACACAGACACACATATTTGACGCTTGTCCCCTGTCAGATCAACTGTCACACCTTAAATGCCCATCGAACATTACAAAACATAACGGTGTTATATCACAGGTACATCGTACGTCATCTTCACAGAGTCTTGCTCCACTACTGAATGCACAAGTGTAGTGTCTCTCGTCATAGATCACATTTATTTTGGGAGATTGCTAAATATGACCTTTTTATTCAAAAGAGAATAAATGTATAATAATAATAATAAAGCATGCTTTGTTTAGTTACTTTTTCCTCAACTTGTTTCTCTAACTTTATAGCAAGTCAAGCTTGACATGAAATGTTTAGAAAAAATAATTCAAAAAATAATTATCTCTGGTCTCTCATCCCAATTAGATCCAAACCAATTCACCTACCGTGCTTCCAGGGGTGTTGATGATGCGTTACTGGTCATGCTGAACAATATCTACGAAAATTTAGAAAAGGCAAATAGCCTAGTGAAAATTGTATTAATTGACTTCAGTAGCGCGTTTAAAACCATCGAACCCCACCTACTGGTGGACAAGCTGGTGAATTTGGGTGTCAACGCTCTACTGATCAAGTGGATGAATAGTTTCCTTGTGAACCGTACTCAACAAGTGAAGTTTAACTCTGCCATCTCTACATCTAGAACGGTGAATACGGGAGCCCCTCAATGTTGCGTACTTTCACCGATACTGTACACACTGTACACAAATGATTGTCAAGCCTCTGACTCAGCCCACAAATTCTTTAAATATGCAGATGACACCGCTGTTCTGGGTTTCCTTCACCCAGACCAAGCCTCTCTTCAAGGTTTTGACAGAGAAACATCCAAATTCGTCCAGTGGTGCGCAGATAACTTTCTTGAAATAAACGTTAAGAAAACAAAAGAGATGGAAATTGATTTCAGAAGGAACAAAACTCCACTACCCCCTACGATGATCAACGGGGAATCAGTGGATAGAGTGACCACATATAAATACCTGGGAATCGAAATAGACAATAAACTGAAATTCAATGACTGTGCCTTTGCAAAGATAAAGAAATTGCAACAGAGAATGTTTTTTTACGCAAACTGAACCATTTTAATGTTGACCGCCATATCTTACAAATGTTCTAGAAATCTGTCCTGCAGAATGTGCTGTCCTTTGGTCTGATATGGGGGTTTGGAAACATGCGAGGTCAAGCTTCAGCGCTTGATTAAGACGGCGGGAAGGATAATTGGTATAGATCAAGAATCAGCCACCAAACTGTACACAAAACTCATCCTCCTAAAACTTGAAAGCATTTTACATTTCCCCTTCACTCAAAATTCAGTCACAGCAGCAGCCGGACAAAGGGAAAGAGACTTCTTCAAAAGAAAATCAAAACAGATATTTATGGGGACTCTTTTATTCCAACAGACATTAGGCTGTATAATAGATAGTCTGTTGGTCCCTCGAGTGTACAGCTTATTGCACTTTCACTTTAATTCTATTGTGTATTTGATGTGTTTTCATGTTTTATGTACCGCCTTTTTAAGCACATGAATTTCCAAAAAATGAATTTCCCCCTGGTGGGATAATAAAGTTGATCTGAATCTGAAGCTAGCTTATCATCCAAAACAAATGTCATTACCATCACAAAACTTAAACGAGAGGGAACAGTCATATAATATAATTGGCTCAGCAGCCAATATGAATTATTTAACATTACTATTAAAATAGTACTCACTTATCGGAATGAGTAATTGTTTACAAGTTGCTAGCTATCCCATAAAACCATCAATATTTTCATTGTCTGTGGTTTGGTAACTTCCCGTTCTTCGACGGACTCTGGCAGGACCGAAGACGACGCAAAGTTTGAAACATTTCAAAGTTTGCAGCATCTGTCTAGCAATGGAGCCTTCAACCGCAAGGGGGCATTGCGTTTCCACTCTGTTTTGGACATCCCCATTGAAATGCATGACATCCGTCGCAACGTAACGGAGTGCTTATGGGTAATGTGAACGAGGCTTGAGTTATACCTCCCTCTAAAGGCCGCTACACTGTTTTACGTGCGTAGATCTACGCACGTGCATGTTCATAGGTGGAGTCGGTTTTTGGGGGCAACAGACACTTTTCCTTGCCATTCCACCCAGAGAGGAAGTCCGCCTTGTGTAGTGTATATCCACTAGGGGGCTTGGGGTGCCAGAGTAGCTTACCAAGCAAGAGGGGCCGAGGCACTCTTTTTGACTCTAGATAGCGACGACATTTGAACTTCAGGATCCAGTGTTATATGCCTGTTTACAAATACTAGCTATCTAGCTACATGTCTGGTGTTCTATGCTTTCAACTCTACTTTAAGGATTTAATTAGCTACAGAAGCACACGTCTGCCTCCAAATTGGAAGAGCTTGAAGTGCTAACAAACAAGGGAGAAAGTGGCATATTTGTCCACTGAACACTACTAGACGGGATGATGAAGAATACGTCTCTTGTCCGACCTATGCGAAGCATTGACGAGGAAAGACAATTTCAATACTTTTGGATGTGGGCTGGCAGATTTCACGACTTGACGACCATGGTAGACGTGGGCGCATTTGGTCGGGAAGGAGATGCAGGAATTTTCTTGCGAAGCAAGTTTGGCTCCCAACTCATTGCAGGCCAGCTGCCGCTACCAAGGCTGGAGTGCTTTCCGGGGACCCAAACACCGAGCCCATATGGCTTCATGGGAGACGAGGCATTCCCTCTGAAGGTCAACATGATGCGATCATATCCAGGTAAGATACTGTAAATGGATGTGACTTGTAATATTATTATGTGAAAATTACACCAATGTGAATAGTAGTTGTAATGATATGCCTCACATAAAAGTGCTTTGGCATCCCAGTAGGAGGATGGGGGCCTATGTCCAAAGTATAGACTACACAGTTGTTACAGAAAACCTGGCATCCTTGCTGCGAGATGGAGGATCCTGAGAGGAGCCCTTGAGGTTGCCCCAGAGAAAGCTGAGACCATTGTGAAGACCTGTGTGGCCCTCCACAACTACCTTTGCACCGCAGACACTGACAACACAGATTCATCAACACAGTACATCCACCCAATGTTTGTTGACTACTCCACACCCACTGCGGACCTGCTTTCAGGAGAGTGGAGACTGGTGGTACAAGAGGACACCGGCTTCTTGGACGCAAGAAACATGTCGGCGGACAGGGCAACTAGAGTTGATATAGACGTGCGCAACAACCTCAAGGACTACTTCCTCACACCAGCTGGTCGGGTGTCTTTCCAGGATGCTGCTATCACTTGTGGCACCCTACGGTAAATGTTGGAGTGTGGTTTGGAAAACATATACACATATGTTATTTTCCTCGGGGTGATGACTGTGTCATAGTAGGATCCCCACTCAAAATAAATTGTGTTGTGACCCTCACACTTTTTTGTGAATATGGTGGTTTTCTTATTCACACTTTACAAATCACAATAAAGACTACATTTCATTTTTGTCACTTTAGCAGACATTCTTATCCAGAGCGACTTACAGTAGTGAGCTCATACATTTTCGCATTTGTTCATACTGGAATCAAACCCTCAAACCTGGCGTTGCAAGTGCCATGCTCTACCAGCTGAGCCACACGGGACCACAAAGACAGACACCTTCATCCTTGTGCTAATTTTTGTCATATACACTGCTCAAAAAAATAAAGGGAACACTAAAATAACACATCCTAGATCTGAATGAATGAAATAATCTTATGAAATACTTTTTTCTTTACATAGTTGAATGTGCTGACAACAAAATCACACAAAAATTATCAATGGAAATCAAATGTATCAACCCATGGAGGTCTGGATTTGGAGTCACCCTCAAAATTAAAGTGGAAAACCACACTACAGGCTGATCCAACTTTGATGTCATGTCCTTAAAACAAGTCAAAATGAGGCTCAGTAGTGTGTGTGGCCTCTACGTGCCTGTATGACCTCCTTACAACGCCTGGGCATGCTCCTGATGAGGTGGCGGATGGTCTCCTGAGGGATCTCCTCCCAGACCTGGACTAAAGCATCCGCCAACTCCTGGACAGTCTGTGGTGCAACGTGGCGTTGGTGGATGAAGCGAGACATGATGTCCCAGATGTGCTCAGTTGGATTCAGGTCTGGGGAACGGGCGGGCCAGTCCATAGCACCAATGCCTTCCTCTTGCAGGAACTGCTGACACACTCCAGCCACATGAGGTCTAGCATTGTCTTGTATTAGGAGGAACCCAGGGCCAACCGCACCAGCATATGGTCTCACAAGGGGTCTGAGGATCTCATCTCGGTACCTAATGGCAGTCAGGCTACCTCTGGCGAGCACATGGAGGGCTGTGAGGCCCCCCAAAGAAATGCCACTCCACACCATGACTGACCCACCGCCAAACCGGTCATGCTGGAGGATGTTGCAGGCAGCAGAACGTTCTCCACGGCATCCCCAGACTCTGTCACGTCTGTCACATGTGCTCAGTGTGAACCTGCTTTCATCTGTGAAGAGCACAGGGCGCCAGTGGCGAATTTGCCAATCTTGGTGTTCTCTGGCAAATGCCAAACGTCCTGCATGGTGTTGGGCTGTAAGCACAACCCCCACCTGTGGACGTCGGGCCCTCATACCACCCTCATGGAGTCTGTTTCTGACCGTTTGAGCAGACACATGCACATTTGTGGCCTGCTGGAGGTCATTTTGCAGGGCTTTGGCAGTGCTCCTCCTGCTCCTCCTTGCACAAAGACGGAGGTAGCAGTCCTGCTGCTGGGTTGTTGCCCTCCTACGGCCTCCTCCATGTCTCCTGATGTACTGGCCTGTCTCCTGGTAGCACCTCCATGCTCTGGACACTACGCTGACAGACACAGCAAACCTTCTTGCCACAGCTCGCATTGATGTGCCATCCTGGATGAGCTGCACTACCTGAGCGTGGCCTGTGGGTTGTAGACTCCGTCTCATGCTACCACTAGAGTGAAAGCACCGCCAGCATTCAAAAGTGACCAAAACATCAGCCAGGAAGCATAGGAACTGAGAAGTGGTCTGTGGTCACCACCTGCAAAACCAGTCCTTTATTTGGGGTGTCTTGCTAATTGCCTATAATTTCCACCTGTTGTCTATTCCATTTGCACAACAGCATGTGAAATTTATTGTCAATCAGTGTTGCTTCCTAAGTGGACAGTTTTATTTCACAGAAGTGTGATTGACTTGGAGTTACATTGTGTTGTTTAAGTGTTCCCTTTATTTTTTTGAGCAGTGTATTTTGGATGTGGCAGCCAAAAACCTATTGAGTTTTTCCAATGGCTCTAGTCTGAGAGATGGGCCTACGGTTGTAGTATTCGTACACTAATTATGAGAGAAACTTTGTTACCTATCAATTTACAAATCACAATACAAGACTACCATAAAGACAGACACTTCATTTTTCATGTTGTTTTTGTCATATATTTTTCTAAGGCTAGTACAGACTACATGGTTCTGTAACATGTACTGTCTGACATTAAGGACAGACTCCCTCAAGACATTAACCTCATCTACATGGCCATGTACAACCTTGTGTTATGTAAACCTTTGAATGGGACCTTCCTGCTATGGTATATTGGTGAGAATGTATGTCCAGATGTAAACAATAGCCTAATCTACATGGTCATGTACAACCTTCTGTTATGTGTAGTAGCATTTCAACCATTTCAATTAGGATGTTCCTGCTATGGGTGAGAATGGCTGTCTAGCTGTAGACAATAAGAACACACCCCATCTGCCGTCCCATCTACAGTGCCTTCAGAAAGTATCCACACCACTTGAATTTTTCCACATTTTGTTGTGTTGCAGCCTGAACTTAAAATTGATTAAATTTAGTTTTTTTCGTCACTGGCCTACACACAAAGTAATGTCAAAGTAGAATTATGTTTTTAGAAATATTGACAAATTAATTTAAAATGAAAAGCTGAAATGTATTGAGTCAATATTCAACCCCTTTGTTATGGCAAGCCTAAATAAGTAAATATGTGCTTATCAAGTCTCAAAATAAGATGCATGAACTGCAATTATAGTGTTTAACATGATTTTTGAATGACTACCACGTCTCTTTTCCTCACACATACAATTCTGTGTAAGGTCCATCAGTCGAGCAGTGAATGTCAAACACAGATTCAACCACAAAGAGGAGGTTTTCCAATGCCTAGCAAAGAAGGGCACCTATTGATAGATGGGTAAGAAAAGCAGACATTGAATATCCATTTGAGCATGGTGAAGTTATTATTTACACTTTGGATGGTGTATCAGTAAACCCAGTCACTACAAAGATACAGGCGTCCTTCCTAACTCAGTTGCCGGAGAGGAAGGAAACCAATGGTGAATTTAAAACTGAGGACGGATCAACAACATTGTAGTTACTCCACAATACTAACCTAATGGACAGAGTGAAAAGAAGGAAGCCTGTACAGAATACAAATATTCCAAAACATGCATCCTGTTTGCAACAACGCACTTAAGTAATACTGCAAAAAAAAAAGTCTAACCAATTAACTTTTTGTCCTGAATACAAAGTGTTATGTTTGGGGCAAATACAATACACCACATTACTAAGTCCCACTCTCCATATTTTCAAGCCTAGTGGTGGTTGCATCATGTTATTGGTATGCTTGTAATCATTAACTGGGGGGGTCAGGATAAAAAATTAACGGAAAGGAGCTAAGCACAGACAAAATCCTAGAGGAAAACCAGGTTCAGTCTGGTTCCCACCAGACATTAGGAGATGAAATCATCTTTCGGCAGGACAATTTCTTAAAACACAAGGACAAATCTACACTGGAGTTGCTTACCAAGAAGACAGTGATTGTTCCTGAGTGGCCGAGTTACAGTTTTGACTTAAATCTGCTTGAAAATCTATGGCAAGACTTTAAAATGGTTGTCTAGCAATGATCAACAACCAATTTGACAGAGCTTGATGAATTTTGAAAAGAATAATGGAAAAAAATGTTGCACAATCCAGGTGTGGACAGCTCTTAGAGACTTACGCACAAAGACTCACAGCTGTAATCGCTGCCAAAGGTGATTCTAACAGGGGATTGAATACTTATGTAAATGAGATAATTTATTTCATTTGAAAACATTTCTAAAAACATGTTTTCACTTTGTCATTATGTATGTGTGTAGATGGGTGAGAGAATGTTTTTTTTTTTTTATCCATTTTGAATTCAGGCTGTAAAACAACAAAATGTGGACTAAGTAAAGGGGTATGAATACTTTCTGGAGGCACTGTGCATAGACCATGTACAAAGCACTACAAACTTACTGAGTGAGTGCTTCAGAGTATAGCAATATTTTCTGCCACAAGTATAAATAACCAGACAAAGACATTTGCAGACCTTCTGCTAGAAATTGATTTATTTAAATTAACAAAATATAACAAGAGGAAAATAGTGCAATGTAAAACACAAGTTACAAAGAAGACGACCATTGTGCCAAATAAAAGGTGCATTAAGAATATGTGCGAAGGTGAAATAGGGGGAAATAAGGCAAAATCCACAAAGGCAAACCACCAGTAAATTAACCTACACCTTAACATGTTAATGATAAAATAAAACATGCAACATACCCCCAGTAAATGACCTACCATGTTGCGAACATACCGGTCCCGAATCTGTCTCCATGTCTTTGTGCTATCTCCCCCCAGCTGTTGACTTTGCGTTATGGTCCATATACAACTGCCCTGAAGGATTTTAAAGAGGTGCTCGTATCGTCTCACCTCCTCGGACAGACGCTCCTCAAAACTGGACAGAGATATACATTTGCATAGGGAATGTCGAAATAAAAGCAAACATGCAAGGAGAATAGCAGTAGCAGCATGTCCATTGCTTCCGTGTTTATAAATACCAGAAAGCATGTGATGTAGACACAGGGGTGGGACTTCCGTTGCAAAACTTTCTCAATACTGCCCCTCAAGTCTACGCAAGGAAGTATTCGTTATCTTCCAAATTTCATGGGGCGCACTTGTACGTAGTACGTTTGTGCGCCAACAAGGAGCTTCCCATTTTGTGACGTAAAATGAGACTGCAACACTCTGTCGGCTCCGACTGCGTACAGTGTCCTGCGCTTTGAACACACCGACTGTGTTTTTGCGTTTTGGTACACCAGAAGTACATTCATTTCCAATGGAACCCAATGGAACGCTGCGTTTGCCTTGCAGCATTGCGTTGCAGAGGCAGTTGCAGTGCGTTCTGTGTGGTGCATACATTGGATTTATCAAACTGTATGTGTAAACGGGTTGACAGAAATGGTAGCAGAAGGTGAATGTTGAACTTTTGTTGCACACATATCTAGATGATGCTGCATACTATTTTGCGCAAAGACACAGTCGGTGTGTTCAAAGCGTTAACCCTTTTGCCGCATACATTTGCTAGTCGGAACTAGGAAACTCTTATATGTCCGACTTGCTAAGTGATTGTGGTTGTAGTTATACTCAAGGAGTGGAGTAGCGGTCTAAGGCACTGAATCTCAGTGCTAGAGGTGTCACTACAGACCCTGGTTCGATTCCCACCTGTATCACAATCCGGCTGTGGAGTCCCATAGGGCGGCGCACAATTGGCCCAGTGTCGTCTGGGTTTGGTCGGGGTAGGCCGACATTGTAAATAAGAATTTGTTCGTAACTGACTTGTCAAGTTAAATAAAAATTAAAAAAATACTTGTGCTGCGTTCAACGAATCAGCAACTCAGAAATGTCTGTTTGCTAGTACCGACAAAACACCATTTGCTCCCAGTCAGTGTCACAGTGTTAAAGTCTCATTGAGAAGATGGATCTTGTGTTAAGGTGTGATGAGACCATTCCAACCCACAAACACACACTGACGTAGAGAGACTAACAAAAAGTAGATCTGTAAAAAAAATACTCTATAATACATCATCTCTGTGCTTATGGCAGACTGATAAACATGAAGAACAACCTGACGGTACATTAGACCTGGACATTACTGTAGCTGGCAGTGAGGAAAGGTGTGTGTGTGTGTCAGGATGGTGACCCAGAGAGGGAGGTGTGAAACGGTGAAGAGTAAAGTGGGAGGTTTATGAAGACATCATTAATGCCCTTCATTTACCACCCCCACACACAATTTACCCCCACGGACACCGCCCCTAACTCAACCCCACACGAACGTTCAAGACTTTCTTAAATTAATGAGTCTGTTTGCAGATTTATGAGTTTTATGGTGGAGAGTCTCCATCATACTGCTGGCTAGCTGACAGCAGAGCCCAGCACAGAGACACGTCTTCTTATTACATAGTTGAGAGAGAGGGTGAGGGAGTAAGAGAGAGACATAGAACATTCTGAGAATGCAGGCTTTTGCTCCAGCAGTACTACAACCCCCCCGCCCCCATCAGGACCTTGGTTAGCTGAATCAGGTGTGTTAGAGCATGGTAGGAGCAAAAACCTGCAAATCCCTGCCATAGCTCTTCAGCAGGAGGGTTGATCAGCCCTGCCATAGAAGCTAAAAGCTAGTTAACAGCTAACACACCCAGCTCTGTAAACCTCACTGTGGTAGTTACCACACCACCACCACAGAATCACCACATACACAATTAGAACAGAAATAAGAGTGTTTTCTCCGTGCTCTAGCCATGCTGTGTGGCTTCTTTAAATTCTAAAGGAACATTTCAGCAATTTAACAGACACCCTTATACGGCGGGACTTGCTTTCAACTAGAGTAGGGAAGACAACTACCATCAATTATGACCTTCCCAAGTAAAACCTTCAAAAATAACTTTAAGACCAGTGATAATTATTCTCTGTGCTGTTGTTCTGCGGATGCTGTTGAACTAAAAGCCATTGGCTCAGCATGTTGGTACTGTATATAGCTTAGAGATGGACTGTTACAATGACTCCGGAGGGTTGATATGATTCTAAATTGATGGTCTGAGAGTAGATACACACACACACACCTAGGGTGGTTTATAGTCGCTAGGGCAGGAATAGAGCATCACACCAGATCTCTATCGAGGAGAGGGCCTCTACCTACTGGAAACATCTCCCCACTCCATCTATCTCCCATGCCTTCCCCACACACCCTTTCTCTAATATCTTCCTTCCCGCTTCCTCCCCCACACACCCTCTCTCTAATATCTTCCTTCCCGCTTCCTCCCCCACACACCCTCTCTCTAATATCTTCCTTCCCGCTTCCTCCCCCACACACCCTCTCTCTAATATCTTCCTTCCGCTTCCTCCCCCATACACCCCCTCTTTCCCTCATCTGTTCTTCATCTCCTCCTCACCCCTAACCCACCCCCACTCTCTTTCCCCTCCCATCCCTTCAGTTAGATACATTCTAGTTCTCATAAGAAACTTTTTTATTCTCCCTCTCTTTCTAGCAGATGTGACCTCTCCAGATTTTCCATTCCTGAAGTCCTCACCTACACATCACATTCTGCCTCAGACCCGGCCTGTTCCACCCGTCAAAGAAACGCTGTCATACTAACTATGGCATAGTAACACACCATTTCCCGGTAGAGGCCCACGCCACCGGCAAACTAAGCTGGAAAACAGCTGACGGTGCGTATGTGTAAAGGGGAGCCATGGCTAAGGATATGCTACTATTAGGGCCCTATAAAATCTGTTTTGTTTTCCCAAATTACATTTTCTCCGTTTAGTTTTTCTAGGTTTCGTTTCCATGTTTTTTCTTCTTCATGTTTTCGCTCTCAAAATCACACTTTTTAAATACAAAAACAACTAAATTTGATGTTTTAAGTCCACAACAACGCTTAAACCACATCAGGAGACCACTTTTGAGGTCTGGGATTATTATTTCTTTATGTATCTTCTTTTGGTTATTACATTATTTTGCCCAAAATTATATTGCTCCTGTCTGAACAGACATAAATACAATTATTCAAAATACTACACCAGAGAGCATAATTTATCTACAGAGGATTAATAGCTTCTAAAAAATAGCTGTAGGTTAAGTTTTATCACAAGCACTTACAGTTGGGAAGGCCGCAATTTGGGCAGCACGTGAGCCAAATATAGAACAGCTTGTTGCGTTATAGCCATAGATATAATCCATAAAAGGATTTTGGAACCTCTAACCCTGGCACTTTAACTGTTAAACTCATCGGTACACTAGCAATGGCTGCCAGACCTGACTTGAATGGGGACTTCCCATTTATGGATCATATTTCTATGGTTGTTTGCAGCTGTCAGTTTGCCTTTCACAAATGTATAAATACAATTGTGAGAAAAACTTAGGCCTACCTTTTGGAAAGCAAATGCCTACTGCTGAAAAGAGAGGACTAATCTGTCTGTAGAAGATAAATATTTTTTATCAACAACTTTTGAGCAATTCTGAGCAAACAGCACTTGAGATATTGGCATGAGCAATCGGCCATCACTGGTGAGTAGCCTATTAATCATTGGGTGAGTCAGTGTCACTGGAAAGTTTATTTTGTAGCTTACTGTGCATTTGGAAAGTATTCAGACCCCTTGACTTTTTCCACATTTTGTTACGTTATAGCCTTATTCTAAAATTGATTCAATTATCCCCCCCCCCCATCAATCTACACACGATACCCCCATAATGACAAAGCAAAAACAGGTTTTCTGAAATGTTTGCAAATGTATACTATATAACCCTTTACTCAGTACTTTGTTGAAGCACCTTTGGCAGTGATTACAGCCTCGAGTCTTCTTGGGTATGACACTACAAGCTTGGCACACCTGTATTTGGGGGGTTTCTCCCATTCTTCTCTGCAGATCCTCTCAAGCTCTGTCAGGTTGGATGGGGAGCATCGCTGCACATCTATTTTCAGGTCTCTTCAGAGATGTTAGATCGGGTTCAAGTCCGGGCTCTGGCTGGGCCACTCAAGGACATTTAGAGACTTGTCCCGAAGCCATTCCTGCGTTGTCTTGGTGTGTGCTTAGGGTCGTTGTCCTGTTGGAAGGTAAAGAAGATGCACATTCGCACCAGTCTGAGGTCCAATCTTGGTTTCATCAGACCAGAGAATCTTGTTTCTCATGATCTGAGAGTCCTTTAGGCACCTTTTGGCAAACTCCAAGCAGGCTGTCATGTGCCTTTTACTGAGGAGTGGCTTCCGTTTGGCCACTCTACCATAAAGGCCTGATTGGTGGAGTGCTGCAGAGAAGGTTGTCCTTCTGGAAGGTTTTCCCATCTCCACAGAGGAACTCTGGAGCTCTGTCAGATTGACCATTGGTTTCTTGGTCACCTCCCTGACCAAGGCCCTTCTCTCCCGATTGCTCAGTTTGGCCGGGCGGCCAGCTCTAGGAAGAGTCTTGGTGGTTCTAAACTATTTCCATTTAAGAATGATGGAGGTCACTGTGTTTTTGGGGATTTTCATTGGAGCAGAAATGTTTTGGTACTCTTCCTCAGATCTGTGCCTCGACACAATCCTGTCTCGGAGCTCTACGGACAATTCCTTCGACCTCATGGCTTGGTTTCTGCTCTGACATGCACTGTCAACTGTGGGACCTTATATAGACAGATGTGTGCCGTTCCAAATCATGTGCACTCAATTGAATTTACCACAGGTGGACTCCATAAAGTTGTAGAAACATCTCAAGGATGATCAATGGAAACAGGATGCACCTGAGCTCAATTTCGAGTCTCATAGCAAAAGGTCTGAATACTTATACAGTATTTCTATTTCTATTATTATAATTTTTAATCTGCTAAAATTTCTAAAAACCTGTTTTCATTTTGTCATCATAGGGTATTGTGTGTAGATTGATGAGGAAAAAAATTGAATTTAATCAATTGTAGAATAAGGCTGTAACATAACAAAATGTTGAAAAAGTCAAGGGGTCTGAATACTTTCCGAAGGCAGGGGGATTCTCCTTGCCCCTTCAGAAATTTGCAATAAATATGAATCACTCATGCATTCTGTTAATGTCTTATGATAAACTTGGTCAAATTAATACATTTTCAATACATTTAGTTGATTCCCAGCTAAGTTAGTCCCGTGTAGCTCAGTTGGTAGAGCATGGCACTTGCAGAGCGTCTGCTAAAATGTTCAATATTTTTTTTTACATTGTTGAACTCCATTATAATGTCTGGATTCCCGAGTGGCGCAGTGGTCTAAGGCACTGCATCGCAGTGCTAGCTGTGCCACTAGAGATCCTGGTTTGAATCCAGGCTCTGTCGTAGCCGGCCGTGACCGGGAGACCCATGGGGCGGCGCACAAGTCGTCATGGGTATGGGAGGGAATGGCCGGCAGAGATGTAGCTCAGTTGGTAGAGCATGGCGTTTGCAACGACAGGGTTGTGGGTTCGATTCCCACGGGGGGCTAGTATGAAATAAAAATATAAAAAATGTATGCACTAACTGTAAGTTGCTCTGGATAAGAGCGTCTGCTAAATTACTAAAATGTAAATGGATTCGGTGTTTCCGTCCACGTTCTCCACATCACGTTATTTTATAGGGCCCTATACCATGAAAAACCCATGGTCCCAAAGTGGGTTACATGAATCCTTTGATTGTGCAATTATACAACCCAGCTGAAGTACCATTACATACAGAGGCTGAATGTCTGGAGAAAGATGTTACTCACCAGGGTAACAGTGAGATTGCTGTTGAGAAAGAGAAGAGGACATGTTGAGAGTAGCGCTGGATAACAACTCACTACCTTACCATACACCTCTATCTACCTCTCCACTCATCACTCTCTCTCTATATATATATGTTTTATTATATCTCTCTCTCTACTCTTCACCCTCTTCACTCATCTGTTTCTCTTTCTCTCGCTCCTCCCTGAATGAGGCATCTGATACAGAACAACAGCAATCACACATTCACTCCATTCACAAATGAGTCAGGAGTTCTCACACGCACATTCAGCATCTCTCACTGTTACCCTGGTGAGTAACATTTCCAATGTATTCATCAGTGGAGGCTCCTCAGAGGAGGAAGTGGAGGACCATCCTCCTCAGTGAAATTTCATAAAAATAAAAATAGTTAAACATTAAAAAAGTTATCAGTTTTAGATGAAACTATACTAAAGATATTCATATGTCACCAAGTAATTGATTAAAATACACTGTTTTGCAATGAAGGTCTACAGTAACTTCAACAGCACTGTCTGGGGTAGCACCATGGTGTAGCCGGAGGACAGCTAGCTTCCGTCCTCCTCTGGCAACATTGACTTCAATACAAAACCTAGGAGGCTAGTAGGCCTCACCCCCTTCCATAGACATACATGGTAATTATGACCACTTCCGGAGGACGTCCTCCAACCAATCAAAGCTTTTGTAGTATGAACTGACATGTTGTCCATCCAATCATAGAATTAGGATCAGAGAATGAACCTAGTGTGTTGTATTGGGATTGTGCCACAGAGCATTATGGGGGTTATATGTGTTGAGAAGCTTGGTGACATTGTTGGATAGAGATTAAGAGTGAAGAGTGATAGCTGAGCATTTTTTCCATATTTTTCAATTCAAATTAGTTTTTTCAAATTACAGGAGACGGAGGAGATATATTATAAATTGTTTTCTTGGTTTTAGAACTTTATTTTTGTGTCCAGTTAGTGCAATTTATTTAAATTTGCCTTGCGGACTTCAGTAGCTAGCTAGCTAACAGCTCGTATGTGCAGTTTTCTCCACCAAAATGGTAGAATGGCCAACACTGCCGAAAATGTTGTGGACTTTTTGTTGGATAACCCCTTTCATTCTCTAGGGTACACGGAAAAGGTGCGAATTAAAAGCGAGGGTCGACCTCTGTCTGAGATCAGTTTCATGAAGAAGGATGAAAAGGTGAGGGAGTTCAATACCAACTGGTATCAAAAGTATAGCTGGTTAACAGGGAGCCTTTCATCAAGCCACCTGTATTGCTGGCCCTGCCTGCTTTTTGGAAAGCCTTGGTCGAATCGATCGTTCAGCTAAATGGCAAAACAAAAGCAGGGAGCATATAAATGTCCACATCAGATTAAAGATTCTGGGGAAAAGCTGCATCGATTATGTCGAATGTCTGCGTATTCAAACTACGCAACACAACGAGGAAGTAAGAAGAAACAGGGATGTTCTCAAGTGGCTTATCAACACCACTGCGTTTTTGGGCATGCAAGAATTTGCTTTTAGAGGACACGACGAGAAGGAGAGTTCCGCCAACAAAGGCAACTACAAGGAGCTTGCAGGGATAATTGCACATTACGATGCTTTACTTGCTAAACATATCGAACTTTCGACTGTCTTTTCAGGGATGTCGAAAACAATTCCGAATGATTTGATAGCTTCCATCGCATCATCCTTTAAAAGTTAGATTTGCAGGGCATTTTTTGCATGCGCGCAAGTAGGCTTTCCACTTTCCTCCAATATTTATTTAGCAAAGATGATAACACATAATCACTCCGGACAGACACAAGCAAAAACTCATGACATAAATGTTGCAGCAGCCTAGACTACACCTAAACATTAGAAATCTGACATGCTGTATGGGATGAAAACGATACGATTTCTCAGTCAGATCAACAGTAGGCTACTAATAAGAGCAGCTGCATGCTGCATACAGCCTATGTGCCCTGTCCATCTGGTCAGGGTAAACTAATTGGTAATGTATTTATAGTCCATGTGTGTGTCAGGAGAAAATGTGAATGGGATCAAATGTTGTTTATATTCAAAATTGGGCTGGCTAGGCTGCCTATACGTTTTTAATCCAAAATTACGACAGATGTGAGTAAATTTTTTATAAGGCCTACAGTTGCATAGGCCTGCATGATGCAAACATGCATAAAGCACGCTCAGCCCTGTGAGTTCTATTGTCTATCAGTTGTTGTCTATGTGTCTGGGTAGAGTAAATACCCCTCCTAATCTAGTCTAAATATAATTTATATGAACAAATATAAGGTACCATGTGACCTGATTAGGAAAAACTGGTCCCATCATAGCCCATATAAAACCTTTTTACAACTGATTAATCACTGTCATACCTTATAGGGTCCAGAGTTTTCCTAGTTAGGTTAACATATAAGGAAAAACTCCAGGCCTCAGGGGGTCAAAATTGCCCCACCGCTCTGGGACCTATGGGGCCACCAGTCTGCTTGCAGAGAAACTAATTGTCCAAACCTACGATGGCGCAGCTGTAATGGAATATATCTGCTATTTGTATTTACAGCTAAGTCCCCTCCTGTTCCCTGACTAAGAGGTGATGACTACTCCACTACCATTGTCAACTTTCTCCTGACATGAACTGAAGCCACGTCTCATGTGGTGGCTCATCCACTGGCACATATAATGTTTCCCCTCCAAGCACTGTGAGTACCCCTATCAATTTTCTCTCATTACTGTATGTACAGTCAATCACATACACAAACACAATCACATTTTTACACATAAATGATTTTACTCCTTGCTTGGATTAACTCATTTGTCTACTGTGTAGTGTGTTGTGTTATTGTTTTTTGTCTTCCCAGTCAAATCCTGTTCTGCACTGGTCAAGCCTCTGAACACCTCAACTCGTGCCTCATACAATCACTGCTGTGATCCCTTTCCAACACTGTAAGTAGCCCTCTCATTCCCATTCCCCATAATATTGTATAATACATGTCTTTATTAAATGCTTTAGATTTTTGGGTCTCCCATCCTCCTCAATATTTCAAGTCACCAGCCTCCAATGGTATTCATTATGCAAATACACTTGAAACTGAACTCTCACACCAGGACATGATTATCATTATTGTGTGTGTGTGGCTATATTACCCTATATTTTCAGATATGAACATCCAAAGTTGTCATCTGAACATAATGGTCCAGTTTCCCGGACAGAGATTAAGCCTAGTCCTGGACTAACAATGCTCAAAGGAGAATCTCGATTGAAAGTGCTTTTTAGTCGAGGACTAGCTTTCATCTCTGTCCAGTAAACCGGTCCAATAACTATTTCAATGCCACGGATAATGTGGCAATAGAACTAATTCAATTCCATTACATTCTATTCATCAGCCGGTGCCAGTCGGTTCCGCGCGTGAGTCACCGGTCAAGCGCGGTGAGTCAACAAACAGCGCATGCTGTTGAATGAACAAACAGCTGGGTCTCATCAGACGTGACACAATCGTCATTTAAATAAAATAAAATTGTATTTGTCACATGCGCCGAATACAACAGGCGTAGACCTTACAGTGAAATGCTTACTTACAAGCCCTTAACCAACAATGCAGTTTTAAGAAAGAATACCCAAAAAAAATCACACAAAAAATACAATATAAAATAATACGAAATAAAAGTAACAAATAATTAAAGAGCAGCCGTAAAATAACAACAGCAAAGCTATATACAGGGGGTACCGGTACCGAGTCAATGTGCGGGGGCACCGGTTAGTCGAGGTAATTGAGGTAATATGTACATGTAGGTAGAGTTATTAAAGTGACTATGCATTGATAATAAACAGAGAGTAGCAGCAGCGTAAAAAAAAAAAAAAGGGGGGCGCAATGCAAATAGTCTGGGTAGCCAATTGATTAGATGTTCAGGAGTCTTATAGCTTGGGGGTAGAAGCTGTTTAGAAGCCTCTCTGACTGATAGATTTACACCCACTTGGGTCGGACACAATGTGCCCACATTTGCAGTGACCTGTGACTGACTGCTTGTGCTGTGTTCCTCAGAGAGAAACATGGGTAAACTCTTACCAGCTGGACTCTACCCTGTGGTTTGTAAATGTGGTCACCTTTGTGTATATCTTATCAATTATTAATGAAGCCTTCATAAGACATTATAAGGCTATAAAGGGTGCATGGCATAGGGGATATGGATTAATGGCTATAAGTAATTTGAAGCATTGTAGTTCATGAAGGGTGCATTCATTTAACTGATAAATCAAGAGGAAACCCTCTGATCTCTAACTCATTCCAAACAAACCCGTTGTTATTGCAGTTACATAGTTATTCAATAGGCTACCACATGCAGAGGCTCCTAAATTGCATAGGCTATTCTTCTTATATAGGCTATGCATTTAACATATATTTGAACAAGCTTGACTAGATAGCCTACACCTACTTAATTTAAACGTAGCACTGTTTTTCTCAAAAGAGCAATGATTCTGAAAAATAATGAACCAATGTTTACAAACCAGAGAATGCAAGCTGCATGCAACATTGTGTGACTACAGTATTGATGTGTTTTGCATTGCATTGGTGTCTCACCTGCGTTTCTGATCCTTGTGCAACTAGCCTCGAGGAAGCAGGATAGGAGTCTACAAGAAAGGAATTAAATGTCCGATTCCTTTGATGCCTTCAAGTCACAACCCTATTTTTCCGAGTTCAAATGGAGTGGCGCGGCAAAGCCACGCGTAATGGACGTTGACTGCGGCGTATTGAGCGGTCTCTTTCTCTACCTTCCGATAAGTTTTAAAACTAAGACTTTCAGTTCGAATACAACAGCATTTAGTTGTCGATCCGTTTCATTAAACTAGCAAATCTCGAGACATTTTACTTTACTCCAAATGTGCCTATTCTTGCCTGAAGAAAACGTTGAAACTCCGACCGTCTTCTGTATTGTCTTGGAACGGTCCAATAAAGTTGCGAAAAACGTTTGCACAATACTGCAACATAATATTTTGCTGAAAGTAGATATCTTTTAAAGTCAACAACGCAGAGATCTACTGTATTTTGTGAATAGCATGTGAGGTGAAGTGGCTGGCAACTTCAATTAATATATTTCAGAGCTGCGAATTCCAGCTCTCTGCATGCAGCGTCTGTGACCTCCCCAAAAAACTTCTCAACGCGCGTTGTGTGCGTGTGTTTGGGTGAAGGAGACCTCCCCCTTCCCTGATCCCCTCTGTCGCCCCACCCCCGTCTCCCCTCTCCTTCTCAATTGCAGGAACTTAAAATGATTTAGCCTACACTGTAGGTCTGTAGGTCTGTCCCAAATAAAACTAAAAGTTCTCTACTGACTTGACTGATCTAAACACTGCATAATTTGGAAATAGACAGTAGCCTATGTTTGTTTGTGTTTTGGCAACATTCTCATAGGCATTGATTACTCAAAATTGCTGTCTACTGCGTTTTTAACTATGACCTAACAGAGGGAAATTGCTTTTTTGTGGGGGTCTAAATAGCCTATACAGTTGATTAAAATAAGAGGAAGGCTATGCCGAGAGCGAAACACACACACACTTGTATGTTCTGTCTGCCTCCATTTACTGATGTTGTGTGAAATCTGGCTACTCCTCCAGGAAACCTTGGGATGGGATACTGTATGTCGGCTGGCTACAGTAGAAATGGCTGTTTTATAAGAAGTAGTACATGCTATTGGGCTGTGATTAATGAACTGTAAGGAGTGATAGAGATGTGATACAGACAGTGAACGTGGTCCTTACATTCAGTACATTCTGTTGGTGTGTGTGTGTGTGTACGCGTGTGTTTGTGTGTGTGTGTGCATGCGTGATGGAGACCTGTGAAGGGTGTTACAAGCTGTACTTCCTGGTGTTGTCAACAATGTCTAAACATCAACTACTTTCCTAGCATGCATTAGTGATCCCAAAGTGGAAAATAACCCAATAAAATGTATTTATGGGGTACCTCATACAGTATACTCTATCTATCTGACTGTCTATCAGTCTGTCCGATAATGTGCAAACTCCACTGAAGACAGGTTAGTGTAGTGCTATATTACAGCCTCAAAAGGAATACCCGCTGTATAAAAATGCTTAATAAAAGGCAAACAAACAAATGAAAGGCCCCTAAATTCAATAAATAAGCCTACAGTTAGATTTGCATACATAGGCTATATCTCAGTTAGATGGATTGAATGGGAGCCACATAATGTGAGCTGGTGTTTTCATAATGAAGACACCATACAGTTACAGATCGCTAACCTATATCACATCGCTAAATACCACACATGTTGCACTACAAAGCAGCACTCCTCACATTGTTCTGGTTATTCTGCTGTTAATGCAGACACAGAGTCTGCTCCCTGAGTGTGTGACACACACACACACACACACAGGGCCTGGTCCGCCCTATAGTTTTTCTAAAAACACCTCACAAAACGAGAGCTTCTCTTCTCCTCTGGTGGCTGTGTGTGCACAGAAGCAAGTGCGTATGCATGTGTGTGCCTGTGTGAGTTTGTGTGTGTGCCTGTGTAGGGTGGGGCATAGGCAGGGTAGGCGGGCAGCATGGCGCCCAGACCACATCACATGTGTAGAGGGTGTGTGTGTGTGTGTGAGGGGGGGGGGGGCACATCTGGAGCTGGTTGCCGATGACACCACATTGGAGGTGTAGGGGGGACAGGACGGGGGGGGAGGAGGTCCTAAACCAGTGGTTTATTTTTTTAAGAACAACTGTTTCTAGTTCCGCCCCAGCCAGCACTGTCTCTAGCCCCAGAGACAATCAGCTTCACATAACATAAAGGAAACACTAACCCTAACACTAACACTGTGTGTTTATCCTCTGGATTAGAGAATAAACAGCTCTGATTGCCTCATAATTGCAGAGCCCCAAACAACCCCCTACTATCTTTAAAAGGTGACCAGAGATCTGCCCAATACACAACGATACACAACGATACACAACGACACACAACGACACACACAACAACACTCAACGACACACAATGACACTCAACGACACACAACGATACACAACGACACACAATGACACTCAACGACACACAACGATACACAACGATACACAATGACACACAACGACACACAACGACACTCAACGACACACAACGACACACAACGACACACAATGATACACAACGATACACACACGCACACCAGTAGCGTAGCCAGAAATTCATTGGTGGGTGGGCCTGCAGAAATCTTGGTGGGGGGACAGCTAACTTCTTGCAATTCTACACATTTTGCAATGGGGTAACGAGAAAAATGTGCAGTTTCATAGATCATCTCATGCTATTCTACACATTTTACCATTGAGGCTGAGAGAACATTTGGAATTTTTAAAGATAATTCAAGCAAAAATATAGGTGTGTTGACTTTGATAAAGGCACTGGATTATGACCTGTCTTGTTTGCTAAATGAACAAATGAAGAAGGCAGTGGCATGGTGGATATACAGCCAGGTCATCTGTGATATAAATCAGCATATGATGTCCACCCATGTCTGAGGACGTCGGGAGACGACATGGAAACCAGCCACTAGGGGCAACAGTGAGTGCTGTTACCTTCAAGTAGGTGTCGATTTTGCTAGGTCATTGTAGGTGGGGATGGCATGTGGTTGTAAGTCTATGGTTGTAAGCATCTGCCACTGGTCCAAAGGTTGCATGTTCAAATCCAACAATAGAAAGTTGTTTCTGAGATTTTATTTTTAAGCCTATCCCAAACCTTATCCCTTACCTTAACCATCGGAGTTAATACCTAACCTTAAGATTTTGGAGTTAATGCCGAAACGTAACTTTAAACACTTCGAAATGTGACGTTTGGAAGAAATTAGAAATTAGACGTTTGAGAAACTTGGATGAGTGTCTAATTCTGACGTGAGACTGTGAGAGCTAGTTCTGCACATAGCCTTAGAAGCACAATGACATATGCCTCAATGCGGTCATATTTGTGCAGTGGAGGCTCCTCAGAGGAGGAAGGGGAGGACCATCCTCCTAAGTGAATTTCAAAAAAATAGTGAAACATTTAAAAAGTTATAATTTTTAGATAAAACTATACTAAATATTTTCACGTCACCAAATAATTTAAACACACTGTTTTGCAATGAAGGTTTACAGTAGCCTCAACTGCACTCTGTAGGGTAGCACCATGGTGTAGCCAGAGGACAGCTATCATCCGTCCTCCTCTGGGTACATTGACCTAGGAGGCTCATGGTTCTCTCCCCCTTCCATAGACTTACACAGTAATTATGACAACTTCCGGAGGATATCCTCCAACATATCAGAGCTCTTGCAGCATGAACTGACATGTTGTCCACCCAATCAAAGGATCAGAGAATGAATCTAGTACTGAAAGCATAAGCCACAGCTAGCTAGCACTGCAGTGCATAACATGTGGTGAGTAGTTGACTCAAAGAGAGAGAAAGACAACAGTTGAACAGTTTTGAATAAATTACTTTCTTTCATAAATGAAGGAGAAGCAAGAGAGAGAGAGATATTTCGTATTTTAGAAAATGCAGCTAGCTAGTTTAGACTACTCAAACACTCAGCTATGACTATCCAACACAACACTGGAACTCTTCCAAGTCAAGGTAAGCTTTTGATTTTACTAATTTATTGCCAATGGGGCCAGCTGGTGTAACTGCTAAACTGCTTACTGACTGTACACTGTACTGCATGATTGTAGCGGGTTTACTAACACGTTAGTTTTATTGGCTATGTTGACTATGATGTTACTTTAGCTAATATGGTGACAACGATGTAGGCTGTGTGTAACGGTTATGATATGGCTTGGAAAGGTTTTTTCGCCTGGTCACATACAGCTGATGTGTTGTGCATTGAAGTCCACAAGCGAAGGGAAAAGGTGAGAGGAGGAGAGCGCGTAGATGCGAGAAGGAATACAACATGTCTGCTATGAAAGTGAACTGTGTTTACATGTGATCAGGGGTGTAAATGTAAATGTAAATGTATTCATTCCGTTGATTCTGTTGAAAAACATATCTTAAACTGAAGCAAACGGAACGAAACGGGGATAAAAATACCTGAATCTAAACCTATCGATGCTGGGTGAATGGAATATGAATGACAGTCATCCAATATGCTGTAATAGAAATAAGGCCATGCTCATGAAAACAAATAATCGTCCTCCCTCATGTTAAACTGCACATTGGGGATATGGCTTTCAGTTAGTTATATTTGGCCACCCATCCCATGAGAGTGAATGTCATTCCAATGCACTGCTTGCTATGAATTCAATCTGATGGTGTTTGCATGCTTAGGTAAAAATAATAATGTCCCGTTTGGAACACTGACAAGTAGAAAACATAAAAAAGTATTAAAATAAAAGACTTTTTTTGTTGTTGCTCAATCTGATTGGGTGGACCTTGCTCCCCAGCCTACGCGGCTGACACACACACACACCAGGATATATAAGGATGTTACCAACTGTAGCAGGCTCAGTCCAGCCCCAACCCCCTAACCCTCCCCCCATAACCTAGCCATAGCCCTCTCCCCAGCCCCTAACCCAGCCTTGTCAAGTCACAACAGCCCTCTCACTCTCACATCTCAGTAAAGACAGTGAGACCCTTGACTCCAGCCTCTGTGTTCCCTGACCATGCCACTGATCTCAGCCCTGTCTATGTCACTGCATCCTCAACACACACATACTGTACATACGCACAAGCACAAGCAGGAGCACACAAGGGCATCTAGTCATGACCACTACTGCTTAATAAGCACGTTTTTCAGGCCTGCCAAGCCGTGTGTGTGTGTTCTGTCTTCTGTCCCAGCCCTGTAGGGTCAGGCTGACCTCAGAAGAGCAGTGAAATGTGTGTTTGTATATGTATGTGTGTGTGTTTGTATGTAGCTTTATATGAGGCAGTTTTATTAGGCGTTACCCGGGACAACCTCAGACCACAGAGGGTAACATGGCATGAGGAACCAAAATGGTTGCTGAGAGAGAGAGAAGGGCAGAGGTAGAACGGGGGATGGAGAAGGAGGAGAGGGAAGCAAAGAGAGGAGGGTGGAGAAGGAGAGGAATGAGGATGAGGGAGAGACCCTCTAAACCACAGTTCTAATATTAGGAACATAACATCCTAGAACAGGATTTAAAACATTAAACATTCCTGCAAACCAATAGGAAAATCCTGGAACAAGCCTTCTTAAAGACATTAATGGTCTGTAGAAACAGGTGATTACATCTGTTTGTCGACTTGGTGCATATAACCACCTCCTCCAGTAGTCCTAGATTCGCTCCCCAGGCAGGGTGAGCCAAGATGGGCATGAGTGATGACCATGCCTGCCTCTCTGTATCTGGTCAGGTCCCCACCTCTTCACTCTCACTTAAATACACACAGAATCAGCTAACATTAACTAAACCATACACACAGCTCAATAAGTGAAATAAACACACAACCCTCAAGCTGTCAAACCCTAACCTCTCATTATACACACCCACTCGATCACCTCATCGTATCTTTATCAACTATCTCCTTTCCTCTCCACCTCTCTGCCTTCTCTCTCTCCTTCCCTCTCTTCTCTCTGTCTCCAGTGACAGCATGCCAGCTCATCTAAGGGCCTGGTCCTTAGATGAGCTCATCTAAGGACCAGCTGCTGGAGGGGAAATGGTCATTGTTGCTGAGTCACCAACTGCCCACTGGAAACACACTGGTTGAATCAATGTTGTTTCAACATAATTTGTCAATGTATTGTGATGTGGAATCAACATGGAAAATACATTGGATTTGAAAAAAGTCATCAACCAGTACTGTTTTCATCTCATTTTAACAAGCGTTGTAAACATTGCAATTAGGGTAAAACTTAAACTTAAATACATTGACTTAACCTGACTAACAGGTTGTTACATCATTCTCATTTCAACATAATCATCAGATCTATGTATAGTTGAAATTGCGTTGAAAATGCCACATAGAAACTTGATTTTTTTTGTTCTTCATATTGGGTGGTTGAAATGATGTTGAATTTTAGATATGATTACACATATTTTAGTTGACCTTGTTTCACTGTTGATAGTAAAATGGTATGTTTGAATCAACGTTATTGTTTCACCTTCATGATGTAAACCTTAAATAAAGAGGAACATTGAAATAAAATGTGAAGCCACAGTCCAAGGATTTTTGCCTGAACAGTGACTCCTACTGGTATATGAGGGGTAATGCACTTCAGTGAGAATGAGTCTATCATCCAGATGCTTACCTCTATGTACCCGGTTGTGCGTTGGAAACAAGCTGTGCTCGTTTCACATTAATCAGAATCCATACTCATTTGCATAGACTACCTAAATAACATTGAATAGTTGAAAGTAACTCCTCAAACCTTTCTTACCCAAGCTGTATGTGAAAGTAAATTCGGAGTGAGGTTGGGTTTATGTAGGCTACATTGACATCTGATTTGTCCAACAAAGGACACCATAATGTCAACGTGTAGCTAGGTATACTATCATTCATCCATGGTTGATTGGATCTTTGGAAGTTTAGAAGTACACTACCTGATCTAAAGTATGTGGACACCTGCTCATCAAACATCTCATTCCAAAATCATGGGCATTAATATGGAGTTGGTCCCCCCTTTGCTGCTATAACAGTCTCCACTCTTCTGGGAAGGCTTTCCACTAGATGTTGGAACATTGCTGCGGGGACTTGCACTCATTCAGACACAAGAGCATTTTTTAATTTTTTTTTTATTTCACCTTTATTTAACCAGGTAAACCAGTTGAGAACAAGTTCTCATTTACAACTGCGACCTGGCAGCATTAGTGAGGTCAGGCACTGATGTTGGGCGGTTAGGCCTGGCTCGCAGTCAGTGTTCCAATTCATCCCAAAGGTGTTCGATGGGGTTGAAGTCAGGGCTCTGTGCAGGCCAGTCAAGTTCTTCCACACCGATCTCGACAAACCATTTCTGTATGGACCTAGCTTTGTACACAGAGGCATTGTCATGCTGAAACAGGAAAGGCCTTTCTCAAACTGTTGCCACAAAGATGGAAGCACAGAATCATCTAGAATGTCATTGTATGCTGTAGCATTAAGATTTCCCTTCACTGGAAGTAAGGAGCCCGAACCATTGAAAAACAGCCCCAGAACATTATTCCTCTTCCACCAAACTTTACAGTTAGCACTATGCATTGGGGCAGGTAGCGTTCTGCCAGATGCCAGATGGTGAAGCGTGAGTTAATCACTCCAGAGAATGCATTTCCACTGCTCCAGAGTCCAATGACAGCAAGCTTTACACCACTCCAGCTGACGCTTGGCATTGCACTTGGTGATCTTAGGCTTGTGTGTGGCTGCTTGGCCATGGAAACCCATTTCATGAAGCTCCTGACGAACAGTTCTTGTGCTAACTTTGCTTCCTAGGACAGACGATTTTTAAGCGCTATGTGCTTCCGCACTAAGGGGTCCCGCTCAAGGCCTACCACTTCGCAGGCTGAGCCGTTGTTACACCTAGGCATTTCCACTTCACAATAACAGCACTTACAGTTGACCGGGGCAGCTCTAGCATGGCAGAAATTTTACGAATTGACTTGTTGGAAAGGTGGCATCCTATGACGGTGCCACGTTGAAAGTCACTGAGCTCTTCAGTAAGGCTATTCTACTGCCAATGTTTGTCTATGGAGATTGCATGGCTGTGTGCTCAATTTTATACACCTGTCAGCAACGGGTGTGGCTGAAATAGCTGAATACACTAATTTGAAGGGGTGTCCACATACTATGGTATATACTGTATAATGTAGTTACCATTAGCCCTATAGATAGGAAGCCAAATTCATGATATTAATAATAAACTTTTACCTTTGGATACCTTTCAACCTCAATGTATTAAGTTTAAGTTTTACCCTAATTTTAATGTTTACAATGCTGGTTGAAATTAGATGAAAACAGTACTTGTTGATGACTTTTTTCAAATCCAATGTATTTTCCACGTTGATTCCACTTCACAATACGTTGACAAATTATGTTAAAACAATTCAACCAGTGTGTGCCCAGTGGGTGTGTTCTGACTCGCACGCTGACCTGTGAGTGTGTGTATATGTGTACATGTGAGTGTGTGCAAGCGGATGTGTGTATGTGTTTGCGTGAGTATGCACGGGTGTGTGTGTGTTGATGTGTCTGCACGCGTGTGTGTGAATGAGTGTGAACTCGTTTGTCTTCTCTGAGCTTTACAGCTATATCTGAGCTTAGCAGAGAGAGGAGAGTGTCTTTACAAAGGATGTGGGTTCTGGGCTGACTGAAGGGACATTCTCTGTTCTCCAAATAAAACTGCCTGGTTGTGTAAACTCCACATCCCAGACTGGTGGTCTCTCAGTCTCTCTCAAAGGGAAGGACTGGGGCAAGACTACATTCATGCTCTTCAACCTGTTGAATAAGTATGCTTTCGAAATAAAAAAGAATTGCTTCCAAAGAGTGATCTTGCTCATGCCTGCCTGCACCATAAGTGTGTGTGTGTGTTGTCCTCCCATGAGCTTATGCTGTAAGAGAGTGTTCAAGCAGATGAGGCCTTGAGAAAGGAGGGGAAGAGGCCTGAGGAGTTTAGGAATGGAAACCGCTTAGATGTTAAGTCCCCTAGGGGGACTTTGAGCGGTTCTGGATCGGTTCTGACTGACATTTTGGAGTACAAAGTGCTCTGTGAACGTCGTAGGGTCCTGTGCCTTATAGTTACAGAAAGCCCCATCTGTCTGCTCTGCACTACCGCTCTCTCAACAGAGCTGACTTGAAGTGTCAGGTTTCAGACCCCACATTTAAATAGGGAGTGATATGACATAGGGAGTGAATTGACATTTCTGACATATCCAGACAAATAATTGATTTGCACTTCCGCTGAGCGACAGAGCCCAACGTGGGAGATGGCATATGAAAGGTGACAGTCTAGCGAATCCCACGGTTGTGGTTTTATCTCGCTGTGATATTCTCAGCCGGACTTAGAGCTCTCAACATGAAGAAACACTAAATAATTTCATAGAATTGAAACAAGACCACTCTCTCTTGGTCACAGAGACTAAATCACTTCGTGCTTAAAGCTGAAGTTTAAGTCTGCACACATTCGATCGGTGTCTCTGTGCCACTTAGTGGATGTTTAGTAGAAAATTCTTTGTCTTCAGTTATTTGAAATTGTACCAATATTGCACTGTCACTAAGTATGATTTTAGTTATTTTACAGTTATAAGAAAGGTGAAATCTTATAGTAAGTCATTTATAATTTGATTGTTACTATATTTAGAAAGCATTTCAGTCATTTCAAGCCCTATTGACCCACTTTCATTGAATAGGGAAAAAACATATACTGTATGATATTTGTACTATGTACTTGAGCTTGTGTCCTCAGTGAGTACACCTCAGAAATGTATAACTATTTTTTTTCCAGAAAGGTGAGTTCCAGACCTTTCTAAAACTATGCAACATTACTAGCTATTTTTTATGGCCATCTCATGAAAACGAATTACGCTTGGTATGTCTATTTAGGCGGAAATAAAAATGTTGCCCTATCATTCAAGAGGATTTATAATGAGGACTCCAGCCCACACCACAACAGGCACACCCTCTCTCTCTCTCTCTCTCTCTCTCTCTCTCTCTCTCTCTCTCTCTCTCTCTCTCTCTCTCTCTCTCTCTCTCTCTCTCTCTCTCTCTCTCTCTCTCTCTCTCTCTCTCTCTCTCTCTCTCTCTCTCTCTCTCTCTCTCTCTCACATGCACATGCACATGCACATGCACACACACACACACACACACACACACACCCACACACACCACGCCATTACCCACAATGCATACCAGGGGTTACCCAGCTATCCCTCCGTGAATGGCCTTGCTGACCCTCAGTTCTACTTTGTTGGGAGAGAGGGCACATATGAATACGCATGCAAAATAAGGCTACAAATAGAGCAGGATCATCTGTGAGGTCATATGAATTAAAGCTTCTCCACCATACTCAAGGCTGTGCTATAAATACAATGCATTACCATGCATATTATACACACACACTTGCACACACATGCGCAGTGAGCACACACACACACACAAGTGCACACACACGCATCCAAGTCCACACACACAATCTAACCCAGTATTAAGGCTCTGTCATTATTTTAGAGTTCACTGGGTCTGACGATTTGAAATTCACCAAAATAACAGTTTCACAGCCCACATTCATGATCCAACGAGAGAGAGAGAGAGAGAGAGAGAGAGAGAGAGAGAGAGAGAGAGAGAGAGAGAGAGAGAGAGAGAGAAACTTTGTGTCTCTGCCCCAAAAATAGATATTAGGTTGTTTTGGTATGTCTGGCTTTGTGTAAAAGGGTGGGAGCCATTTTCACTTGTACAGAAAGATAGGTAGAAAACAAATAGTAAGAATTGATGCTCAGTAATAACATGAGAGTTCTTGCTGAAGTAGACACTCATGAACAGTCATTCTACCTATGATGTGTTTGTTTATGTTCACTGATTAGCATATCCGTGCCATCACTCTCTCTGATTGGACCACAGGCCGTGGTCCCGCCCCCACAGTCTCAAACCTTCAAACAAGGGCCCCTACCCACAACCCAATTTAACCATCCTCTTTGACACATGCATGCATGCACACACACTTCCCCATCAGTCACAGGTAGTTGGTGAAAGCCACATCCATCCAATCAGCCATGTGGTTTGTCTAAAGAAACAAGGACAAGGAGATTGAGAGTTGACTGTTTATCAACTTCATTTTGGCTGCAGGGATTTTTCAAGCCACTCTCATCCACACATGCACAAATACTCTGAGATTTTTAAAGAGAGATGGAGTTCTTCTCTTTCCTGGGACCCCAATATCTTAAATACCCTCCCCCCGCACTTGTTGCTGATACAGTGAGGGAAAAAAGTATTTGATCCCCTGCTGATTTTGTATGTTTGGCCACTGACAAAGACATGATCAGTCTATCATTTTAATGGTAGGTTTATTTGAACAGTGAGAGACAGAATAACAACAAAAAAATCCAGAAAAACGCATGTCAAAAATGTTATAAATTGATTTGCATTTTAATGAGGGAAACAAGTATTTGACCCCTCTGCAAAACATGACTTAGTACTTGGTGGCAAAACCCTTGTTGGCAATCACAGAGGTCAGACATTTCTTGTAGTTGGCAGTGTGTTTTGGGTCATTGTCATGCTGGAATACCCATCCACGACCCATTTTCAATGCCCTGGCTGAGGGAAGGAGGTTCTCACCCAAGATTTGACGGTACATGGCCCCGTCCATCGTCCCTTTGATGCAGTGAAGTTGTCCTGTCCCCTTAGTAGAAAAACACCGCCAAAGCATAATGTTTCCACCTCCATGTTTGACGGTGGGGATGGTGTTCATGGGGTCATAGGCAGCATTCCTCCTCCTCCAAACACAGCGAGTTGAGTTGATGCCAAAGAGCTCGATTTTGGTCTCATCTGACCACAACACTTTCACCCAGTTATCCTCTGAATCATTCAGATGTTCATTGGCAAACTTCAGACGGGACTGTATATGTGCTTTCTTGAGCAGGGGGACCTTGCGGGTGCTGCAGGATTTCAGTCCTTCACAGCGTAGTGTGTTACCAATTGTTTTCTTGGTGACTATGGTCCCAGCTGCCTTGAGATCATTGACAAGATCCTCCCGTGTAGTTCTGGGCTGATTCCTCACCGTTCTCATGATCATTGCAACTCCACGAGGTGAGAACTTGCATGGAGCCCCAGGTCAAGGGAGATTGACAGTTATTTTTTGTTTCTTCCATTTGCGAACAATCGCGCCAACTGTTGTCACCTTCTCACCAAGCTGCTTGGCGATGGTCTTGTAGCCCATTCCATTCTTGTGTAGGTCTACAATCTTGTTCCTGACATCCTTGGAGAGCTCTTTGGTCTTGGCCATGGTGGAGAGTTTGGAATCTGATTGATTGATTGCTTCTGTGGACAGGTGTCTTTTATACAGGTAACAAGCTGAGATTAGGAGCACTCCCTTTAAGAGTTTGCTCCTAATCTCAGCAAGTTACCTGTATAAAAGACACCTGGGAGCCAGAAATCTTTCTGATTGAGAGGGGGTCAAATACTTATTCCCTCATTAAAATGCAAATCAATTTATAACATTTTTGACATGCCTTTTTCTGGATTTTGTTGTTGTTATTCTGTCTCTCACTGTTCAAATAAACCTACCATTAAAATTATAGACTGATCATGTCTTTGTCAGTGGCCAAATGTATAAAATCAGCAGGGGATCAAATACTTTTTTCCCTCACTGTAACTGGTTTGTTGGTTATCTCACCTAGCCATCTTAAGATGAATGCACTAATTGTAAGTCGCTCTGGATAAGAGTGTCTGCTAAATGACTAAAATGTTGAATGTAAATGTAATGGATAGTCTTTCATTCATTCCAATATATTTATACCTGGAAAACAGGGTGTGTAGAGCAAGCTAATTAATTACATTGATTGATCGATTATACCCTTACAAAAAAGTAACAGTAATCGCCCAGGGAAAATCTCTGCAATCTTTTCAACAATTTCTGAAGGAATCCTGTATGACTTTATTTTTGTAAGGACAGGCATTTGACATCTGCTTAGCGCTTAGCGCAAGATACCAGCCCTGGCCACTGATACTGAGACATCACTGCCCTCTTCTGGATACAGAGTGAATTACAGCCAGCACCACAGTAGTACGAAACTGTTTTTCAAATAAAATCTTATTTGTCACATGCTTTGTAAACAACAGGTGTAGACTAACAGTGAAAATATGGATGGTGTTAAGAGATAGATGGGTGGTGTTGAATGGAGTTGAAGGATGGGACTAATAACAACAACAAGATAACTTATAATTACATTTAAGTCATTTAGCAGACGCTCTTATCCAGAGCGACTTACAGTTAGTGAGTGCATATATTTTTCATACTGCCCCCCCGTGGGAATCGAACCCACAACCCTGGCGTTGCAAGCGCCATGCTCTACCAACTGAGCTACACGGGAGCTAATGTACACATACTGTGTCCATAATAAGCATAATAAGTATATAGGTTATAGGTTGAGAGCTTTTGTGAAAGAGCACAGTTAGAAAGATATGGTATGGCACATGGAAGCAAACCGGATGGACATCATGAAAATGATCGGAGAAGTTGAGGGTAGAGGAAGTTCAGGAGTAAAAACAAACAAAATAGAATTATTGTAAAATTGACTGTGTCCATAAGATGTATATACATTTACATTTTTTTTTACATTTTAGTCATTTAGCAGACGCTCTTATCCAGAGCAACTTACAGTTAGTGAGTGCATACATTATTTTTTAAATTTTTCATACTGGCCCCCCGTGGGAATCGAACCCACAACCCTGGTTGGAAGGTATTAAAGGGAAATATATATTTTTTAAAGGATGTGTATGTATGTATGTGTGTATGTATGTATGTGTATGTGTGTATTTATGTGTGTATATGTATGTGGCGCAGTGGTGGCGCAGTGGTCTAAGGCACTGCATCGCAGTGCTAGCTGTGCTACTAGAGATCCTGGCCTTAGACCACTGCGCTCTGTCGTAGCTGGCGGTGACCAGGAGAACCATGGGGCGGTGCACAATTGGCCCAGCGTCGTCCAGGGTAGGGGAGGGAATGGCCGGCAGGGATGTAGCTCAGTTGGTAGACCATGGCGTATGCAATGCCAGGGTTGTGGGTTCGATTCCCACGGGGGGCCAGTATGAAAAAATAACGTATGCACTCACTAACTGTAAGTTGCTCTGGATAAGAGTGTCTGCTAAATGATTACAATGTAAAATATGTCTGTATATATATATATATATATTTGCGAGGGAAAAAAACATATGGGGGATTGAAAGCGATGCAGACAATTACATTGATGGAAGTGACAATCTATCTGCAATATTAAAGCTGATCTACCCCCTAAAAAAATATATATATATACAGTGGGGAGAACAAGTATTTGATACACTGCTGATTTTGCAGGTTTTCCTACTTACAAAGCATGTAGAGGTCTGTAATTTTTTATCATAGGTACACTTCAACTGTGAGAGACGGAATCTAAAACAAAAATCCAGAAAATCTATTGTATGATTTTTAAGTAATTCATTTGCATTTTATTGCATGACATAAGTATTTGATACATCAGAAAAGTAGAACTTAATATTTGGTACAGAAACCTTTGTTTGCAATTACAGAGATCATACGTTTCCTGTAGGTCTTGACCAGGTTTGCACACACTGCAGCAGGGATTTTGGCCCACTCCTCCATACAGACCTTCTCCAGATCCTTCAGGTTTCGGGGCTGTCGCTGGGCAATACGGACTTTCAGCTCCCTCCAAAGAGTTTCTTTTGGGTTCAGGTCTGGAGACTGGCTAGGCCACTCCAGGAGCTTGAGATGCTTCTTACGGAGCCACTCCTTAGTTGCCCTGGCTGTGTGTTTAGGGTCGTTGTCATGCTGGAAGACCCAGCCACGACCCATCTTCAATGCTCTTACTGAGGGAAGGAGGTTGTTGGCCAAGATCTCGCGATACATGGCCCCATTCATCCTCCCCTCAATACGGTGCAGTCGTCCTGTCCCCTTTGCAGAAAAGCATCCCCAAAGAATGATGTTTCCACCTCCATGCTTCACGGTTGGGATGTTGTTCTTGGGGTTGTACTCATCCTTCTTCTTCCTCCAAACACGGCGAGTGGAGTTTAGACCAAAAAGCTCTATTTTTGTCTCATCAGACCACATGACCTTCTCCCATTCCTCCTCTGGATCATCCAGATGGTCATTGGCAAACTTCAGACGGGCCTGGACATGCGCTGGCTTGAGCAGGGGGACCTTGCGTGCGCTGCAGGATTTTAATCCATGACGGCGTAGTGTGTTACTAATGGTTTTCTTTGAGACTGTGGTCCTGCCAGGTACTTTCGTAGCTGGCGGTGACCAGGAGAACCATGGGGCGGTGCACAATTGGCCCAGCGTCGTCCAGGGTAGGGTAGGTCATTGACCAGGTCCTGCCGTGTAGTTCTGGGCTGATCCCTCACCTTCCTCATGATCATTGAAGGTGAGATCTTGCATGGAGCCCCAGACCGAGGGTGATTGACCGTCATCTTGAACTTCTTCAATTTTCTAATAATTGCGGCAACAGTTGTTGCCTTCTCACCAAGCTGCTTGCCTATTGTCCTGTAGCCCATCCCAGCCTTGTGCAGGTCTACAATTTTATCGCTGATGTCCTTACACAGCTCTCTGGTCTTGGCCATTGTGGAGAGGTTGGAGTCTGTTTGATTGAGTGTGTGGACAGGTGTCTTTTATACAGGTAACAAGTTCAAACAGGTGCAGTTAATACAGGTAATGAGTGGAGAACAGGAGGGCTTCTTAAAGAAAAACTAACAGGTCTGTGAGAGCCGGAATTCTTACTGGTTGGTAGGTGATCAAATATTTATGTCATGCAATAAAATGCAAATTAATTACTTAAAAATCATACAATGTGATTTTTATGGATTTTTGTTTTAGATTCCGTCTCTCACAGTTGAAGTGTACCTATGATAAAAATTACAGACCTCTACATGCTCTGTAAGTAGGAAAACCTGCAAAATCGGCAGTGTATCAAATACTTGTTCTCCCCACTATATATTAAAAACAGTGAAATCCTTACTTACAGACCCTTCCCAACAATGCAGAGAGAAAAATAACAAATAATTATAACACAAGGAATAAATACACAAATACACTATGGGTAACGATAATTTGGCTATATACACGGGTACCAGTACCGAGTCGATGTGGGGTACGAGGTAATTGAAGTAGATATGTACATATAGGTAGAGGTAAAGTGACTAGAAAACAGGATAGATAATAAAGAGTTGCAGCAGCGTATGTGACGAGTCAAAACAGTTGGTGCAAAAAGGGTCAATGTAGATAGTCTTGGTAGTTATTTGGTTAACTATTTAGTAGTCTTATGGCTTGGGGGTAGAAGCTGTTCAGGTCCTGTTGGTTCCAGACTTGGTGCATCGGTACTGCTTGCCATGCGGTAGCAGAGAAAACAGTCTATGACTTGGGTGGCTGGAGTCTTTGACAATTTTTAGGGCCTTCGTCTGCCGCTGCATGGTTTAAAGGTAATGGATGACAGGGAGCACTGCTCTCTGTAGCACCTTGCGGTCGGATGCCAAGCAACTGCCATACCAAGCAATGATGCAGCCAGTCAAGATGCTCTCAACGGTGCAGCTATAGAGTGCCCATGCCAAATCTTTTCAGCCTCCGGAGGAGGAAGAGGCGTTGTCATGCCTTCTTCGCGACTGTGTTGGTGTGTGTGGACCATGTTAATTCCTTAGTGATGTGCCAGGTTTCAAACCAAAACCCTTACAATGTGGTACATTCCTGTTTGCGGATCACTAAGAGAGGGGCCTTTGACATAATAACACAACCACACTGAACAAAAATATAAACGCAACATGTAAAGTGTTGGTCCCATGTTTCATGAGCTGAAATAAAAGATCCCCAAAATGTTGCATACACACAAAAATATTATTTCTCGCAAATGTTGTGCCCAAATTTGTTTACATCCCTCTTAGTGAGCATTTCTCCTTTGCCAAGATAATCCATCCACCTGACAGGTGTGGCATATCAAGAAGCACATTAAACAGCATGATCATTACACAGGTGCACCTTGTGCTGGGGACAATAAAAGGACACTCTAAAATGTGCAGTTTTTTCACAAGTTTTGAGGGAGTGTGCAATTTGTATGCTGACTGCAGGAATGTCCACCAGAGCTGTTGCCAGATAATTGAATGTTAATTTCTCTACCATAAGCCACTTCCAACACCCTTTTAGAGAATTTGGCAGTATGTCTAACCGTCCTCACAACCGCAGACCACGTGTATGGTGTCGTGTGGGAAAGCGGTTTGATGATGTCAACGTTGTGAACAGAGTGCCCCATGGTGGCGGTGGGGTTGTGATATTTTATCGATGTCAATTTGAATGCACAGAGATAACGTGACGAGATCCTGAGGACCATTGTACACAATACCTGGAAGCTGAAAATGTCCCAGTTCTTCCGTGGCCTGCATACTCACCAGACATGTCACCCATTGAGCATGTTTGGGATGCTCTGGATTGACAGCGTGTTCCAGTTCCCGCCAACATCCAGCAACTTCATACAGCCATTGAAGAGGAGTGGAACAACATTCAACATTCCACACGCCACAATCAACAACCTGATCAACTCTATGCGAAGGAGATGTGTCGTGCTGCATTATATTTTTTTAAAAGGTATCTATGACCAACAGATGCATATCTGTATTCCCAGTCATGTGAAATCCATAGATTAGGGCCTAATGAATTCATTTCAATGGACTGATTTCCTTATATGAACTGTAACTCAGTAAAATCTTTCAAATCGTTGCATGTTGTGTTTAGATTTGTATTCAGTATAGATAATAAAAACAGGCTACAGCCTTACTGTAAAATAATACATGATAAAACCGTAATTATCCAGTGATGACACATTTTCTAAACGAGATACAGTGTAGCACCATGTGATTGGAATCCAACACCAGCCATGCATGACATGGAGAACATGGCCCATGTAGACCAGTGTACATGTGGACCCATTAAAATGATACTCAGCGATGAAACTTTGCCACGAGCAGCAGAATTAACCAGAGATAATGCAGATAAGAACAAGGCAAGACGGTGCACTGACAGAGTATCTGCGCATGTGCACGGGTGCATTTCACATTGCTGCAACGTTAGAGCTGCGGGACCAAAACAGCGGAGAAGTTTAGACTCATGCCTCATATTCTTAGTTGTAGCGGAAGTCGGCCCAACTCTGTGGCTTACTTCGTGCACCTCTAAATCTACCTTTAAAAATACATATATTATTTTAAATACTTGTAGGACCTTTTACAACATTACAAACAAACATGTGTCTAGATCATAGATCTGAAACATTCCTGTGTGTCTGAGACCAACCTGGGTCTCATTTCACATTCTCTGCTCATCAACCGCTGCTCTCAGACCAGGCCAGGGCAACCAACATACTGTCTAGGAGGGCTAACTAAGGGAATAAGGGCTAATATGGCATTGGACAACTAGTCTCTTCTGAGACATCACGATCAGTGGACAACCAAACAGGGGGTTGGGAGGAATGATTTAGGGACCAGGTGTGTGTGTGGTTCAGTGCAGTAGGGTTATCGTGCGCTCTGAGACGTGCAGTGGGGTAAGCATCTCGTCAAAGATGGCTCCCTTGACTTTGGACCCCCGAAGGTTAGCTTACTGTAGATCACTTCCAGACAGGTCACATTTATGAGAAGGAGAGAGAGAGGGAAAATAGATAGAGTTAAGAGAGATCTGTCACGATCGTTTACGAACGAGAAGGACCAAGGCACAGCGTGATAAGCATACATGTTTATTAAACGAATAAACACACGACAAAAACAACAAACGAAACGTGAAGTCCAAGGTAGCACACTAACATACCAAAACACGGAACAAGATCCCACAACTAACAGGTGCCAAAAGGCTGCCTAAGTATGGTCCCCAATCAGAGACAACGAGCAACAGCTGCCTCTGATTGGGAACCACACAGGCCAACATAGATCTACACATTCTAGATCTTAAACATAGAACATCGACATAGCAAACACAACATAGAAAATACACACCCTGACTCAACAAATACAAGTCCTCAGAGTCAGGGCGTGACAGTACCCCCCCCCAAAGGTGCGGACTCCGACCGCGCCACATAAACATAACAGGGTAGGGGCCGGGTGGGCATTCCGCCTCGGACGCGGATCCGGGCGTGACCACCACTTACTCTCCACCTCCCTGTTGCGCCCCTGGTCAGAGTCAGGGCGTGACAAGATCAGACAAGACTCCTCTTTGAATCTGCGTATTCCTCCAGGGCTTAGCTGTCCTGGATCTGCACAGCTCTGCGAGGGCCTGGGATCGGGAGAGACACTTAAGTGTTTTAGTACTATATCTCTTGACACAATGATGAAAATAATCATGGCCTCTAAACCTTCAAGCTGCATACTGGATCCTATTCCTACTAAACTGCTGAAGGAGCTGCTTCCTGTGCTTGGCCCTCCTATGTTGAACATAATAAACAGCTCTCTATCCACCGGATGTGTACCAAACTCACTAAAAGTGGCAGTGATAAAGCCTCTCTTGAAAAAGCCAAACCTTGACCCGGAAAATATAAAAAACTATCGGCCTATATCGAATCTTCCATTCCTCTCAAAAATTTTAGAAAAAGCTGTTGCGCAGCAACTCACTGCCTTTCTGAAGACAAACAATGTATACGAAAATGCTTCAGTCTGGTTTTAGACCCCATCATAGCACTGAGACTGCACTTGTGAAGGTGGTAAATGACCTTTTAATGGCGTCAGACCGAGGCTCTGCATCTGTCCTCGTGCTACTAGACCTTAGTGCTGCCTTTGACACCATCGATCACCACATTCTTTTGGAGAGACTGGAAACCCAAATTGGTCTACACGGACAAGTTCTGGCCTGGTTTAGATCCTACCTGTCGGAAAGATATCAGTTTGTCTCTGTGAATGGTCTGTCCTCCGACAAATCAACTGTACATTTCGGTGTTCCTCAAGGTTCCGTTTTAGGACCACTATTGTTTTCACTATATATTTTACCTCTTGGGGATGTTATTCGAAAACATAATGTTAACTTTCACTGCTATGCGGATGACACACAGCTGTACATTTCAATGAAACATGGTGAAGCCCCAAAATTGCCCTCGCTAGAAGCCTGTGTTTCAGACATAAGGAAGTGGATGGCTGAAAACTTTTTACTTTTAAACTCGGACAAAACAGAGATGCTTGTTCTAGGTCCCAAGAAACAAAGAGATCTTCTGTTAAATCTGACAATTCATCTTGATGGTTGTAAAGTCGTCTCAAATAAAACTGTGAAGGACCTAGGCGTTACTCTTGACCCTGATCTCTCTTTTGACGAACATATCAAGACTGTTTCAAGGACAGCTTTTTTCCATCTACGTAACATTGCAAAAATCAGAAATTTCTGTCCAAAAATGATGCAGAAAAATTAATCCATGCATTTGTTACTTCTAGGTTAGACTACTGCAATGCTCTATTTTCCGGCTACCCGGATAAAGCACTAAATAAACTTCAGTTAGTGCTAAATACGGCTGCTAGAATCCTGACTAGAACCAAGAAATTTGATCATATTACTCCAGTGCTAGCTTCCCTACACTGGCTTCCTGTTAAGGCAAGGGCTGATTTCAAGGTTTTACTGTTAACCTATAAAGCGTTACATGGGCTTGCTCCTACCTATCTTTCCGAGTTGGTCCTGCCGTACATACCAATACGTACGCTACGGTCACAAGACGCAGGCCTCCTAATTGTCCCTAGAATTTCTAAGCAAACAGCGGGAGGCAGGGCTTTCTCCTATAGATCTCCATTTTTATGGAACAGTCTGCCTACCCATGTGAGAGACGCAGACTCGGTCTCAACCTTTAAGTCTTTACTGAAGACCTATCTCTTCAGTAGGTCATATGATTGAGTGTAGTCTGGCCCAGGAGTGTGAAGGTGAACGGAAAGGCTGGAGCAACGAACAGCCCTTGCTGTCTCTGCCGGGCCGGTTCCCCTCTCCACTGGGGTTCTCTGCCTCTAACCCTGTTGCAGGGGCTGAGTCACTGGCTTGCTGGTGCTCTTTCATGCCGTCCCTGGGAGGGGTGCGTCACTTGAGTGGGTTGAGTTACTGACGTGATCTTCCTGTCTGGGTTGGCGCCCCCCCTTGGTTTGTGCTGTGGTGGAGACCTCTGTGGGCTATACTCGGCCTTGTCTCAGGATTGTAAGTTGGTGGTTGGGGATATCCCTCTAGTGGTGCGGGGGCTGTGCTTTGGCGGAGTGGGTGGGGTTATATCCTTCCTGTTTGGCCCTGTCCGGGGTTTCTTCGGATGGGGCCACAGTGTCTCCGGACCGCTCCTGTCTCAGCCTCCAGTATTTATGCTGCAGTAGTTTATGTGTCGGGGGGCTGGGGTTAGTTGGTTATACTTGGAGTACTTCTCCTGTCTTATCCAGTGTCCTGTGTGAATTTAAGTATGCTCTCTCTAATTCTCTCGTTCTCTCTTTCTCTCTGAAAACCTGAGCCCTAGGACCATACGTCAGGACTACCGGGCATGATGACACCTTGCTGTCCCCAGTCCGCCTGGCCTTGCTGCTATTCCAGTTTCAACTGTTCTGCCTGCGGCTACGAAACCCCTACCTGTCCCAGACCTGCTGTTTTCAACTCTTTAATGATCGGCTATGAAAAGCCAACTGAGAGACCTGAGCCCTAGGACCATACGTCGGGACTACCGGCCGTGGTGACTCCTTGCTGTCCCCAGTCCGCCTGGCCTTGCTGCTATTCCAGTTTCAACTGTTCTGCCTGCGGTTATGGAACCCCTACCTGTCCCAGACCTGCTGTTTTCAACTCTTAATGATCGGCTATGAAAAGCCAACTGAGATTTATTCCTGATTATTATTTGACCATGCTTGTCACTTATGAACATTTTTGAACATCTTGGCATGGTTCTGTTATAATCTCCACCCGGCACAGCCAGAAGAGGACTGGCCACCCCTCATAGCCTGGTTCCTCTCTAGGTTTCTTCCTAGGTTTTCGCCTTTCTAGGGAGTTTTTCCTAGCCACCGTGCTTCTACACCTGCATTACTAGCTGTTTGGGGTTTTAGGCTGGGTTTCTGTACAGCACTTCGAGATATTAGCTGATGTAAGAAGGGCTATATAAAATAAAATTGATTGATTGATTGAAGACAGATTAGAGCCACCGGAAATGTCAGTGTGTCTGCGTGTTACCGGACAGCGAGTTCTGACTTGGTGGGTGTGGCCAACAGGAAACGCACACACTCCTTCCTGGTTAGAGGGGAATGAGGTGACCAATATGATTGCAATAGAGATCAGCTGTGCGGGTGAATTTAGCTCATATTGATGGTTTAACGAGACATCAGCTGGCGATAATCTAGTGCCATCGATGGTTGCAATAGGCCTCTTGTTATTTGATTATATTCTAATACATTGTTTATGCTACCCGTTAGCCTATCCATTGTTACATACTGTAATGAAAGGTGTGAAAACTGATAATAGGCTACTGTTTCTGTTTCCCTGGCTGAGTTGATGATCTGATTTGAGCCATCAGTTGATTAACAGATGTAGGCCTACTGTGTGGATGCTCACCCATGTTTTACAGTTAGGCTAATTACAGTGCCTTCAGAAAATATTCATACCCCTTGACTTATTCCACATTTTGTTGTGTTACAGTCTGAATTAAAAATGGATTAACCTCTACGGGATCGGTGTTCCGTACACAGGATGTTTGAGCTAACGTGCGCTAATTTAATTAGCATGACTGTTGTAAGTAACAGCAAACTTTCCAGGACATAGACATGTCTTATTTGGGCAGAAAGCTTACATTCTTGTTAATCTAACTGCACTGTCCAATTTACAGTAGCTATTACAGTGAAAAAACAACATGCTATTGTTTGAGGAGAGTGCACAACAACAAAAAATGCATTACGGCAACTGGTTTGATACATTCACCTCTGAAGGTAAATAATGTACTTACATTCAGTAATCTTGCTCTGATTTGTCATCCTAAGGTTCCCAGAGATCAAATCTAGCATAGTTTTGTTTGATAAAATCCATTTTTATATTCAAATGTAGGAACTGGGCTCTACAGTTTGAACCCCTGCTGTCTCTGGCTCCACACCCACCCCGCCCGGCCATCTAGATGTGTGAAAGTTAGTGTATAAGCTAATGATCCATCATGTATGACATTCCTGGGAGTGTGTAAACTTACATTTTGTATTACCATATCATTTTTGTATGTTCTCTATAGTTATGTACTTGAAAATGTATCAATTGACCAATTCGGCACATTTGGGCAGACTTGATACAAAATAATAAATTGCGCCCAAACAGCAATATTATATTGTGGCCTTTCTCTTGCATTTCAAAGACGATGGAACCAAATGCGATCTAATGTGTTATATTCTCCTACATTTATTTCAAATTTCCACAAACTTCAGTGTTTCCTTTCAAATGGTATCAAGAATATGCATATCCTTGCTTCAGGTCCTGAGCTAAAGGCAGTTATATTTGGGGATGTCATTTTAGGTGAAAATGGAAAAAAAGGGTCCGATCCTTAAGAGGTTAACATTATTTATTTTATGACTACCTCATCTCTGTACCCCAGACATACAATTATCTGTAAGGTCCCTCAGTCGAGCAGTGAATTTCAAACAGATTCAACCACAAACACCAGGAAGGTTTTCCAATGCCTCGCAAAGAAGGATTGGTAGATGGGTAAAAATAAAAAGAAGCAGACATTGAATATCCCTTTGAGCATGGTGAAGTTATTAATTACACTTTGGATGGTGTATCAATACACCCAGTCACTACAAAGATACAGGCGTCCTTCCTAACTCAGTTGCAGGAGAGGAACGAAACCGCTCAGGGATTTCACTATGAGGCCAATGGTGAAAACAGTTAAAGAGTTTAATGGCTGTGATAGGAGAAAACTGAGGATGGATCAACAACATTGTGGTTAGTCCACAATATTAATCTAAATGACAGAGTGAAAGAAGGAAGCCTGTACAGAATATTCCAAAAATATTCCAAAACATGCATCCTGTTTGCAATAAGGCACTAAAGTAAAACTGCAAAAAAAAGTCCTGAATACAAATCGTTATGTTTGGGGCAAATCCAAATCAACACTTGAGTACCAGTCTTCATATTTTCAAGCATGGTGGTGGCTGCATCATGTTATGGGTATGCTTGTCATCGGCAAGGACTAGGGAGTTTTTAGGATAAAAAGCAACAGAATAGAGCTAGGCACAAGCAATATCCTAGAGGAAACCCTGGTTTAGTCTGCTTTCTAACAGACACCGGGAGACAAATTCACCTTTCAGCAAGAAAAATAACATAAAACACAAGGCCAAATATACACTGGAGTTGCTTACCAAGACATTGAATGTTCCTGAGTGGCCTAGTTATAGTTTTGACTTAAATTGGCTTGAAAGTCTATGGCAAGACTTGAAAATGGCTGTCTAGCAATGATCAACAACCAACTTGACAGAACTTGAAGAATTTTTAAAATAATAACGTGCCAATATTGTACAATCCAGGTGTGCAAAGCTCTTAGAAACTTACCCAGGAAGTCTCACAGCTATAATCGCTGTCACCAGTGATTCTAAAATGTATTGACTCAGGGAGTTGAATACTTATGTAATCAAGAAATTAGTTATTTTTATTATATACTGTATATATATATACTTACAGTGAGGAGAACAAGTATTTGATACACTGCCGATTTTACAAAGCATGTAGAGGTCTGTAATTTGTATCATAGGTACACTTCAACTGTGAGAGACGGAATCTAAAACAAAAATCCAGAAAATCACATTGTATGATTTTTAAGTAATGAATTTGCATTTTATTGCATGACATAAGTATTTGATCACCTACCAACCAGTAAGAATTCTGGCTCTCACAGACCTGTTAGTTTTTCTTTAAGAAGCCCTCCTGTTCTCCCCTCATTACCTGTACTAACTGAACCTGTTTGAACTCGTTACCTGTATAAAATACACATGTCCACACACTCAATCAAACAGACTCCAACCTCTCCACAATGGCCAAGACCAGAGAGCTGTGTAAGGACATCAGGGATAAAATTGTAGACCTGCACAAGGCTGGGATGGGCTACAGGACAATAGGCAAGCAGCTTGGTGAGAAGGCAACAACTGTTGGTGCAATTATTAGAGAATGGAAGAAGTTCAAGATGACGGTCAATCACCCTTGGTCTGGGGCTCCATGCAAGATCTCACCTTGTGGGGCATCAATGATCATGAGGAAGGTGAGGGATCAGCCTAGAACTACACGGCAGGACCTGGTCAATGACCTGAAGAGAGCTGAGCGACTTACAAATTGGTGCATTCACCTTATGATAGCCAGTGGGACAACCACTTTACAATTTTTTATTTTATTTAATAATAAATATTTTTTATTATTTCTAGAGTATATTTTTAATTTTCATTTGTTATATATATATATATATATATATACATAAAAAAATACATTTTTTGGGGGGGGGGTAGAAGGATTACTTTGATACTATCCCAGGTATTCCTTAAAAGGTAGGGTTTCAAGTGTCTCCGGAAGGTGGTCAGTGACTCCGCTGTCCTGGCGTCGTGAAGCTTCATCCATACTACAACCAATGATGTGTATAAATCCTGGATGACTGACATGGGGCTCTGTTTTGCAGCCATCACGCAGCCATTTTGTTACGCCATTGTTAAAAAATATTTTGGTAGCTATAAAAATGCATTTATTAATGTCTACATTCGTTTTTTGTATATTATATAACAGACACCTTAATGCATACCTTTTTATTATATAATGTGAACTAAACATGCAATGAAAAAATAAGAAATATATATAAAAAGATATTCCTTAAAAAAAATAATTTGAGAGTACTAATGTTACTGTCTCCACTACAACAAATAAATACATGGAATCTTGTCCTTTAAACGTTTTATTTAAATAATGTAGAATTCCATTCATTCCTATGGAGGAATGCTTCTTCTGGAAGGTACCAATATGGCACCTGGCGGCTTCAAAGACTCTCATTGGCCATTAAATAGCCTCAGCAATCCAGGGTTTATTGCCACATTCACTTGTGTTGTAACGAGAGCCCACAAAGGGATCACGCACCCTTGGTTGTCCCACATTCCAGGCCTAGATTTACAGTTCTGTTACTAACAGCGCCCCCCTTTACAAGCCATCACGAGAACAAACTGCTCTTAATTTCGACTCTGAGTGGCCCTGAGGGAGGTCAGCAGACAGAAAACAGACGCCTTTGGCAAGTCAGCAGACCATCTTGTGATCTGCATGTGTTACTGTGTAAACGACCAGCCAGGCTTTTGAGTACTGGTGATGTGTGTCCCAAGTGGAGAGAAGTCAGGAACTTTTTTCTATCTACTCTTTGTAACAAAGAGAAAATGCTAACAGATGAGGAGATAAAGTTTCTGCGGGGTGCGGCCATGGCCGTCGAATGAATGGTCCCGTCTCCCTAGAAACAAAACACCTACCAACGAGAACCTACCCTACTCGGACAGAAGCAGTCATCCCAGAGGACCCTGTGGAACGCAATGTTGCTAATTCAAAACCAACGGAGTTCACAATACATCCCGGCGGGGATCAGAGGAATAATTCACTGCACGGAAGAGCTCTCATGGACTTTACTTTCTTGGACTGAGAACTGAGAGGGAGAGAGAGAAACATGGACTACATATACACTACCGTACAAACGTTTGGGGTCACTTAGAAATGTCCTTGTTTTCGAAAGAAAAGCTATTTTTTGTCCATTAAAATAACATCAGATTGATCAGAAAGAAAAAGCTGTTTCTCAGACTGGCCACTAAAAATAAAAGATTAAGATGGGCAGTCTGAGATACGGCTTTTTCTTTGCAACTCTGCCTAGAAGGTCAGCATCCCGGAGTCGCCTCTTCACTGCTGACGTTGAGACTGGTGTTTTGCGGGTACTATTTAATGAAGCTGCCAGTTGAGGACCTGTGAGGCGTCTGTTTCTCAAACTAGACACATATATTTGTCATCTTGATCAGTTGTGCACCGGGGCCTCCCACTCCTCTTTCTATTCTGGTTAGAGCCAGTTTGCCCTGCTCTGTGAAGGGAGTAGTACACAGCATTGTACGAGATCTTCAGTTTCTTGGCAATTTCTTGCATGGAATAGCCTTCATTTCTCAGAACAAGAATAGACTGAAGAGTTTCAGAAGAAAGTTATTTGTTTCTGGCCATTTTGAGCCTGTAATCGAACCCACAATTGCTGATGCTCCAGATACTCAACTAGTCTCAAGAAGGCCAGTTGCTTCTTTAATCAGCACAACAGTTTTCAGCTGTGCTAACATAATTGCAAAAGGGTTTTCTAATGATCAATTAGCCTTTTAAAATGGTTGGTGAAGCTCTCTATAATTTCATGTTTGTGAAAGCCAATGTCGATGATGTAGCCCTCTCACATTTTCTCTTTCAATTAATAATATCATATCATTGTCAAAAGTCTTGTGAATGTACTATTGTATTTGCCTGAGTTGCGTACAGAAGTTCATTTATATTGACCTGTGGAGATTCTCACCTCAATAACTGTGTTGTATCCCGTTTTACCCTGCCTTTATAGTGTATCTGTTAACTACCTAATTTTCCAATTTATTTAGTCTAGTAAATAAAACCTTGAATGAATTGTTTGTGGCATTGAGTTCATTTGCGAGCGATTGGGTTCTTGAGGTTCCAGAGCTTGACTGTAAGGTTCTGTCTTTATTTTTGTTAGTTCACCTTGTGTTCTTGAACGTAGCCCTGTTTCTTTGTATTCTTGAACTAGCCCTATCTTTCATTTTTGTTCATTGATTTCACCTGTGTTAGTTACTCACCTGGTCTCATCAGCTCCTTATTTAGTTCAGTTCATTCTGTTTGTGCCTTGTGAGGTATTGTTCGTTTTGATTCTACTCAGCCTTTTCCTAGCTCGTTTGTGAGAACCAGTTATAGCCTTCAGTCCTAGTTTTGATTCACCTGCCTGTTTGCCTACCTGTGTATGACCATTGCCTGCCTGTGACCACGATTCCTGCCTTCTGCGAAGGCGAAATAAACACCTGCCGCGCTCTGTGCGTGAATGTACACCCTTTTCTCCCTGAGTATTCATTACATTGACGACTGGTCAGAATGAGAATATAGTCAAATTTACTGTGATTATACTTTTGACAGTATTAACACTATAACAATTAATGATAACTACTGATGGAGTTAATTCAAGGCTCTCTCTGTATCCAACCCTTAATGGTGCCCCTCTTAGATTAATTTGGTCTCTCATTGATAGAGACAGGTGGGTCTCCACCCCAAAGTGCTGCATGTCATGATGACACTCGCCTGTCTCGATCAATGAGAGAAGTTTTGAAATAGCCAAGATGGCGGCGTACACATTGTTGGATTAATTAATGGAGCAAAACATTTATTTAATAACAGAGCATTTTCAAAATTCTAACGAACGCCCTGCAACTACCAGTGGTGGAAAAAGTACCCAGTTGTCATACTTGAGTAAAAGTAAAGATACCTTAATAGAAAATGACTCAAGTAAAAGTGAAAGTCACCCGGTAAAATACTACTTGAGTAAAAGTCTAAAAGTATTTGGTTTTACATATACTTAAGTATGAAAAGTCAATGTAATTGCTCAAATATATTTAAATATCAAAAGTAAAAGTATAAATAATTTCAACATCTTTTTTTCATTTACTGATAGCCAGGGTGACACTCCAACACTCAGACATATTTTTTCAAATGAAGCATGTGTGTTTATTGAGTCCACCAGATCATATGCAGTAGGATGACCAGGGATGTTCTTTTGTGAATGTGTGTGAATTGGACATTTGAAATGTAACGAGTACTTTTTGCGTGTCAGGGAAAATGTATGGAGTAAAAAGTACATAATTTTCTTTAGGAATGTAGTGAAGTAAAAGTAAAAGTTGTAAAAAATAGAAATAGTGAAGTAAAGCACAGATACCCCAAAAAACTACTTAAGTAGTACCTTAAAGTATTTTTACTTGAGTACTTTACACCACTGGCAGCTACACATGGACGTTTAAAATACATTGGTTGTCTTCATAGTCAGGAATTGAGGATGTATCGTCAAGTTAAGTTACATTTATTGTAGTCAGATAATTAGCTAACCAAGTACATCAACTCCACCAAGGAGTTGAGCACAGTTTTTTTAATGAACCTCTGACTCTTTCGAGACACTGTGTTGATACTGCAACAATATAAATTCTTAAACCCTTACCGTGTACCTATGTTTGTCCTCTAAAACATTAATCAAATACAATCACAGACTGTTTCCTTGTTTAGTTTCAATTGGCACATACGCATTCACGCTGAGTTGCCATCACAGATCAACAGCAATGAGGAAGCAGTCGGTTGTATTTGATTACGTTTTATTAAAAGGTATGGATTTCAGCAAACACAGAAAGGCACGCAATAACAGAGGACAAACATAGGTACACGGTAAGGGTTTAAGAATTTACATTTTAGAAGTATCTACGCCTAGTTGGAGGTTAATTTAAAAAACGGTAGTCTGCACCTACCCCATTCATAGAGGCTAACTACCTTTAGCACTTATTGATGAAGGTACAGTGCCTTCAGAAAGTATTCACACCCCTTTACTTTTCCCACATTTTATTGTGTTACAGCCTGAATTTTAAATGGATTAATTTGAGATGTTGTGTCACATGATCTACACACAATACCCCATAATATCAAAGTGGAATTTAGTTTTTAGAACATTTTCTAAATTAAGAAAAAATGAAAAAATGAAATAAGCCTAAATAAGTTCAGGAGTAAAAATTTGCATAGCAAATCACAGATAAGTTATATGGACTCATTCTGTGTTCAATAATAGTGGTTAACGTGATTTTTGAATGACTACCTCATCTCTGTACCCCACACATACAATTATCTGTAAGGTCCCTCAATCGAGTAGTGAATTTCAAGCACAGATTCAACCACAAAGACCAGGGAGGTTTTTCCAATGCCTGGCAAAGAAGGGCACCGATTGGTAGATGGGTGAAGTTATTAATTAGGCTATGAATGGTGGATCAGTACATCAAGTCACTACAAAGATACAGGTGTCCTTCCTAACTCAGTTGGAGTGGAAGGAAACTGCTTAGGGATTTCACCATGAGGCCAATGTTGATTTTAAAACCATTACAGTTTAATGGTTGTGATATGAGAAAACTGAGGATGGATCAACAATGATCAACAACATTGTAGTCACTCTAAAATACTAACCTAAATTACAGAGTGTAAAGAAGGAAGCCTTTACAGAATAAAAATATTCCAAAACATGCATCCTGTTTGCAACAAGGCACTTAAGTAATACTGCAAAAACAAAACACATCACCGAGTACCACTCTTCATATTTTCAAGCATAGTGGTGGCTGCATCATATTATGGGTATGTTTGTCATCGGCAAGGACTAGGGAGTTTTTTAGGATAAAAAGCAATGGAATACAGCTAAGCACAGGCAAAATCATAGAGGAAAACCTGCTTCAGTCTTCATTCCAAAAGATACTGGGAGACGAATTCACCTTTCAACTTGACAATAACCTAAAACACAAGGTCAAATCTACACTGGAGTTGCTTATCAAGACGACATTGAATGTTCCTGAGGGGCATAGCTCCAGTTGACTTAAATTGGCTTGAAAATCTATTGCAAGACTTGAAAATGGCTTTCTAGCAATGATCAACAACCAACATGACAGAGCTTGAAGAATTTTTTTAAGAATAATGGGAAAATATTGTACAATTCAGGTGTGCAAAGCTCTCAGAGACTTACCCCAAAAGACTCACCGCTGTAATCACTGCTAAAGGTGTTTGTAATGTATTGTCTAAGGGGGGTGAATACTCGTCTAATCAATATACAGTGCTATGAAAAAGTATTTGCCCCCTTAATAATTTTCTCTACTTTTGCATATTTGTGATACTGAATGTTATCAGATCTTCAACCAAAACCTAATATTAGATAAAGGGAACATAAGTGAACAAATAACACAACAATTACATATTTATTTCATTTATTTCATAAACAAAGTTATGCAACACCCAATTCCCCTGTGTGAAAAAGTAATTGCCCCCTTACACTCAATAACTGGTTGTGCCACCTTTAGCTGCAATAACTCCAACCAAATGCTTCCTGTAGTTGTCGATCAGTCTCTCACGGCGCTGTGGAGGAATTTTGGCCCACTCTTCAATGCAGAGCTGCTTTAACTCAGTGGCGTGTGGGTTTTCAAGCATGAACTGCTCATTTCAAGTCCTGCCACAACATCTCAATTGGGATTAGGTCTAGACTTTGACTAGGCCATTCCAAAACTTCCAATTTGTTGCTTTTTAGCAATTTTCATGTAGACTTGATTGTGTGTTTTGGATCATTGTCTTGCTGCATGAACCAGCTGCGCTTCAGCTTCAGCTCACAGACGGATGGTCTGACATTCTCCTGTAGAATTATCTGATACAGAGCAGAATTCATGGTTCCTTCTATTAAGGCAAGTCGTCCAGGTCCTGAGGCAGCAAAGCATTCCCAAACCATAACACCACCACCACCATGCTTGACCTCTGGTATGATGTTCTTACTGTGGAATGCAGAGTTTGGTTTTCGCCAGGCATTACTGGAACCATGTCGTCCAAAAAGTTATACTTTTGAATCATCTGTCCATAGAACATTCTTCCAAGAGTCTTGATGATCATCCAGGTTGCTTTTTGGCAAACTTGAGTCAACTTTTAGGACGAGATGGGTCCCATTATGCCTGGCGAAAACCAAACACTGCATTCCACAGTAAGAACATCAAACCAAAGGTCAAGCATGGTGGTGGTGGTGTTATGGTTTGGGGATGCTTTGCTGCCTCAGGACCTGGACGACCTGCCTTAATAGAAGGAACCATGAATTCTGCTCTGTATCAGAGAATTCTACAGGAGAATGTCAGATCATCCGTCTATGAGCTGAAGCTGAAGCACAGCTGGGTCATGCAGCAAGACAATTATCCAAAACACACAATCAAGTCTACATGAAAATTGCTAAAAAGCAACAAATTGGACGTTTTGGAATGGCCTAGTCAAAGTCCAGACCTAATCCCAATTGAGATGTTGTGGCAGGACTTGAAACGAGCAGTTCATGCTTGAAAACCCACACGTCACTGAGTTAAAGCAGTTCTGAATGGAAGAGTGGGCCAAAATTCCTCCACAGCGACGTGAGAGACTGATAAAAAACTACAGGAAGCATTTGGTTGGAGTCATTGCAGCTAAAGGTGGCACAACCAGTTACTGAGTGTAAGGGGGCAATTACTTTTTCACACAGGGGAATTGGGTGTTGCATAACTTTGTTTATGAAATAAATATGTAATTGTTGTTTGTAAGTGTTATTTGTTCACTTATGTTCCCTTTATCTAATATTAGGTTTTGGTTGAAGATCTGATAACATTCAGTATCACAAATATGCAAAAGTAGAGAAAATTAGAAAGGGGCCAAATACTTTTTCATAGCACTGTATATGATTGTAATTTTTCAGAACTTTTTAATAAATGTTAGAATTAAAATTTTAATCCCACTTTGTAACACAACAAAATGTGGAAAAAGTCAAGGGGTGTGAATACTTTCCGAAGGCACTGTATCTTCTTCCCAGGGGCCTTTGGTTAATAGCCCGATGCTCTGTCTTTACTTGAACACGCATCGCTTGAGGTACCGTTTTGGAAACATAAGGAACGTATCTTTCATATCAGCAAGAAAATAAATAAATACAATTAAATTACTACACACCTTTATAGGGTTAGGGTTAGTATTCCCACATGGCCATATCTGAATGTTACAGCGCATGTTTAAGGAAGACCGACGTACAGTGAGGGAAAAAAGTATTTGATCCCCCGCTGATTTTGTACATTTGCCCACTGACAAAGACATGATCAGTCTATCATTTTAATGGTAGGTTTATTTGAACAGTAAGAGACAGAATAACAACAAAAAAATCCAGAAAAACGCATGTCAAAAATGTTATGAATTGATTTGCATTTTAATGAGGGAAATAAGTATTTGACCCCTCTGCAAAACATTACTTAGTACTTGGTGGCAAAACCTTTGTTGGCAATCACAGAGGTCAGATGTTTCTTGTAGTTGGCCAACAGGTTTGCACACATCTCAGGAGGGATTTTGTCCCACTCCTCTTTGCAGATCTTCTCCAAGTCATTAAAGTTTTGAGGCTGACGTTTGGCAACTCGAACCTTCAGCTCCCTCCACAGATTTTCTATGGGATTAAGGTCTGGAGACTGGCTAGGCCACTCTTCTTTGCCTCTTCTTGAGCCACTCCTTTGTTGCCTTGGCCGTGTGTTTTGGGTCATTGTCATGCTGGAATACCCATCCACGACCCTTTTTCAATGCCCTGGCTGAGAGAAGGAGGTTCTCACCCAAGATTTGACGGTACATGGCCCCGTCCATCGTCCCTTTGATGCGGTGAAGTTGTCCTGTCCCCTTAGCAGAAAAACACACCCCAAAGCATAATGTTTCCACCTCCATGTTTGACGGTGGGGATGGTGTTCTTGGGGTCATAGGCAGCATTCCTCCTCCTCCAAACACTGGCGAGTTGAGTTGATGCCAAAGAGCTCCATTTTGGTCTCATTAGACCACAACACTTTCACCCAGTTCTCCTCTGAATCATTCAGATGTTCATTGGCAAACTTCAGACGGGCCTGTATATGTGCTTGCTTGAGCAGGGGGACCTTGCGGGCGCTGCAGGATTTCAGTCCTTCATGGCGTAGTGTGTTACCAATTGTTTTCTTGGTGACTATGGTCCCAGCTGCCTTGAGATCATTGACAAGATCCTACCGTGTAGTTCTGGGCTGATTCCTCACCGTTCTCATGATCATTGCAACTCCACGAGGTGAGATCTTGCATGGAGCCCCAGGCCGAGGGAGATTGACAGTTATTTTGTGTTTCTTCCATTTGCGAATAATCGCACCAACTGTTGTCACCTTCTCACCAAGCTGCTTAGCGATGGTCTTGTAGCCCATTCCAGCATTGTGTAGGTCTACAATCTTGTCCCTGACATCCTTGGAGAGCTCTTTGGTCTTGGCCATGGTGGAGAGTTTGGAATCTGATTGATTGATTGCTTCTGTGGACAGGTGTCTTTTATACAGGTAACAAGCTGAGATTAGGAGCACTCCCTTTAAGAGTGTGCTCCTAATCTCAGCTCGTTACCTGTATAAAAGACACCTGGGAGCCAGAAATCTTTCTGATTGAGAGGGGGTCAAATACTTATTTTCCTCATTAAAATGCAAATCAATTTATAACATTTTTGACATGCATTTTTCTGGATTTTTTAGTTGTTACTCTGTCTCTCACTGTTCAAATAAACCTACCATTAAAATTATAGACTTATAATTTCTTTGTCAGTGGGCAAACGTACAAAATCAGCAGGGGATCAAATACGTTTTTCCCTCACTGTATGACGGAGGGGAACACCTGTGCTAATTAGCTATCTAGCATGCTCCGAACAACTGTGTGTAACGGAAGAAGGCTGCCAGAAACGTGTTGTAACTGAAAAATACTGTTGTCTGCAACTGTGATAAAGCTGGGTAAAACAGTAAGTGTATATTCTGCATTTGTAAAATATTTTTTATGTGATATGAAAGTAAAGGGCTTTATGTTTCTAGAACAATATCGCAATTTAGAATCGATTCATGTTTATGAGCAGTATTTGGCAGTTTTGGCTGCCAGAGTCAGTCTACCTCTGAAAATAACATACACTACATGACCAAAAGTATGTGGACACCTGCTCGTCGAACATCTCATTCCAAAATCATGGGCATTAATATGGAGGGTGTCCCCGCTTTGCTGCTATAACAGCCTCCACTCTTCTGGGAAGGCTTTCCACTAGATGAAGAGAGCATTGCTGCGAGGACTTGCTTCCCTTCAGCCACAAAAGCATTAGTGAAGTCGGGCACGGATGTTGGGCGATTAGGCCTGGCTCGCAATCGACATTCCAATTCATTCCAAAGGTGTTCGATGAGGTTGAGGTCACGGCTCTGTGCAGGACAGTAAAGTTCTTCCACGCCGATCACAACAAACAATTTCTGTATGAACCTCGCTAGAATGTCATTGTATGCTGTAGCGTTAAGATGGCCCTTCACTGGAACTAAGGGGCCTAGCCCGAACCATGAAGAACAGCCACAGACCATTATTCCTCCTCCAGCAAACTTTACAGTTGGCACTATGCATTCGGGCAGGTAGCGTTCTGCTGGCATCCGCCAAACCCAGATTTGTCAGTCGATCTGCCAGATGGTGAAGCGTGATTCATCACTACAGAAAACACATTTCCACTGCTCCAGAGTCCAAAGGCGGCAAGCTTTACACCACTCCAGCCTATGCTTAGCATTGAGCATGGTGATCTTAGGCTTGTGTGCAGCTGCCATGGAAACCCATTTCATGAAGCTCCCGACGAACAGTTCTTGTGCTGACGTTGCTTCCAAAGGCAGTTTGGAACTCAGTAGTGAGCGTTGCAACCGATGACAGACGATTTTTACGGGCTACGCGCTTCAGCACTTGGCGGTCCCGTTCTGTGAGCTTGTGTGGCCTACAACTTCTTTCCACTTCACAATAACAGCACTTACTGTTGACCGGGGCAGCTCTAGCAGGGCAGAAATTTGACAAACTGACTTGTTGGAAAGGTAGCGTCCTATGACTGTGCCACATTGAAAGTCACTGAGCTCTTCAGTAACAAGTTCATCTGACTCTGGGGAAGTAGATACATTTTGTTGCCAAAATCCCAAAGTATCCCTTAAAGGAGTAATGGTAGGCTCCTTAAGAGTATATTATTGGGCTAATGCTAGTCTGTGCTCAACGTGGAGGAGTTGAGGTACTTGGCTGACAGCTGTTACGCTTGTTAACACTGAGCTGCACTGGTTACATTAAGACACCGTGGAGCCACTGTGAGATATGAGTCGGAAAACGTACCTCAATGCAGGGATAGGATATGCCACTGTACTCCACATTTTTCCTTTTTCGGAAAACTGCCCATTTAGTTGTCATGCTAGCTAGCAGTAACCACAGCAGCCATTATGGAATGGCACATCGCGTTGAACAACAAAGGAGCTGTTTGGCTGACACTGCCATTCCAAAATGGCTGTGGTGGCTACTGCTAGCATGAGGTCGAAAAGGGCAGTTTTTCTGAAAAAAATAGCAGTATTTCAATCTTCTCGATGTATCAGTGCGGATAAAGGGAAAATTGAGTACAGTGGCCTATCCCATCACTGCATTGAGGTACTTTTTCCGACCCATAACTCGCGCCGGCTCCACTGCGTCTTAAATGTAACCATGATTGCGTTGACACCAGTACAGCTCAGTGTAAACAAGGGTAACGGTAGGGTCAGTATCTTCTGGCAAGGCTGATAGCTAGCTAGCTAGCGATGCAGTAATGTTCTATGTGTGGGCGTTGATAGAGAAAGGGGTCTGACAGATTTTCAGCAACAAGCAACCTTGCCATTGGAAGATGTTCTGTTGACAAGCAGAGTGACTCTCTTCATGATAGATTTGGTTATTTAGTCGCTACTAGTTACACCGTTTTCCTGATTTTTCGACTGGAACCAAAACATCCACAACAAAAAATGCTTGAAAAAGCTGTCGTTGAAATTACCACCAGGGACACATGAAGTCAAACTTAAATGAATCATTATTTATTGTCAGTTAACTGGAGAGGCTCAAACAAACTTAATGCACCATAGTACACGTCGTGCTCCCCCAGGGCAGTCTGGTTAGTTCTCTTATACAGTGCCTTCAGGAAAGTATTCAGACACCTTGAATTTTCCACATCTTGTTACGTTACAGCCTTATTCTAAAATTGATTTAAAAAATAATAATTATCATTAATCTACACACAATACAAAGCAAAAACAGGTAATAATTTGTTTCCTTCTTCCCCTCATTTCCTCACTTCCTTTCCTTGGAAATAAAGTAAGTTCTACACCACCCCTCCTTTCTAACTTACCTACCTCTGACTGATGAGGCACTGTGTAAAATATGACTAAGTGAAAGTAGAAGTAATTCCACTTCTTCAATAATAACAGAGAGAATGTAGTATTTAACAATCAAATCACTTTATTAGCTAATCCATTCTTACAGGCAAATAAAATAGCATGAGTTCTACAACGTAGACCAGGGGTGTCGAACTCCTTTTACCCCGGGGGGCGCATTTGGTCTTCAACGAAGTCAGCACTGAAAATGTGATATATTTCCTTGTAGTCAAAACTCGCAAAAAATTGTCCTTATATATATATATATATATATATATTTTTTTATACTCAAACCACCCGCGGGCCAGATTCAACCCCCACGCGGGCCAGATCCGGTCCGTGGGCCGTATGTGTGATACCCCTGGTGTAGACACACGTACGCTCACACACACATAAAAATGCTCACGCGCACACACATACAGTCATGATTGGGTGGATATCTTACAATAAAAATAGCAGAGCATGGTTGCATTCAGGAGACACAAATGGGAGAAAACACTTTCAAACAAAAAACTAACAATTGCATTTCTATTCGACAAGTTCTCTGTTTGGAAACGTAACAAACCTCTTAAACACACCCCTTGTCTGAGTAAAATAAAACTACATTGTGATTGGTTGCAGGTTTCTCTTTGTGTGAGGTCAGGGAACAGAGAGGATTCTGGGAGGTTGTCAATCGTTTCTGCTGTCCTCGTGTGCTTAACTCCAACGTATTATTTCTCCCCTCTACCTCCCTCCTTCCCTCTCTAGGGTTAGCGTTATGGTAGGGGGAGTGTTGTGTTCACTCGTTTCCACTGTCATCCGTGTCGTCCTCTCCTTCCTCGCTCCGTCCCTCTCTCTCTCTGTCCCTCTCTCTCTCTGGGTAGTTGAGGATGTGGCGGTTGGCCTGGGTGAGGTACTGCTGCTGTTTGAAATACACCTTCAACACTCCCTTCATCACCACAAATGCTATACCACCCTATAACACAGAGGGAGAGAGAGAGGGAGAAAGAGAGACCAACAAAAAACACATGCCACCCCAGACATACTGTACAAATACACACACACACACACACACACACACACACACACACACACACACACTCCCCTCACCAGAACGGTGCGTTGCAGAGATGAAGGTACCCTTCTGAAGATCAGCCGTCCCACCAGGCTGGCCACGGAGGGGAAGATGAGAGCTCCACACAGAGTACGAGACACTGACAGGTGGTCCCCTCCATAACCCCCATCAGCTGGCACACGGGGCAATGGACGCCCTATACCTGGGACGGAAGGGGGTGAGGGGAGGAGAGGAAGGGGGGGGGAGAGAGAGAGAGAGTTTTTTAAAATGGTATCGTTCATTTCATTTGCAGAATGTACTACATGCTGTAATGTTTACTAAACCAAAAAATCTTCTCTCTCTAAAGAACCTGTTTTCTCTCTTTTGTGTGTACAGTGCATTCGGAAAGTATTCAGACCCCTTCCCCACATTTTGTTAAGTTACATCCTTATTCTAAAATTGATTAAATAAATAAAAATCCTCATCAATCTACACACTATACCCCATAATGACGAAGCAAAAACAGGTTTTTTGAAATTTTTGCAAATGCATTAAATGTAAAAAACTGAAATACCTTTTTACATACAGTACCAGTCAAAAGTTTGGACACACCTACTCATTCAAGGGTTTTCCTTAATTTTTACTATTTTCTACATTGTAGAATAATAGTGAAGACATCAAAACTATGAAATAACACATATGGAATCATGTAGTGACCAAAAAAGTGATAAACATATCAAAATAGATTCTTCAAAGTAGCCACCCTTTGCCTTGATGACAGCTTTGCACACTCTTGACATTCTCTCAATCAGCTTCACCTGGAATGCTTTTCCAACAGTCGTGAAGGAGTTCCCACATATGCTGAGCACTTGTTGGCTGATTTTCCTTCACTCCGCTGTCCAACTCATTCCAAACCATCTCAATTGGGTTGAGGTCGGGGGATTGTGGAGGCCAGGTCATCTGATGCAGCACTCCATCACTCTCCTTCTTGGTCAAATAGCCCTTACACAGCCTGGAGGTGTGTTGTGTAATTGTCCTGTTGAAAAACAAATGATAGTCCCACTATGCCCAAACCAGTTGGGATGGCGTATCGCTGCAGAATGCTGTGGTAGCCATGATGGTTAAGTGTGCCTTGAATTCTAAATAAATCACAGACAGTGTCACCAGCAAAGCACCCCCACACCATCACACCTCCTCCTCCATGCTTCACAGTGGGAACCACATATTCAGAGATCATCCGTTCACCTACTCTCTCTCTCACAAAGACACGGCGGTTGGAACCAAACATCTCAAATTTGGACTCATCAGACCAAAGGACAAATTTCCACCGGTCTAATGTCCAATGCTCGTATTTCTTGGCCCAAGCAAGTCTCTTCTTCTCATTGGTGTCCTTTAGTAGTCTTTGCAGCAATTCGACCATGAATGCCTGATTCACACAGTCTCCTCTGAACAGTTGATGTTGAGATGTGTCTGTGACTTCAACTCTGTGAAGCATTTATTTGGGCTGCAATTTCTGAGGCTGGTAACTAATGAACTTATCCTCTGCAGCAGATGTAACTCTGGGTCTTCCATTCCTGTGGCGGTCCTCATGAAAGCTAGTTTCATCGTGGCGCTTGATGGTTTTTGCGACTGCACTTGAAGAAACTCTCAAAGTTCTTGAAATATTCCGGATTGACTGACCTTCATGTCTTAAAGTAATGATGGACTGTAATTTCTCTTTGCTTATTTGAGCTGTTCTTACCATAATATGTCCCCTGTAGCTCAGTTGGTAGAGCATGGCGCTTGCACCGCCATGGTTGTAGGTTCTTTTCCCACGGGGGGCCAGTATGAAAATGTATGCTCTCACTAACTGTAAGTCGCTCTGGATAAGAGCGTCTGCTAAATGACTAAAAATTTAAAAATAATATGGACCAATAATATGGACTTTTACCAAATAGGGCTATCTTCTGTATACCCCCCGTACATTGTCACAACACAACTTATTGGCTCAAACCATTAAGAAGGAAAGAAATTCCACTAATTAACTTTTAACAAGGCACACCTGTTAATTGAAATGCATTCCAGGTGACTACCTCATGAAGCTGGTTGAGATAATGCCAAGAGTGTGTCATCAAGGTAAAGGGTGGCTACTTTGAAGAATCTCAAATATAAAATATATTTTGATTTGTTTAACACTTTTTTGGTTACTACGTGATTCCATGTGTGTTATTTCATAGTTTTGATGTCTTCACTATTATTCTACAATGTAGAAAATAGTAAAAATGAAGAAAAACCCTGGAATGAGTAGGTGTGTCCAAACTTTTGACTGGTTCTGTAAGTATTCAGACCCTTTGCTATGAGACTCGAAATTGAACACAGGTGCATCCTGTTTCCATTCATCATCCTTGAGATGTTTCTACAACTTGATTGATAAATTGAATTGATTGGACATGATTTGTAAAGGCACACACCTGTCTATATAAGGTCCCACAGTTGACAGTGCATGTCAGAGTAAAAACCAAGCCATGAGGTCGAAGGAATTGTCCGTAGAGCTCAGAGACAGGATTGTGTCGAGGCACAGATCTGGGGATGGGTCCCAAAAACTTCCTGCAGCATTGAAGGTCCCACAGTGGCCTCCATCATTCTTAAAATGGAAAAAGTTTGGACTCTTCCTAGAGCTGGCCGCCCGGCCTAACTAAGCAATCGGTAGAGAAGGGCTTTGGTCAGGGAGATGACCAAGAACCCGATGGTCACTCTGACAGAGCTCCAGAGTTCCTCTGTGGAGATGGGAGAACCTTCCAGAAGGACAACCATCTCTGCAGCACTCCACAAATCAGGCCTTTATGGTAGAGTGGCCAGACGGAAGCCACTTCTCAGTTAAAGACACATGACAGCCCTCTTGGGAGTTTGCCAAAAGGCACCTAAAGAGTCTCAGACCATGAGAAAAAAGATTCTCTGGTGTGATGAAACCAAGATTGAACTCTTTGGCCTGAATGCAAATCGTCACGTCTGTAGGAAACCTGGCACCATCCCTACGGTGAAGCATGGTGGTGGCAGCATCATGTTGTGGGGATGTTTTTCAGCGGCAGGGACTGGGAGACTAGTCAGGATCGAGGGAAAGATGAACGGAGCAAAGAACAGAGAGACCCTTGATGAAAACCTGCTCCAGAGCGCTCAGGATCTCAGACTGAGGCGAAGGTTCACCTTCCAACAGGACAACAACCCTAAGCACAGCCAAGATTTCTGTTTTTAATTTTTTATAAATTTGCAAACATTTCTAAAAACCTGTTTTTTATTTGCCGTTATGGGGTATTGTGTGTAGATTGATGAGGGACATTTGAACATTTAATCCATTTTAGAATAAGGCTGTAACGTAACAAAATGTCAAAAAAAGCCAAGGGGTCTGAATACTTTCCGAATGCACTGTATGTGTGTGTGTGTACCTGGCACTAGCAGCTGTAGTTTAGAGGAGTGTCTCTGCCACAGCCTCAGTATGTAGTCCTCCCAGCGGATCATCTTGCCCAGGACCAGCATCACAGGGATGGTAGGTAGACCCATCAGGAGGAACAGAGGATCAGCTCTCTCCATCACATCCAAGCCCTTCTTATGGCCTACCACCTGTAGAAAGAGAATTGTGAATCTTGTGTTTTGGGTTGCATTGGTGTTCGTAATGGCTTCACTGAACTAGTTACTGAACTAGTTAGTAGTTAGTGTTAGTTATGGTCAAAGGTTAGGGGTCTAGGGTAAGGGTATAATGGTTTGAGGGTCAGGAGTAGAGGGTCATGTACCTGCATGACAGTCACAGCCCCATAGGTTACAGCTGACCAATAGACTGTCCCCACCACCACCCCAGCAGCAGCGAACGGACTGGCCCGCGACAGAGCCCTGTCCACCTGCTGGAGGAAGTACACCAACGGCCCTGGAGGGGGAGACAGACAGACATATACACAGTCAGTACAATACACACACCTGGAGAAGGAGACACTACAGAGTAGAACTATCTTGTGTGTGCATGTGTGCTGCAAGTTGCCCATATCGGGAAAGACTATGCTCTGTGTGTGTCAGTTACCCATCTTGGGGAAGACGATGCTGTACTCTGTGCCACACTGAGGGCAGCTGACGGCTCCTCCACTGTTTCCTTTCTGCTTCTCATCGAGCCAGCGCTGCAGGCAGGCCTGGTGGATCCACTTGGTGCAGCCTTTACACCTGCAGGGGCTCACCCACTCTGCCACGCGGTCCTCTCTCTCTGTCGCAAAACAAACCCAGCAGTGTCTGGACACACACAGGGGGAGACATAGGTAAATACACACAGTCAAAGGTGAACACACACACACTACCAGTCAAAAGTTTGGACACACCTACTCATTCAAGGATTTTTCTTTATTTTTACATTGTAGAATAATAGTGAAGACATCAAAACTATGAAATAACACATATGGAATCATGTAGTAACAAAAAAAGTTAAACAAATCAAAATATATTTTATATTTGAGATTCTTCAAATAGCCACCCTTTGCCTTGATGACAGCTTTGCACACTCTTGGCATTCTCTCAACCAGCTTCATGAGGTAGTCACCTGGAATGCATTTCAATTAACAGGTGTGCCTTGTTAAAAGTTAATTTGTGGAATTTCTTAATGCGTTTGAGCCAATCAGTGTTGTGAAAAGGTAGGGGGGGGGGGGTATACAGAAGATAGCCCTATTTGGTAAAAGACCAAGTCCATATTATGGCAAGAACAGCTCAAATAAGCAAAGAGAAACGACAGTCCATCATTACTGTAAGTCAATACGGAAAATGTCAATGAACGTTTCTTCAAGTGCAGTCGCAAAAAGCATCAAGCGCTATGATGAAACTGGCTCTCATGAGGACCACCACAGGAATGGAAGACCCAGAGTTACCTCTGCTGCAGAGGATAAGTTCATTAGAGTTACCAGCCTCAGAAACTGCAGCCCAAATAAATGCTTCACAGAGTTCAAGTCACAGACACATCTCAACAGCAACTGTTCAGAGGGGACTGTGTGAATCAGGCCTTCATGGTCGAATTGCTGCAAAGAAACCACTACTAAAGGACACCAATAAGAAGAAGAGACCTGCTTGGGCCAAGAAACACGAGCAATGGACATTAGACCGGTGGAAATGTGTCCTTTGGTCTGGAGTCCAAATTTGAGATTTTTGGTTCCAACCGCAGTGTCTTTGTGAGACGCGGTGTGGGTAAACGGATTATCTCTGCATGTGTAGTTCCCACCGTAAAGCATGGAGGAGGTGGTGTGATTTTTATTTATTTATTTAACCTTTATTTAACCAGGTAAGCCAGTTGAGAACAAGTTCTCATTTACAACTGCGACCTGATGATGGTGTGATGGTGTGGGGGTGCTTTGCTGGTGACACTGTCTGTGATTTATTTAGAATTTAAGGCACACTTAACCAGCATGGCTACCACAGCATTCTGCAGCAATACGCCATCCCATCTGGTTTGGGCTTAGTGGGACTATCATTTGTTTTTCAACAGGACAATGACACAACACACCTCCAGGCTGTGTAAGGGCTATTTGACCAAGAAGGAGAGTGATGGAGTGCTGCATCAGATGACCTGGCCTCCACAATCCCCCGACCTCAACCCAATTGAGATGGTTTGGAATGAGTTGGACAGCAGAGTGAAGGAAAAGCAGCCAACAAGTGCTAAGCATATGTGGGAACTCCTTCAAGACTGTTGGAAAATCATTCCAGGTGAAGCTGGTTGAGAGAATGCCAAGAGTGTGCAAAGCTGTCATCAAGGCAAAGGGAGGCTACTTTGAAGAACCTCAAATATAGCATATATTTTGATTTGTTTAACACTTTTTGGTTACTACATGATTCCATATGTGTTATTTCATAGTTTTGATATCTCCACTATTATTCTACAATGTTGAAAATAGTAAAAAATAAAGAAAAACAATTTACTGAGTAGGTGTGTCTAAACTTTTGACTGTTACTGTACATACATACTTCTCAGGGGGCTCCTCTACACAGGCCATGTTGAGTCCGTTCAGTTCCTCTAGGTCCCTGTCTCACCATGGGCCAGCCAGGCAGGACCTACACGCACGCATGCACACACACTGTCATTTTCCCTTTCTCTACATCCTGCATCTGGTTAAATTACAGACAGCATCTACTAACTGCCTGTATTAGCTTGCTTCTTCTACATTCAACTAACTCACTTTTGTTTCGGCCAAACTTGTAACTTAACTGTCTCGGCCTTGCCTAACTGACATGCCCCAGTAAACAACTACAAGCAAATCTAAGATAACGCTAGCTAGCTAATGCTGGTTTTCTGTGTTTTAGTTAGATCATAAAATGACATGTCGTCCATACAATTTGCCATTAAAACGTTTTAATCGCTTTGTAATTTTTGCTAACGGCCATAATTGCGTCAAGTGTATAACGTTAGTAGACTAGCAAACAAGCTAGCTAGCTATAGAGGAGTTTATAACGACTAGTTGTTGTTGAACAATAACAGTGGTTTCTTACCTCAATGATGACTCTATATAAATACCCCGAAGTAACTCACGGTCAGTTTTAAACTAGTTTAATGACAAGAGAAGAGTTTTGATCGGTAAATAATCTTCGCCAACTATCACCAAGCAGGCAAGAATAACAAAGTACTTCCGGGTCACGTTTTTTTGGAACGCTTCAGAATAAGAGTAACGTCCTGTATACTTCGTAGCTGAATTAATAATTATAGCGAAAATGTGCAGAATTATCGATATATTTTATACTAGTTATCATACAAAGAATAGTTTTTCTATGACATATTATGTGAATTATTTGTATTTAATTTTCTTTGCCTAAATGTATGAAAATGTATGCACTCACTAACTGTAAATCGCTCTGGATAAGAGCGTCTGCTAAATGACTAAAATGTAAAATGTAAATGGTCAACAATGTTTTTTTGTGCATGCACAGTGCTGGTGCACTCCTATAATTCAGAGAACCATACACCATTTTCTGTAGGTTGTGTTGCAGTAAATGCATGGTCCATTTTACTCAGGAGCACTTCTAGTTTCCAAATCCACAGAGGTAATCCCAGAGGTGCTTCACTGCTTGTTTTGCGGCCCTTAAAGAGAGGCCAATCAGCTGAAATCCAGTTGTTTTTTCACATTGGACATAAATATTGCACAGTACATAATCGATTGTGTGTCCATAAAACCAGAGGCCTACTTACTAGAGTCCTTAATATACAAAACAGATGAGTTTGAACAAAACGTTTGTGTGGGGCCCATACACTATATGGTACAAATGTAACACTGCAAAGGAAAAACTAATGTTTGTGTCCATAAAACCAGGGTCCAGTCTACACTTTAGTACTGTCACTTTAACTCTGCTGATTTACTAATTCCGGATTATATCTTAATTACAAAGGAATAGATCAACTATTTTGCTTCCAGTGTGAAATAAAACGCAATTCCATACCAGACTTGCACTCTTGACTTGCACTATAATGGTGGTGCCAAATTCCGACTATTAGCAGGTGATTAGGTGAGAAGCTAACTGCTTAAGCGAAATAATGGCAACAATGTGATCAGTAGATGGGGTGTTAACTGACTGGCATCACTGTAAATAACCTACTTTTCCTACTGATGATGAGCAGGCTGCAGACTTAAAACATTTAAATCAGCGCAAGGCTAGCCTTATGTGCCAAAACATGCCTCAGGTCAAGCGTTTTGGCTAGACAAATAAAATATATTTTTTGAGGCAGTATCCTAGTAAGACCATGTAAATAGGTTAGTATCACACCAATCATAAAATGGTTTGGAAACAATGTTGATTCAACCAGTTTGTGCCCAATGGGCTGACTCTACCGAGTGTTACTGTTGATGAAAAGCATTTGATTTTTTAAAGAAATGTATTTGCATCTCTCTTGACTTTTTGAATGTAGTCATTTATTATTATTTTTTTGTATATTTTCCTTAGTGTCCACCAGAAGGATTTGGCTTTTACATTGTAAGCTATTTTGGAATGCAATGCGTCCTGTGACGCAAGTTTTTATTCAAACTCACCTGTTTTGTACTTTAGGGACTCTAGTGAGTATACTGGACCCTGGTTTTATGGACACACAATCAAATTTTTTTTTCCTGTACAGTGCTATATTTGTACCATATACATGTCCAGGGCCCCATTTTAAGCTGTCTGACCACAGTAAAAGTCCAGTAAGACTTCCTGACCTAGGTTTTTGTTCAAACTGCCCGGTTTTGTATTCTAGTGACTCTAGAATACACTTTAAGCTGTTTGACCACAGTAAGGGCTCTATTCAATCTGTATCGCAGAAGTTCAGCGTTACAACACTATTTACATTTAAAGGCAATATTCCTGCGTTAGCAGAGACTGCATTGACAGTAAATTATGCATATGTCGGCTCAATCGGAAATTAGCTTTACATTTCTATTGCACAATCTGTAACGCTTCAGCCCTAAAGGTCCAAAAACACTTCCTATGACCTAGCTTTTTGTTCAAACTGATCTGTTTGGTACAGATAATTGTCTATGATGCAATATGTATGTCCAATATGAAAAACAAACTGCATTTAAGCTGATTGGCCACACTTTAAGGGCCGCAAAATGAGCAGCGAAGATCCTCTGGGTGTAAACTTTGGAAAATAGAAATGCTCCTTAGTAGAATGACCCCCCTTTTACTGCGACACAACATACAGGCAATTATGTACGGTGCAATATGCATGTCTAATATGGAAAACATACTGAACATCGTGAATGGGCTGAATAACAATGGGATTTTAATGCATTTTCTAAAGTTTATTTCACATATATATATATATATATATATATATATATATATATATATATATATATATATATATCAGTGGGGAGAACAAGTATTTGATACACTGCCGATTTTGCAGGTTTTCCTACTTACAAAGCATGTAGAGGTCTGTAATTTTTATCATAGATACACTTCAACTGTGAGAGATGGAATCTAAAACAAAAATCCAGAAAATCACATTGTATGATTTTTAAGTAATTAATTTGCATTTTATTGCATGACATAAGTATTTGATCACCTACCAACCAGTAATAATTCTGGCTCTCACAGACCTGTTAGCTTTTCTTTAAGAAGCCCTCCTGTTCTCCACTCATTACCTGTATTAACTGCACCTGTTTGAACTCGTTACCTGTATAAAAGACACCTGTCCACACACTCAATCAAACAGACTCCAACCTCTCCACAATGGCCAAGACCAGAGAGCTGTGTAAGGACATCAGGGATAAAATTGTAGACCTGCACAAGGCTGGGATGGGCTACAGGACAATAGGCAAGCAGCTTGGTGAGAAGGCAACAACTGTTGGCGCTATTATTAGAAAATGGAAGAAGTTCAAGATGACGGTCAATCACCCTCGGTCTGGGGCTCCATGCAAGATGTCACCTCGTGGGGCATCAGTGATCATGAGGAAGGTGAGGGATCAGCCCAGAACTACACGGCAGGACCTGGTCAATGACCTGAAGAGAGCTGGGACCACAGTCTCAAAGAAAACCATTAGTAACACACTACGCAGTCATGGATTAAAATCCTGCAGCGCACGCAAGGTCCCCCTGCTCAAGCTAGCGCATGTCCAGGCCTGTCTGAAGTTTGCCAATGACCATCTGGATGATCCAGAGGAGGAATGGGAGAAGGTCATGTGGTCTGATGAGACAAATATAGAGCTTTTTGGTCTAAACTCCACTCGCCGTGTTTGGAGGAAGAAGAAGGATGAGTACAACCCCAAGAACACCATCCCAACCGTGAAGCATAGAGGTGGAATCATCATTCTTTGGGGATGCTTTTCTGCAAAGGGGACAGGACGACTGCACCGTATTGAGGGGAGGATGGATGGGGCCATGTATCGCGAGATCTTGGCCAACAACCTCCTTCCCTCAATAAGAGCATTGAAGATGGGTCGTAGCTGGGTCTTCCAGCATGACAACGACCCGAAACACACAGCCAGGGCAACTAAGGAGTGGCTCCGTAAGAAGCATTTCAAGGTCCTGGAGTGGCCTAGCCAGTCTCCAGACCTGAACCTAATAGAAAATCTTTGGAGGGAGCTGAAAGTCCGTATTGCCCAGCGACAGCCCCGAGAACTGAAGGATCTGGAGAAGGTCTGTATGGAGGAGTGGGCCAATATCCCTGCTGCAGTGTGTGCAAACCTGGTCAAGACCTACAGGAAACCTATGATCTCTGTAATTGCAAACAAAGGTTTCTGTACCAAATATTAAGTTCTGCTTTTCTGATGTATCAAATACTTATGTCATGCAATAAAATGCAACTTAATTACTTAAAAATCATACAATGTGATTTTCGGGATATTTGTTTTAGATTCCGTCTCTCACAGTTGAAGTGTACCTATGATAAAAATTACAGACCTCTACATGCTTTGTAAGTAGGAAAACCTGCAAAATCGGCAGTGTATCAAATACTTGTTCTCCCCACTGTATATATATATATGTTATGTGGATACCTGCTCGTTTAATATCTCATTCTAAAATCATGGGCATTAATATGGAGTTGGTCCCCCCTTTGCTGCTATATCAGCCTCCACAGTTCTGGGAAGGCTTTCCACTAAAATTGCTGCGGGGACTTGGTTCCATTGAGCCACAACAGCATTAGTGAGGTCGGGCACTGATGTTTGGTGATTAGGCCTGGCTCGCAGTCGGCATTCCAAATCATCACAAAGGTTTTCGATGGGGTTGAGGTCAGGGCTCTGTACAGGCCAGTAAAGTTTTTCCACTCCATTCTCGACAAACCATTTCTGTATGGAACCGCTTTGTGCACGGGGGCATTGTCATGCTGAAACAGGAAAGGGCCTTCCCCAAACTGTTGCCACAAAGTTGGAAGCACAGAATCGGCTAGAATGTCATTGTATGCTGTAGCGTTAAGATTTCCTTTCACTGGAACTAAGGGCCTAGCCCGAACCATGAAAAACATCCCCAGACCATTATTCCTCCTCTACCAAACTTTACAGTTGGCACTATGCATTGGGGCAGGTAGCGTTCTCCTGGCATCCGCCAAACCCAGATTTGTCCGTTGGACTGCCACATTTTAGCATGTCAATCTTGGTGGGGCAAACAAAACAAAAAATGTGGGATGCATGCCAGCAAAGCCACTACACTACACAACACAACACTAAACAATACATTAATTGCACTATAACAAACGGTGCCCACAAACTGTTAGGGCCTACATAAAGCTGTCCCAACAGCAGAGTCCCAACAGCAGTCCCAACGCCTTACCACTGCTACACCTGTCTAATAGCAGAGCCTTGTCTGGCAGCTAACGGTTCATTCAGCCTCATTTACTTAAAAAAAAACATAGCTGATATGGCTGACTTGCTTAAACAAATGTGGTTTCTACTGACAATTGAGATGTACAAACTATGGCATAAGGGGACGATAAGTGGATAAGAGGCAATCCGTAATTTCGATTAAGACATTAATGAGCGAGCTAGGACGGACGTAGTCAATATAACTATTTGTTCAGCACTTTTGAAATGTACAGCGACAGAATTCAGAGCAAGGCCATTCTTACAGTGTTCTCCCTGTACACCAAGTCAAAACCGTAGGATAAATAAAGGGGGCATATAAGCAGACAATGAAAGCTCTTACAATATTCAATGATTAATTTCTCTAAAACAGGTTATAGGCTACATGTGCACCATCAAGTCAGAACAGTAGGCGAAATCTTGAACTCACTGAAGTCAGATTTCGTAGTTCTGAGTTAACAGTTGTTTTGAGCGCGATACAATATCATGCTTAATTGACAGCATTGCCAATGTTGAATGTGTATCATTTTAAGCTTGGAAAAGAGACCCTTAAGACTTGGGACCACACAGCCACTCCACTGAATAGCAGGCTAGTGATTGCTTTGCAATGCTTGTAGTTAGCCACTGATTCCTTCCGAAAACACTCATTGTTGAATTTGCGATTTCCAACTTGTTGTGTAATATTTATGTCCAATGGCCGATGAGCTCCGGTACGTTTTATCTATAATTTCTCTTAATTATTTCTCTCCATATGACAAGGATTAAAAAGGATTTGCCAGTAGATTGTCGACTTGATTCATGATGATGACTGCTAGCTAAGATTTAGAAAGTATGATGTTGACATGATCAGTCCAATCAAAGCTACTGTAGATATAACGTAATTTGACATCATTTTATCTGTGGCCAGTGACCTTGAGCCTTCTTGAACGGGCACTTCTAATTTAACTCTATGGCAGCACCCAAGGGACTTGAATTCTCGAGCTCTACCTTTAGACTTGTTTGCAAACTGATTTGTGACATGTATTAATGCCAAAATAACATGCAAAACAGGCAAGCAACATTTTTTAAATGTATTTTTATTTTGCTAAAAATGTGGGTCTCAAATCAGGTGGGGCTCTGCCCCTGAATGACGGGTCGCCACTGCATGTTTCATCACTCCAGAGAACGCTTTCCACTGCTCCAGAGTCCAATGGCAGTGAGCTTTACACCACTCCAGCCGACGCTTGGCAATGTGTATGGTGATCTTAGTCTTGTGTGCAGCTGCTCGGCCCATTTCATGAAGCTCCCGACAAACAGTTCTTATGCTGACGTTGCTTCCAGAGGCAGTTTGGAACTCGGTAGTGAGTGTTGCAACGGAGGACAGACGATTTTTAAGTTGCTTCTAGACATTTCCACTTCACAATAACAGCACTTACAGTTGACTGGGGCAGCTCTTTGATGAATTGACTTGTTGGAAAGGTGGCATCCTATGACGGTGCCACGTTGAAAGTCACTGAGCTCTTCAGTAAGGCCATTCTACTGCCAATGTTTGTCAATGGAGATTGCATGGCTGTGTGCTCGACTTTATACACCTGTCAGCAACGGGTGTGGCTGAACTAGCCGAATCCACTAATTTGAAGGGATGTCCACATATTTTTGTACATATAGTGTAAGTCATTTCAAGCCTTATTCATACAGTTTTGTTGAATAGGAAATACATCATATAAAATATTTCATATTTGTACTGTGTACTTGAGTCCTCAAAAGTGACTACACCTCATTTATAACTATTTAACTAGGCAAGTCAGTTAAGAACAAATTCTTATTTACAATGACGCCTACACCTGCCAAACCCAGATGAAGCTAGGCCAATTTTGCGCCGCCCTATGGGACTCCCAATCACGGCCGGTTGTGATACAGCCTGGAGTCGAACCAGGGGGTCTGTAGTGACGCCTCAAGCACTGAGATGCAGTGCCTTAGACCGCTGCGCCACTCGGAAGCCCAGTATGCTGCATTACTAGTTATTGTTTATGGCCCTCTCACGATAAATAATTACTTTTGGGAATTACGTAGATGACATTTTCGATTACATTTAGTTACATTTAACTGGTTAAACAACACTCTAAGTGCTACCATTTCCTAACAAAATGTTTGTATAATTTTTTACAGTCTTCATTACGATACTTTTATTTTGAAGGGAAATCTCCGAGGTCACCGCCTTATTCTTTCTAGGTCTTGCTTATTCTTGCTCGCTTCTCAGAGGTCTGACTGTCCTACTGACGGCCAAAAATCTATACCTCAGTGCCAAAAATGCACAACAGTCCTTCTGATTACAGACACTTTTTTCTTAAAGGGAAAGAATCACTGTCATTGATTTTTTTTTAACCTAATCATTTTTGGGTGTTCTGGAATTTGCAACAGACAGATAAACCATACATCATTTCTATTCAGTAATAGCTAATTACCAATGCTAATTAACCATGATTTAAAAAACATGCACATAAATATAATGTAATGATAAATGTTTTCATGAAGATAATGGAAAGCCAGCCAACCAAAATGGTGCACACGCTGACAACCCTGAATCGAGGGTTGATTCGACAGTGAGCACGTGAACTCCAGCTGGCAGCATTGCGATTGGCTGTTACCAGTGTCCGTCTAGATAACCAGACACAGGGTTCGGTTGTGATCAAAGCAAGCAGCGGCAGCGAGTCGTCTGAGCCCAGAGTGACAGGGCGTTATTTACATGATTAGAATATACAATAGGCAATATTGTATCGAAGGAATAATAGAAACATATCTTAAACAATCAGTTCGTCATGGAGTCCTATGACATTATAGCTAACCAGCCGGTTGTGATCGATAATGTAAGTATGATGTCACTCATCCACACCCTGCCTTGCCCGCTAAATGACTACTCAGGGAGGTTAGCTAGCTAGCTTATTGTGTTGGAAGCTTTGATATCTGACATTACTGAATACTGTGTACTAGCTTGCTATTCATCAATATATTCCAGTTGCACTTAGCTAGCTAGCTCTTCCCATGTGCACATCGTGTAGAATGCCTCAATTTATTTTTGTTGCATTGCATAGCTTGTTAGCTAACTTGTGCTGCAGAACCAGCTTGCGAGTGCTAGCTATCCAGCTTACGTTACGTTATTTTTCATCTAAACGCTGTATAACGCTAGCTACATCTCCATCATATTTTCTGTGCTGGAAGAATAACAATATGCATATGATAAAATCATAGTTGCATCAGCTACTAGGAAGCTAGTTGCAACACCGGCTAGACACAATTGTGTCGCCGGGAGACTAACCCCACCTTGGCTTGCTAACGGCTAGCCATCTATGCTGAGTCTTTCCATGTCGTTTCAGCAAGCCATGACCCCCACCATCTCCGATTGTTCTGACATTTTCTCCGTAGTTAGAAACAGATAGGATTTACATTCCTGAAACATTATTTGGTTGAAATGTAGTTTTATCTCGGAGAAATTAAGCTAATTGATTGCACCCAAATTGGTAATTTTTGTTAGACCATTCCTGGTGAACAAGCAAACTATTAGACTACAGCAGTTCTAATGGTTTCAATGTTATGGTCTCTGATGGTCTTCAATGGTAAAAGTCCCAAACACACACTGTATAGTGTTTTGCAATTGGTGTTTTTTGTTGTTATTGGTAAATGTCACTAATCACAATACATATAGAGCTGTTTCCTGATTATTTTATTGAAAAACATAAGACTGCCATGCAATTAATTATGTTATTATGGTTGTCACTATATTTTAGCCCATTTGTATTGTTATATTTTAGGCTTATAGAAAAAGTCTGCATATGAGAATTGCATATGGATAGCCCTCTCAGAGAGCGGCCACTTGTTGGACTATTCAAGGAGAGTTGGGATGAAGTATTAGGTTGCTAAGAGATGGGCAAACTGAATTGCTTTCATGGAGGACTGGCTTGAATTGAGCCAAATCTATTGTTTTACAACCTAAAGTTGCAAAATAAATGTTGTGATCTATTTAATAAACAAAAGGGACCAGCAAACTGGATAAAGTGTGGCGGTATAGCAGAAACAGCGACATCTAGTGGTCAAAACATGGTACTGTCATACTACCTAATGGGAAATAATGCAAGCGACTTCAATTACAAATTTCTCTGAACAGGAGGAAAAAACAACACCAGATTTACAGGAAATACATTACATAGTATGGAGAAGAAATACTCCAAGCCACAGCTTCATACTACTTGTTTAACATAGATAACTTATACTGTTTACTGGTTGTTGGAGTGGGATTGGTGTGGGGTGTATGTGGATGGATTTTCACAATATTGGGGGGATTTTTGGGGAATGCTAATCGTATCTGTTAATAACTACATAAACAATTTTAGAGCAATCTGAGATGGTGGGTGTCATCCATTTTCTTATGCTTTTTGAGGTGGATCGTCTCTGATGCTAGCCCTGCATTGCCAGAGAAATTGGCTAGCTAACAGCATTAGCAAGTGCTAACTATCGCCATCAGTCACTGATCATGCGCCTTAGCGTATACCAGTCTAAAAATAAACAACTTCAATCCAAAAAAAACTACTTGAAATTGCATTTTCAATTTCTTTGCTAGATTATTTATCCTGAATGAGTGTACCCAACCTTGCAGGTTGTTGTCAACATAGTACCTGTGTCATCTGTTGCCCTGATTAGCCCTGAGGCCTGTCATGGGCTCTGTCTGAAAGCTATACAAGTAGCATACTGTTTTACATGAGTGGCACTCAAACCCTTATGAAACTTTTAATTATAAAGCCCTGTGATGCTGCCATGACCCAGCAGACAAAGGCTGGAGAGTGTGTGATGTCTTAGCCAGAGAGGGATGATGCCTTCTTTGGCTTCAGGCTGTGTCTTATGAGACACACACACGAGGAGTGTTAATTGCAGTGGGTGAGGACAGAGAACACAAGCAGTCATAGCTCAATATGGACCCCTTTCTCTCCTCTCTGTTTTTATTTCTTCCCCCTATTTACCTCTATCGTACTTTCTCTCCCCAGGGTTCAGGTGTTGTCAAAGCTGGCTTTGCTGGAGACCAGATTCCCAAATACTGCTTCCCCAACTAGTAAGACCTCAATTTTTACTTATCCTACACCAATAACACACTGCTGATATTCAGTCAGATAGCATCCAAGGGATTTGGGTTGTGTTCATGAATCTGTTGTGTTCTGCTGTGTGTGTGATCCAGTGTGGGCCGTCCCAAGCATGTGCGCGTGATGGCAGGAGCCCTGGAGGGGGACCTCTTCATTGGACCCAAAGCAGAGGTAGGCTTCACACCATAGGCTTCCTCACACACTATGAATGGGCCTGTCACAACAAGCCTCTAACTAACCCTTCTCTTACCCTTCCCCTCTCAGGAGCACAGAGGGTTACTGTCAGTGAGGTATCCCATGGAGCACGGCATAGTGAAGGACTGGAACGACATGGAGAGGATCTGGCAGTACGTCTACTCCAAGGAACAGCTGCAGACCTTCTCAGAGGAGGTGAGCTCTCCTCTCTTTTATAACCTTATTCCTTGTTTTGGTGGTCATTGCAGAACAGTCGACCACATGCTTCCTTCAGTAGCCACGGTCACTGGCTTTAGTCGCATATGATAAAACTGTCCCTCTCCCTTTCCTTCTCTCTCCTTCCCTCCAGCACCCTGTCCTGTTGACTGAAGCGCCTCTGAACCCCAGTAAGAACAGGGAGAAGGCGGCTGAGGTTTTCTTCGAGACCTTCAACGTCCCCGCCCTCTTTATCTCCATGCAGGCAGTCCTCAGTCTGTGAGTATGTTTCCCCGTGTGTGTGTGGTCGTGTCTCACACACGCTTTTGTGTGTGTGTTATACTCTCATCCCTCTCTTGCCCAGCTATGCAACAGGGCGTACCACGGGGGTGGTGTTAGATGCGGGTGACGGGGTGACCCACGCGGTGCCCATCTACGAGGGCTTTGCCATCCCCCACTCCATCATGAGGGTGGACATCGCTGGCAGGGACGTGTCCCGCTACCTCCGGCTGCTGCTACGCAAGGAGGGCTACGACTTCCACACCTCCGCAGAGTTTGAGGTTGTTCGCACCATCAAAGAGGTACGGGACGGACTGTGTGTACATGTGCGTGTGACACACACACACACACACACACACACGTAACCAAACTAAAAGAAACGCAGGGCTCTATAGCTGTCAATAGGAATTTGGTGATAATGTGTGTGTTTCTGTCCTCAGAGAGCCTGCTACCTGTCCCTGAACCCCCAGAAGGATGAGACTCTGGAGACAGAGAAGGCTCAGTACACCCTCCCCGACGGCAGCACGCTGGATGTTAGTATTTAACACACACCTTCATTTTCTTTTGAAGGACTACAAACATCAACAACATCATAATCACCATGATGACCCTGAGCCTAATCTGACACCCAGTTGACCCTAACTCTGACCGTTGACCTCTGCCCCCTGTCCAGATTGGTCCAGCCCGGTTCCGAGCACCAGAGCTGCTGTTCAGGCCAGACTTGATCGGAGACGAGAGCGAGGGGATCCATGAGGTGCTGGCTTTCGCCATCCAGAAGTCTGACATGGACCTCCGACGCACACTCTTCTCCAACATTGTACTGTCTGGAGGATCTACACTGCTCAAAGGTTACACACACACACACACACACACTGACTGTTCGACATCAACTAATACCAGTGTGTTGTGAATGGAAAGTGGGTGTTTTCTCGTGGTTTAAGGCTTCTTAGCTCAGCATTGCACACACACACACACACACACACTGTTAGCTAACATAGTATTTTCTGCTGCAGGCTTCGGTGACAGGCTACTAAGCGAAGTGAAGAAGCTCGCTCCCAAAGACGTGAAAATCAAGGTATAGTAACTAATAACCAAGTTCATGCCCAGGGGCCTCTTCTTGGCCAGAGCTCAGCATGTTAGTATAAGCCTGATGTTTTTAGCATATGTTGGCAGGATGTTGTCGCGTCAACAAGCCCCTGCTGACTTCCTGTCTCTCTCGCTCTGTTTCATGTCCAGATCTCCGCCCCTCAGGAGAGGCTGTACTCCACGTGGATTGGGTAAGAGATCACCACACACACACCAGGGATGCAAGCTCGTTGCCTTTCGGCGGTATTCACCGTTTTGATCTCAAAATAGGCCGTCCATGTGAATCGTGTAGATCCGAAGAACATTTTGGTTATCATTGACATGTTGAAATCATTGACTGAGAACAGAATGCATCCCAGTAAGGGAATATCGGGAGTTCAGAGCATGATGTCAGATCAGAATCAGTGCTTCATCCAATATCATGTGTGACCGCTGTGATCAGCCAGCCACATCGTCTGCCAACCATTGTAATGGCGCTGGAGGGGATGGCTGCCGTTTTATGGACTCTTAACCAAACGTGCTATTTTGTGTTTTTTTTTCTCGCATTGTTTATAACTTATTTTGTACATAATGTTGCTGCTACCGTCTCTTATGACCCAAAAGAGCTTCTGGACATCAGAACAGCGATTACTCACCTTGAACTGGATGAATAATTTTTCTTTAATGAGTCGGATGAGAGGGATTTGCTCCGGACACCCGACAGGGCCCTCATCCCCGTCATTCGCAGTAGAAAGAAAATGAGATATCGTGGAAGGAGATCGGGGCGTCTGGTAAGGAGCCGGCGACGAGTGGCTAATCTTCCTTTGCCATCGATACTATTGGCCAACTTACAATTGCTTGATAATAAAGTGGACGAACTACAGGCACGTATATCCTACCAACGGGACATTAAAACTGTAATATCTTATGTTTCACCGAGTCGTGGCTGAACGAAGACATGAATAACATACAGCTGGCGGGTTATACACTGTATCGGCAGGATAGAACAGCAGCCTCTGGTAAGACAAGGGGTGGCGGTCTATGTATATTTGTAAACAACAGCTGGTACACGATATCTAAAGAAGTCTTGAGGTTTTGCTCGCCTGAGGTAGAGTATCTCATGATAAGCTATAGACCACACTATCAACAAAGAGAGTTTATCTATATTCTTAATCTATTTTCGTAGCTGTCTATTTACCACCACAAACCGATGCAGGCACTAAGACCGCACTCAATGAACTGTATACGGCCGTAAGCAAACAGGAAAAAGCTCATCCAGTGGCGGTGCTCCTAGTGGCCTGGGACTTTAATGCAGGGAAACTGAAATCCATTTTACCTAATTTCTACCAGCATGTTAAATGTGCAACCAGATGGAAAAAAACTCTAGACCACCTTTACTCCACACACAGAGACGCGTACAAAGCTCTCCCTCGCCCTCCATTTGGCAAATCTGACCATAATTCTATCCTCCTGAATCCTGCTTACAAGCAAAAACTGAAGCAGGAAGCACCAGTAACTCGGTTAATAAAAAAAGTGGTCAGATGAAGCAGATGCTAAGCTACAGGACTGTTTTGCTAGCACAGAATGGAATATGTTCGGGGATTCTTCCGATGGCATTGAGGAGTACACCACATCAGTCACTGGCTTCATCAATAAGTGCATCGATGATGTCGTCATACATCATACGTCATACGTATGTGTTACATACCCCAACCAGAAGCCATGGATTACAGGCAACATCCGCACTGAGCTGAAGGGTAGAGCTGCCGCTTTCAAGGAGCGGAACTCTAACCCGGAAGCTTATAAGAAATCCCGCTATGCTCTCCGATGAACCATCAAACAGGCAAAGCGTTAATACAGGACTAAGATCGAATCGTACTACTCCGGCTCCGACGCTTGTCGGATGTGGCAGGGCTTGCAAACTTTTAAAGTCTACAAAGGGAAGCACAGCCGCGAGCTGCCCAGTGACACGAGCATACCAGACGAGCCAAATTACTTCTATGCTTGCTTCGAGGCAAGTAATACTTAAACATGCATGAGAGCATCAGCTTTTCCGGACGACTGTGTGATCACGCTCTCCGTAGCCGATGTGAGTAAGACCTTTAAACAGGTCAACATTCACAAGGCCTCAGGGCCAGACGTATTACCAGGGTGTGTACTCCGAGCATGCGCTGACCAACTGGCAAGTGTCTTCACTGACATTTTCAACCTCTCCCTGTCTGAGTCTGTAATACCAACATGTTTCAAGCAGACCACCATAGTCCCTGTGCCCAAGAACACTAAGGTAACCTGCCTAAATGACTACCGACCCGTAGCACTCACGTCTGTAGCCATGAAGTGCTTTGAAAGGCTGGTCATGGCTCACATCAACACCATTATCCCAGAAACCCTAGACCCACTCCAATTTACATACCGCCCCAACAGATCCACAGATGATGCAATCTCTATTGCGCTGTCCACATCACCAACAAACTAACATGGCCCAAGCACACCAAGACAGTCGTGAAGAGGGCACGACAAAACCTATTCCCTCTAAGGAGACTGAAAAGATTTGTAATGGGTCCTCAGATCCTCAAAAGGTTCTACAGCTGCACCATCGAGAGCATCCTGACTGGTTGCATCACTGCCTGGTATGAGGTGTGAATGAAGGAGTCAGGCGCAGGATGTAAACCACCGAAGTCCAGAGTTGATTCCGTTTACATAAATAAAACGCACCCAGCGTCAAAACGAAACTATCACAAGGGAAATATTCCACCTTGGCAATAACAAATGGAAGAGTAGCTGAACCTACTTGCGCTCACAATGAAACAATCACTCACAAAGACGAGGGGAACACTTATACACATACTAATTAGGGAAATGAGCACCGTGTGTGTGATTGACAAGACAAGTGGAGTGATGAGAATGGGATCGGCAGTAGCTAGTAAGCCGGTGACGACGAACGCCGAAACCTGCCCGAACAAGGACGGGAGGCAGCCTCTGCAGAAGTCGTGACAGGTGTGCAGACACTGATGAGTCTTCTGTTACATTTGTGTAATTATTGGAGCAGCTTGAGCGAAGTGGATACAGTATCTTTTCATTTAGCCTGTTAGAACCAAGAGCACAGGCCAGTCTGACTAGGCTTCGCTGTCACGCAGCCTCTGAGTGCCATAGAGGGGAAAACAGAGCACAGTGACAGTCATGCTTGCGCCGTTACATCTCTGATAACAGTGTATCTCTTGCCCAAACCATTCAAAAGTTCTGCCCCATTTACTGGAGCTACCTTTCTGCCGCAAGTTCGTGCGCATTTTATATAATTTCATAAACCATGTCGCGGGCCGTTTTTAAAGTGGAACTGACAGCGTTTTAGCAACATGAAATCCTATTGAAATCTGTTTATATACACCCACAGGAAGAATATGACACAATTTTTTTTTACATTTTCTGACAAGCGACCACTTAGATATGGTCACTTTCATACTTTCATAGAATGTTTAGGAATGACGTACAGCAAGGCATTTGTGAAAATTCTATAGCAATATAGAGTGGAAAAGCGGCCGTGCGTTTGGACAATTAATAGACACTGCAGCAAATAAAACCTAATAAAAACATATGTCTTGTCCAGGACCGGACTCTACACAGACCGGTGCACCATAGCCAATCAGAGCTACAGTAGGCCTATATGCAAATAAATCATTTGTCACACCGGCTTGCAGTCATTCACTTTGAACCGGACTGTGTGTATACAGGCAGTAACAACAGCGCAACTTTAGATCATTAGAAAGCATTGGCCAAAAGCCACAAAATACACCTGAATGGATTTCTGCAAATATGTAATTACCACGGGAGTCCTCGTACATTTGGAAACTTTACAGTCCTATTGATCAAACAACCATGAAAAGTTAGGCTCTCTCTCCCTCAGTTTCCTATCCACATCAACAACAAGAAGATCAACAACTAATGTTGCCAGAGCGAGATGAGCTAAAATCTAACAAGGGAACAGTAGATAAACCCTTTCAAACTTTTTCAGCTTGTAGTTGGCCGTCAAAAGAGCACCGATAAACAATGGGGAATAGTAGCCTGCTCACCCTTCTGCACTTTGCCTGCCAATGCATGCTTGTCCCCCAATGCATGCTGGTCCCAACCCACGTTTTAATAACTGAATGGGAACTTGCCTGCCTCCCTGCCCATTTGATCGATGCCAAATTTATATTGGATTGACAACTAAGACATATGCTAACTGTGGATAACAGTCGTTCAAGTTCAGCATAGCTAGCTAGCAAAGTGATTCACATTTCTTGCTAGCTAACCAAATGACACCTGCATCTTTAGCTGTAGCCACAGCAAAACGATATGGGGTGAAAAAGTCGGCCACTCACCCATTCGTCCAATGACATGACATCGTCCCAGAAGATAGCTAGCCAACGTTAGGCTCCGCGTTTGAAGCTTGCTAAAGAAATGGCTATATAAATAGATTAGCTAGCCTATTAGTCACGTTATGACTAACTTGTGATCATTGCCCTTGCTAGTTTGAATGTATTGACATTCGTCCGTTTTTGTCCAAAATATTGAGTAATTGAAACTGAATCCCTAATGGCTGGAGGCAGCAAACAATGTACCAGGCCAGCTGTGATTTACGACCTGATAGCACACTCACTCACTCATCTCTTATCCCTCTCCTCCCTCTTGTGTTCTGTGTAGTGGCTCCATCCTGGCGTCATTGGACACCTTTAAGAAGATGTGGGTCAGTAAGAAGGAGTATGAGGAGGACAGAGCACGGGCCATCCACAGGAAGACCTTCTAACACCGCTGCCCTTAAACTGCCCTCAACATTAGCTATCTGCCTCCAACCTTCCCTCACACTACCATCCAATGCTCCTGTATCGGCCCTCAGTTGCCCCACATTGCCAATTTGCCCCAGACAATTCCAACGGTCCCCATATTGCCCTCCATTACCATTCCATACAGCCCAATGTCTGCCCCAGTCTCTCCCCCTTTGTTACCCCCATCCTCTGGCCAGGGGAGTTTCTATATACACCCTCCCTCAGTTCAGCATGCCTTTTGTTGCCACCCACCCCACCCATGGGTGTAGGGAGAGAGCAGGGTGCCCCTTCAGGTAAACCTGTGACCCCCTCACCTCCTCCCTCCACACACACACCCCTCGACCCCAAACATACCCCTCACACACACCCAGGGCTGCGTGGGCATTTGTCAATACTGTGGACTGTCTGTTTTTCTGTTCTAAAGGGGGCAATGCTATACTCTACTCAAACCTGAAGTATTTATATTACTCTCCTATCTTCCCTACCTAGCGTCATATCATCCAGTGACAATGAAGGTGAATGTTTTTTTTGATACTGTAAGAATTTCATTCCAAACCGAAGAGATTGACTTTTGCTTTTTAAAAATGTTTAATATTTTGGTCATCACGGTAACAGATCACCATGTTGAAGTCACCATTGTTTTGTTGTTTTAGTTTTAGTTTCCATTTGTTTAATTAGTTCGTATTGAGGGTTAGGGTTATGACAGTCTGCTATTGGAATAGGTCATGCTGCTCTCTGTGGTCTGGGGTAAAGAATACCACTGTGTTTTACATTGGCTCATAAAACATCCAAGGAATTCATTGGAAAACATTAAAGGAACTTCTCTCTCCACCAACCCTCCTACAGGTGTTTAACAACAATGACTACTGGACATGTTTAGATGGCAGCGATGTTTAACGCTTCCTTATATTGATGTGTCAAAATATAAAGTATCTCCATTCGGTTAGCTGTGTTTTTTTCCTCTTTGTCTGAAAATGATGTTTGTGAAATGGTTTGATAACAGAGGAGTGATGAGATGTACCCTCCTCACTCAGTACAAAACCCAACAGGGGGATTTCAACATTATATGACCATTACTATTTCTAAATGACCGTTAAATATATGAAAGCTAAACTTTGGGACCTGTTGGAACCTTGAATGCCTTCTCCTTCTAAAATTTAAAACTGACAAAGTGCTGTCTGTGAAAAAGTTGGCATCCAGGCCTGCATCAGATGTGTTCCTGTTATTAGTGGTCTGTGTTAGACAGAGAGACTGGTCTGAGAGCTGTGTGCCTGTACAGGTTCAACTCTGAGGAGGTCTAAGTCTCCCCTAACCACTGATGCAGGGTCAGATTTATTCATCACCCAACTGGTTAACCTTCAGATTGTGTGAACGTTTATCTGATCCTAGACCTGGAGTGAACTCTGATCTCAGTGTTAGAGGTTAAGGGTCAGGGTCTAGCTGAGGATCTGTGGGAAGGCCACTGAGATCCTCCGACAAACATTTTCGCTTTTCTAGTGCTCCATATTTGGCTCCATTTAAACCATGGTGGAGATTAACTGTTAAATATGCAACTGTTATTTTAAAGCACCATAATTGTATGTATTGGATATAAACTTTGAGAGATGTTTAGTTGCTATAGACTTTAGTAGGACCATTCTCGTAGTAAGCACGTAGAAGCACAAGATGGTGGATTATTATCAGTTAGTTTCTACCCTCTATTCCCCTCATGTACCAGTAGAAGTCTGGGTGGTATTATGGCTAAGCTGGGTTCCCTGCATCTCAGTGGCAGGAAAAAGGTTGTGTCTAAACCTGTGTCCTTCTTACTCCTATGCCCCGGCACCGGAAAGTCCACTAGCATCTGGGTGTTTTTTAAAAGGTTCTAAACTTCATCAGCCTTGTGTACAGTGGAACGCTTTTCAAAAAGTCAACAACAACTAAAGAAGCTAGTTAAATACAGGAATAAAAATGTACAATACTGTTTATTCAAGTCTTGCTTTTACTTTTCATTTTGTAAATTCAGTATAATAAATAAGTTAATGACTGCTGTTGGAGGTGTCTGATGTGTTTTATATATAATTAATTATAATCATAATAACAGTAACCAACAGGATGCTATGAACTGTTTTAGACATTGTGACCCAGTTCAGTTACACTCGTAACTTTGGCCACATTTTATTAAACAAACGGACATATAAAGGCTTTATAAGGCATTCATTCGTAAGCTCTACACAAATGCTTTACGAAGTCATACCACATTTATAAGCGTCCTATTAAATAAACAGAGTGCTCTCTGGATCTTTTCTCAGTTACTTAATAAGAATACCATCTGCTGGCTGGATTTTAGGGTTGAAGTTGATCGCACCATACTGTTGATCGCACCATACTGTTGATTGCACCATACTGTTGATCGCACCATACTGTTGATTGCACCATACTGTTGATCGCACCATCCACTTTCCAAAAGCACTGAGAAGAAAGGAGGGAGGATGAGTTTACTCTCAAGTACCTGTGCATGGCCTACCTGTGCAAAGTACAGGCTTGAGGTGTGGAGTGTTCTATAAACATTGAATATACACTGAGTATACAAAACATTAAGAACTGCTCTTTACATGACAGACTATCCAGGTGAAGCTATGATCCCTTATTGATGTCACTTGTTAAATCCACTTCAATTAGTGTAGATGAAAGAGAGGAGACAGGTTAAATAAGGAGACAATTGGGACATGGATTGTGTATGTGCACCATTCAGAGGGTGAATGGGCAAGACAAAAAATGTAAGTGCATTTGAACGGGGTATGGTAGTAGGTGCCAGGTGCACCGGTTTGTGTCAAGAACTGCAACGCTGCTGGGTTTTTAATGCTCAACAGTTTCCCATGTGAATCAAGAATGGGCCACCCCCCAAAGGACATCCAGCCAACTTGACACAACTGTGGGAAGCATTGGAGTCAACATGGGCCAGCATCCCTGTGGAACGCTTTTGACACCTTGTAGAATCCATGCCCCTACGAATTAAGGTTGTTCTGAGGTCAAAAGTGAGGGGGAGAGGGGTGCAACTCAATATTAGGAAGGCGTTCCTAATGTTTGGTTTACATTTACATTTACATAATTTAGCAGACGCTCTTATCCAGAGCGACTTACAAATTGATGCATTCAACTTATGATAGCCAGTGGGACAACCACTTTTTTAAAAACTTTTTTTATTGATGGGGGAAGAAGGATTACTTTATACTATTCCAGGTATTCCTTAAAGAGGTAAGGGTTTCAAGTGTCTCCGGAAGGTGGTCAGTGACTCCGCTATCCTGGCGTTGTGGGGGAGCTTGTTCCACCATTGGGGTGCCAGAGCAGCGAATAGCTTTGACTGGGCTGAGCGGGTGCTTCCGTAAAGGTAGGGGAGCTAGCAGGTCAGAGGTGGATGAACGTAGTGCCCTCGTTTGGGTGTAGGGACTGATCAGAGCCTGAAGGTAAGGAGGTGCCGTTCCCCTCACAGCTCCGTAGGCAAGCACCATGGTCTTGTAGTAGATGCGAGCCTCAACTGGAAGCCAGTGGAGTGTGCGGAGGAGCGGGGTGACATGAGAGAACTTGGGAAGGTTGAACACCAGATGGGCTGCAGCGTTCTGGATAAGTTGTAGGGGTTTAATGGCACAGGCAGGGAGCCCAGCCAACAGCGAGTTGCAGTAATATGTGTTTAGCATATACTGAACAAAAATATAAGCACAACATATAGTTACAGTTCATATAAGGAAATCATTCAATTGAAATAAATTCATTAGGCCCTAATCTATGGATTTCATATGACTGGGCAGGGGCACAGCCATGGCTGGGCCTGGGTGGGCATAGGCCCACCCACGGGGAGCCAGGCCCAGCCAATCAGAATTCGTTTTCCCCCACAAAAGGGCTTTATTACAGACAGAAATACTCCTCCTCTTGGCAAAGGAGAAATGCTCACTAACAGGGATGAGAGAATTAAGCTTTTTGTGCGTGTGGAAAATTTCTAGGATCTTTTCTTTCAGCTCATGAAACATGGGACCAACACTTTACATATTGCGCTACAGAAGGCTATAATGGTCGCTAATACTATTAGGCTTGGGTGGGGGACTCAGGTGCAGAGACGGACACGCGGACAAAGAGGGTGAATTATGATGTAGTTTATTCAGCGTGTTATGGTAGAGAGAAGCAGTACAGGGTGGAGTAGCTTCAGGCTGGGGTAGGAGCTGAGTAGGGTGGAGAGCCAGTAGTCCTGAGGGCTGGATGACGAGGATATCAGACAACAGAGCAGGTTGCGGCGTGGGAATGGCAGGCAGGCAGGCAGCAGGAACAGACGAGATCTAATCGAAGGAGAGACAGGTTACAAACGTGGCAGAAACAACTATAATACTGAGAGAGTACAACTAAACTGAGACTTCTGTACGGGGCCAAGTTACCACAGGTAGTGTAGGAACGAACTGGCGCTGGAGAGGTGTCCAGCCCGGGTAGATAACTGCTGGTTGATTGTTGACAACGAGCTGCAGCTGGATGTAACTGATCTTGTGAGAGAATGGCCACGCCCCCTGACCTAGATCCTCTGACTGGACTGCACAGCAGGGGGAGACAGACACAAACAACACACACAGGGAAAAAGGGAAAGGAAAACCAGCAGGAACAGGACCAACAGTGCCGGACCGTAACAGTACCCCCCCCTCAACGGGCGCCACCCGGCGACCCACCCGGCTTGTCAGGGTGGTCCCTATGGAAGTCAGCCACCAGCTGCGGATCCAGTATAAATCGTCGGGGAATCCAGGACCTCTCCTCGGGACCGTATCCCTCCCAGTCCACCAGGTACTGAAACCCTCTACCACGCCTCCGGACGTCCAGCAGTCTCCGCACCGTGTAGGCTGGATGGTCGCAATCATACGCGGTGGCGGAGGGGGATCCACAGGCGGACACAAAGGGCTGGAGGAGACCAGCTTCAGCTGGGACACGTGAAATGTAGGATGGACTCTCATGGCCTGGGGAAGCTTCAACCGAACAGCCGAAGGGTTGATGATGGAGTCGATCTCGAAAGGACCCAAATACCGGGCGACAGCTCACGGGAGTCAGTGCGCAGGGGGATGTTGCTGGAGGAGAGCCAGACTCGCTGACCAGGCTGGAACTGGGGAGCGACTACCCTGTGCCTGTCCGCCACCCTCTTGTTACGCTCTGCTGTCCGTAGAAGAGCCTCACGGGTGTCCACCCACACCTTGCGGCAGCGACAGAAGGTTATCCTGAACTGACGGGGACGGCTAACTCCCTTTCCTGAGACGGGAACAATGGCGGTTGGTACCCCAAAGCCGCCTCAAATGGTGAGAGGCCGGTGGCAGATGAGGTGAGGGAATTGTGGGCATATTCGACCCACGGGAGATGTTTGGCCCAGGTGGACGGGTTCTGGGATGTCACACAGCGTAGAGCAGCCTCCAGGTCCTGATTGGTCCTCTCAGTCTGGCCATTGGACTGGGGATGGAAACCTGATGAGAGACTGACAGTGGCACCCAGAGCCGAACAAAACTCCTTCCATACCCGAGAAATGAACTGTGGGCCTCTATCGGACACTATGTCCACAGGTATTCCATGGGGACGGAATACATGTAGGACAAAGAGGTCGGCTGTCTCACTGGCAGATGGTAATTTTGGTAATGCAACAAAATGGGCAGATTTAGAGAATCTGTCCACGATGGTGAGTATGGTGTCATTACCCTCAGACATAGGAAGTCCAGTGACGAAGTCCAAGCCCACGTGAGACCAAGGACGACTCGGGACTGGGAGAGGCCGCAGCAGGCCCGAAGGAGCCCTGTGGGAAGCCTTATTTTGGGCACAGATGGAACAGGCCGCCACGTACTCCCCGGACGTCAGCCTCGGCGGATGGCCACCAAAAGTGCCTCTTCAGTAGCGACAGTGTACGGTTCATACCAGGGTGGCAGGAGAAGCGTGAGGTGTGGATCCAGTTGAGCACTTGCGGCCGCACGGCTGCGGGAACATAGAGAAGGTCGGGGGCCATCGGCCGGTCCAGGTTCCAACTCTTGTGCCGATCGGACGAGGGACTCGATTTCCCAGTGAACCGCCGCCACCAAACAGGAAGCGGGCAGAACAGATTCAGGATTGCTGGAGTCTTCATTGTCTGTAAACTGGCGAGAGAGAGCATCAGGCTTGACATTACGTGTGCCAGGACGATATGTTAAAATAAACTTGAACCTGCTGAAGAACAGAGCCCATCTGGCCTGACGGGAGTTCAGCCTCTTGGACGACTGGATGTAAGCCAGGTTCTTGTGGTCTGTCCAGACTATGAAGGGTTGCTCTGCTCCGTCTAGCCAGTGCCTCCACTCCTCCAACGCCAACTTGACAGCAAGCAACTCCCGGTTACCCACGTCGTAGTTCTTCTCAGCAGGGGTCAATCTCCTGGAGAAAAAGGCCACAGGATGGAGCTTCTGGTCCGTGGGGGAACGTTGTGACAGGACAGCCCCCCACCCCCCGAATCAGAGGCGTCCACTTCCACAATAAACTGCAAACTAGTGTCTGGATGAATAAGAACAGGTGAGGTGGTGAACAGTTCCTTCAATGTACTCACGGCTGACTCGGCCTCAGGCGTCCACAGGAATGGCACCTTAGGGGAGGTGAGCTTGGTCAGGGGGCAACCACTCGGCTGAAACCCCTGATGAAGCGGCGGTAGAAGTTGGCGAGGCCCAGGAAGCGTTGTAGCTGCTTCCGAGATGTGGGTGTGGGCCACTCCACAACCGCTCTGATCTTGTCAGGGTCTGGGTGACACTTGTCCCCGCTCGATAATAAAGCCCAAAAAGGGACGGACTGCCGGTGGAACTCACATTTTTCTGCTTTCACATACAGTTTGTTTTCCATGAGGCGTTGGAGAACCAGACGGACGTGGGAGACGTGTTCATCCTGTGACTTAGAGAATATTAGAATGTCATCCAAATAGACAAACACAAAAACGGTGTAGAAAATCCCTCAACACATCGTTAACCATGGCCTGAAACACTGCTGGGGCGTTAGTGAGACCGAATGGCATGACTAGGTATTCAAAGTGTCCGAGAGGGGTATTGAACCCAGTTTTCCATTCATCTCCCCGCCTGATCCTAACGAGGGGTGGTAAGCGTTACGTAGGGTCGAGTTTGGTAAACACAGTGGCACCATGAAGGGGTTCAAATGCTGAGTTGATGAGAGGCAGGGGGTATGTATTTCTGACTGTGATGTTATTTAGTCCTCTGTAGTCAATGCAGGGGCGTAATGTTTTGTCCTTCTTCTCTACAAAAAAGAACCCAGCTCCAACAGCGGAAGATGAGGGACGAATGATGCCAGAGGTTAGGGGAGTCGCCTATGTAGGTTTCCATAGCTTCTCTCTCAGGACGGGACAGATTGAAAAGCCGACTGGACGGCAAAGGGGCTCCAGGCAGTAACTCAATAGCGCAATCGTATGGCCTATGAGGTGGTAATGAAAGTGCCTTGGACTTACTGAATACCTCGGCCAGGTCCAGGTACTCCTCAGGGACTGAAGAGAGGTCTGGGGTTTTGACAGGGGAAGCAGGGGAGCCGACCGAGGGCGGAATAGCTTCGACCCAAGGCAAACAGAATGGCAGTGAGTGCTCCAACTGTGTATCTTGTGGTTTTGCCAGTCAATATGGGGGGTTGTGAAGGCTAAGCCAAGGGAAACCGAGGATAAGGGGGAGGCCGAGGAGGAGACTACTTTAAACTGGATGGTTTCTTTGTGATTGCCGGACAGCATGAGAGAAACGGGGACAGTTTGGTGGGTGATGTTGGCAAACTGATGGCCCAATAGCGGTTACTGTTATAGGGCTTAGGCAGGGGCTTAACAGGGATCTCAGCCTGAGTGACCAGGTTGATGTCAAGGAAACTATCCTCAGCACCAGAGTCGATTAGAGCCGCTAGTGGGAGAGATAGATTCCTGAACTGGACTGTAGCTGGGATAACTAGACGGGGTGCTGTGGGCATTGAGTCAGGTGTAGCACTCGCAAGTACGCCCACTTTTACCTGCGAGCTTGGTCTTTTGGGCGAACCGGACAGTTAACCAGGAAATGAGTGCGGTCCCCACAGCACATGCACTCACCAGCCCGCATGCGCCGTCGTTCCTTTTCGGCAGGGGACAGACGAGCACGGCCCAGCTGCATGGGCTCGTTAGTTCCGTGGAGGGATCCGCTGAGGTGTGGGCGGTGTCCAGTGGTGGTGTAGCTCGGGCTGCCGAAAGCGAGGGGGCCCCGCCTGTGGTGTGGACCCGACCGCCTCTCCTGTCTCCTCTCCCGTAGCCTGTTGTCTATTCGTGTAGCAAAGGAAACGAGAACATGAAGGTTAGCAGGCTCATCACGAACAGCTAGTTCATTCTTAATCGGGTCACTTAGACCGTTAACAAACGCTCCCTGAAGAGCTTCGTCATTCCACTTGGAATCGGCTGCCAAGGTCCAAAAGTCAATGGCGTATTCAGCCACGCTTACCCGTGCCCTGTCGTAGCTTCAATAGTCTCTTTGTGGCGGTCCCGCATGGTCCGGGTGATCAAACACAACTTTCAATTGAGAGGAAAAATCGTCAAACGACAGGCTGGCAATCTGCTGAGTAGAACAAGCCGCTTCTGCCCAAATCAAAGCTTTGCCCTCATTAACCCCAGTGCGTAATGTACCTTTGAGGATTCCGTGGAGAAAGACAGGGGCTTCTGTTGGAACACCAAGCGGCACTGAAGCAGGAAACCACGGCATTTGTTCAGGTCCCCGTGAAAGGTTCGGGTGAGGTTGTAGGGGGTTCCCGAAGGGCAGGAGCGGAAGCCGAACCTGGAGCCACTGTAGGAGGAACAGGCGGAGGAGAAACAGAGGGAGGAAGGGTAGTGAGTGTTACCAGGTTAGCTACCTGAGAGGAGAGATGAGATACTTGATCCAACAACTGCTGGTTGTTATCCAATAGAGTCCGGATGAGTTGGTCGTGTTGTCCCAACAGCGTTCCCTGTGAATGGAGGGCGCGTTGTATGCCATCACCGTTGTTTCATGTGGCATCTCTGCTGAGTCCATGTTTGGCCAGTTCGTTCTATTAGGCTTGGGTGGGGGACTCAGGTGCAGAGACGGACACGCGGACAAAGAGGGTGAATTATGATGTAGTTTATTCAGCGTGTTATGGTAGAGAGAAGCAGTACAGGGTGGAGTAGCTTCAGGCCGGGGTAGGAGCTGAGTAGGGTGGAGAGCCAGTAGTCCTGAGGGCTGGATGACGAGGATATCAGACAACAGAGCAGGTTGCGGCGTGGGAATGGCAGGCAGGCAGGCAGCAGGAACAGACGAGATCTAATCGAAGGAGAGACAGGTTACAAACGTGGCAGAAACAACTATAATACTGAGAGAGTACAACTAAACTGAGACTTCTGTACGGGGCCAAGTTACCACAGGTAGTGTAGGAACGAACTGGCGCTGGAGAGGTGTCCAGCCCGGGTAGATAACTGCTGGTTGATTGTTGACAACGAGCTGCAGCTGGATGTAACTGATCTTGTGAGAGAATGGCCACGCCCCCTGACCTAGATCCTCTGACTGGACTGCACAGCAGGGGGAGACAGACACAAACAACACACACAGGGAAAAAGGGAAAGGAAAACCAGCAGGAACAGGACCAACAGTGCCGGACCGTAACAAATACAGGACTAGTAAAGGCCCAGTGCACTACTTTTGTGCAAATATTTTTTTGGGCTAAAGAAATTCACTAATGTATTGATGAAATAGTGCTGAGCAGCTGCCTTCACTTCACAAGTAAGCAGTGTGTTGTGCTGGGGGAGCGCGAGGGAGCGGCACTCCCTCACTTTTTTCAATTTGAGAATACATGGAAAACTTTTCTGATCAATTCTAAATACATTTGCCTATATTTAAGTACCAAAAAACCGATAGAATGACAAACCAAATAAATACGTAGGCTACAGCAGCCAAGAAGTAGGTAAATGGTGGATTCTTCCCTGTTTTCTCTCTTACGAATGATGAAGAACTGTAGGCAACGTGTGCACTGCGGAGGCCCGTTGGAGACTTGACAAGTTAAGATAATCAGAATGTTGAAAAAGAATTCTAAATTAACCGTGTCTGCATTGACATTCTTAAAACACCACCGACCTGCTCTTACGCAGTGGAACTTAGAACGATATGTGAGCACTTGGTTACAGCGACACCATTCCGCCAGGACACCCAATCCAGAGTGGCCACCGCAAAACCGAAGAGCCTGACCCTCTCTGGAAGTTGCTGGAGCCCTGCTTGTGATATTTAGCCTATATTGGATATTGGTTGAGACGCAGGGCACGTTCTAGCTTGGTAGGCTATGTCGGGGTGGGAAAATGTACATGTAAATTGGACCAAATTAGAGGTAATAATGCATGTAGGTTATAGTTTATTGAGATGCATGAATACACCATACCAAAAGCTTGATTATATGGCTGTTTTAAAACACATTTCCTGCAATTCTATGTAGTTGATGGATCGGTTAGTTCCAACTGGGATTGGATTGAAACCCTACAGTATGGTAGCCCTCCATGAACAGGGTTGGAGAGCCCTGTGGTGATAGGCTATTCAATAGGCTACATCTGTCGGTACAAACTTTGATTGAGGAAATGATGACATCGTTGACATTTTTTACCCGCTCCGTCACCTAAAACAATAGCACTACACCACTGCAAGTAAGATCTGTGGTAGGTCTGTATCCGGTGGTGTCTGTGTGCTGCATGTGTTCCCTGCTGGCTTCATCCATCTGAGCAGAAGCCAAAATGCAACCATCCTGTGCTCATTACGAACAGAGTAATAAAGGACCTTGAATGACAGCACCATGGACAACGTCGTTCATCCGGAGACTTCGTGCCACTATTTTGATCTGCCACTGACCACGTTTTAGCCTTCTCCATTTACATTGTGTCATAGCCTACATTGGATTAGCCTACACTGTAATTCATTAAATTGGACTGGATTATTTTACCGCACCAGCATTGCAATCCAGTGCATGTACGATTTATTCAATAAACAGAGATATATTGCGGCGCTGTAAAAAAATGTTTGGCTGCGCTACAGAAGGCTATATCTGTCCGCTAATACAGGACTAGTAAAGGCCCATTGCACTACTTTTGTGAAAATGGATATAAAAACATGTTTTTTTATCAATATTGATTTTTTATTCCGATTTTTCAGGAGGTGCTGCAGCACCCTCAGCACCCCTACTTCCTGTAGCTATGGTAACAATGATAGAATTATTGCATTGATCTGGGAAAACGATACTAAACCAACTATTGAAAGTGAAATGAGGTTGTGGTTTTATTTCTCTTTTCATTTGTAGGCCTAGTACCACATTTGATTATCAAGCTATATAATAATAATGATGATAAAAGTAATAATAATATATTTATTTTATATAGCACTTTTCATTACAAACAGAATCTCAAAGTTGCTTTAAAAAACAAACACAAAAACAGATGGCAGATTCTTTGGCAGAGTCTTGAGCGGTTGGCTTCCACTGCTTCAGATGATAAGGCATTGAGGCAGTATGCATAGGCAGTTGCTTGAGCGGGGGGGCAAATCAAATGTTATTTGTCACATGCAGCGTAAACAACAGGTGTAGACGAACAGTTAAGTGATTACTTGCGGAGTTAAATAAAAATAGAAATGGTGACACAGAATAAATACACAGTGAATAATGAATAACAATAACAAGTTATTGGGGATTTATTATTCTCCTAAATTGATGGGATGACTAACTTAGAAAGAATGCATTCTTGACTGGGCTAATGTAGGCTGTGACACCTGGCAGGCTGTGATTGATGTGAAGAGCTGTTTTAGGGGGTAAAATGAGATAAGGATTGTGTCTCCAAATGCTAGACTATACTGGTTCTTTGTGATCTGTGAGCCTTCCTTGGACGTAGGAATGATGTCTAAGGGAGCTGGCTCTTCTCACTATGACAGGTTGTTATGATATGGACATATGCCTGGTAACAGAGATGCATCAACGGATTGGCTGAGTAAAGTTTAAACCACACTCAGTCCTCTACTCTAATTGGCCAGCAGAAAGGTGGGAAACTCCCTCTGTCAGAGTATTTGGGTATTGAATCTGAAACAATGTTTTAGTTCTCTGGGGTGCCCTGCGAGGTATCTCAGAGAGCCCGTATATACGAAACATCATATTTACCATTGAAGGTTTTTGCATTAATTAAAATAACTAGTATATCTTAGACGTCGTGTTGACCTCTTTTGTTCCTAATACCAGATTTGAATTGACGTGACTTTGACAAAGTAAAAAATAAAATGGCTATATACAGGGACTACCAGTACTGAGTCTATGTGCAGGGGTACGAGGTAATTGAGTTAGCTATGTACATAGAGGTAGGGGTAAAGTGACTAGGCAACAGGATAGATAATAGACAGTAGCAGCAGCGTGTGTGCGAGTGTGAAAGTGTGTGTGTGTGAGTTTGTGTGTGGCGTGACGTCAGTATGCATGCATGTGTGATGTTATGTGTGTGTGGGTGTATGCAATGTGTGTATGTGTGTGTTGGGGTGTCAGTGTAAGTATGTGTGAGTGTGTGGGTAGAGTCCAATATGTGTGCATAGAGTCAGTGCGAAAGAGTTAGTGCAACAAAGGGTCAATGCAGGTAGTCCGGGTAGCCATTTGATTAGCTATTTAGCAGACTTGTTTAGCAGTCTTATGGCTTAGGGGAAGAAGCTGTTCAGGGTCCTGTTGGTTCTGCCGTGGTGCACTGGTACCGCTTGCCATGCGGTAGCAGAGAGAACAGTATATGGTTTGGATGGCTGGAGTCTTTGACATAGATGGAACAGTCAGGTAGAAATGTCAGTCAGGCCAGGAGCTCTTCATCAGGCACTTGACGTCTACGATGTTCAGCTCCTCTCTGTAGGTAGGCTGGATCGTCAACTCCCGAAAGTGTAGCACCCAGGTGCTTCGGCAGCTGTAAAAGCACCAGAAAAGACCACCACACCTTGGTGGTATCCGGAACAGTCCCCTTCGAGGCGAGCCTATAGTCTCTCATCCCCGCACACAGCTTTCAACCTCCTTTCATATAGTAATATAGTAGTATTCACATTCTACTTTATGCTATATTTGTAATTGTGTCTGCCTGGAATTGTGTGTGATGTATTTTAAAGTTAAAATACTTCTTGTCATTTTATGTCTATTGTAGTTTTTAATTGAGCTTTGTTTATGCATGTATTTGTGAACATGACACAGAACATTTAATTAAACCAGAAATGTTTTCTATTTCTGAACAGCTCATTTGAACGTCATCACCACTGGGATTGTGAAGGCTGATGTTGGTGAAGATGTCAACCTGTCCTGTTACGTCTCACCGGAGACCAGTGCTGTTGTCATGACAGTCAGATGGTTTAAAGGGATAGAATGTATTTACATGTAAAAGAAAGGCCAGATGACAGAGGCTATGAAGGCAGAGTGAGTCTGATCATCCAGGTGCTGGAGAGAGGTAACGTATCTCTGATGCTTAGAGATATCGTTTTACATTTTAGCAGACTCTCTTATCCAGAGCGACTTACAGTTAGTGAGTGCATACATTATTTTTTAATTTTTCATACTGGCCCCCCGTGGGAATCGAACCCCGAACCAACTGAGCTACATCCCTGCCGGCCATTCCCTCCCCTACCATGGACGACACTGGGCCAATTGTGCGCCGCCCCATGGGTCTCCCGGTCACGGCTGGCTACGACAGAGCCTGGATTCGAACCAGGATCTCTAGTGGCACAGCTAGCACTGCGATGCAGTGCCTTAGACCACTGCACCACATGGAGTCAGATAGAGGATGCTACCTACACTACCGGTAAAAAGTTTTAGAACACCTACTCATTCAAGGGTTTTTCTTTATCTTTAATAATAGTGAAGACATCAAAACGATAAAATAACACATATGGAATCATGTAGTAACCAAAAAAGTGTTAAACAAATCAAAATATATTTTATATTTGAGATTCTTCAAATAGCCACCGTTTGCCTGGAATGCTTTTCCAACAGTCTTGAAGGAGTTCCCACATATGCTGAGCACTTGTTGGCTGCTTTTCCTTCACTCTGCGGTCCGACTCATCCCAAACCATCTCAATTTGTGGAGGCCAGGTCATCTGATGCAGCACTCCATCACTCTCCTTGGTAAAATAGCCCTTACACAGCCTGGAGGTGTGTTGGGTCATTGTCCTGTTGAAAAACAAATGATAGTCCCACTAAGCCCAGACCAGATGGGATGGTGTATCGCTGCAGAATGCTGTGGTAGCCATGCTGGTTAAGTGTGCCTTGAATTCTAAATAAATCACAGACAGTGTCACCAGCAAAGCACCCCCACACCATAACACCTCCTCCTTGAAATGTTCCATATTGACTAACCTTAATGTCTTAAAGTAATGATGGACTGTTGTTTCTCTTTGCTTATTTGAGCTGTTCTTTTACCAAATAGGGCTATCTTCTGTATGCCCCCCACCTTGTCACAACACGACTGATTGGCTGAAATGCATTAAGAAGGAAAGAAATTCCACAAATTAACTTTTAAGAAGGCACACCTGTTAATTGCAATGCATTCCAGGTGACTACCTCATGAAGCTGGTTGAGAGAATGCTAAGAGTGTGCAAAGCTGTAATCAAGGCAAAGGGTGGCTATTTGAAGAATCTCAAATATAACATATTTGGAGGAGGCTGCAGTGGGTTTATTGTTCAAAGGTAAGTGCTTTGTAAGTGCTGTACAGTACTACAGTACATGTTTATGAACATCTAAACAACAATAACAACCAGTATGTTTCCTTGTACAGCAGACGTATACTTTCTCATGTACAGTAGGTAGGAGTTCATAGTAGGAGTTACAGAATAATAGACAAGATTAATTCCGAATATGAACCAGTTATAATGCATATTACAATCACTCTGAGCTTTGAGCTTGATTTCCTAACCTAAAGCATTTGAACCATTCCAGCGTAACTGGTCATTTCCCTTGATTCTCATTAGTAATGAATGTGATGAACACTTATACCCCTCTGATGCATATCACATCTCACTGGCATTTAATTGGATAATGTGCCAGATAGTGATTTGAAGGTAATGATAATAACTAATCTATTTTGTTTTACATGGTTATTATTGATTACTCTCTATGTCAGTGGGTGCTGTAGGTGGGTGTGGTGCAGGAATCAGGCGCAGGACGCAGAAAATTAGTCCAAAAGACTTTAGTGAAAGCACACTCAATACACGAGCCAAAAAGCCCGGAGGCGAGAAAATACGCACACAGGCGTAAACCAAAAGGCGCACTAACATGTGCGAAAATACCCTCCTAAACAGAGGAGGAAAACCACGAAGAGCAAACGGGCAACAGTAGCGCACAAACACGACAGCGAAACAATCACACACAACACCTGACAAACACAACGAGAACTTATAGGACACTAATTAGCGCTAAACGAAAACAGGTGTACAACATAAAGACAAAACCAAACGAACATAGAAACATTCAACGGTGGCAGCTAGTACTCCGGAGACGACGACCGCCGAAGCCTGCCCGAGCAAGGAAGAGAGGCAGCCTCGGCCGAAACCGTGACACTCTATCTTGGATAATGGATGATCAGGAGGGATATTTGGTGAGTAAATATTTATTTGGCTGTTTTGTACCGATAACACTGATACCATAAAGAAGTAGAGGCCTTGTGAACAGCAGTGTGTCTTCTTCAAGACTTCTAAGTAAATATGTTTCTTTACATTTAACAATACTCTCCCCAAATATTCTAAAGGTAGGTTGGATTATGATGTTATAGATGTTCCTCAAATTCTCCTGAATTTACATCGCCCTCCCACAATCTGCCATAGAGCTCAATATTGCACGCTCCAAAATGAGAATGAAATCTTCTTAAATTGAGCTTCATGTCCTAATATGAAGCATTCAGTCATTCTAAGACTGCTCACATAGTAGCACTGCTTACATTCCTTTCCCTTCATGTACAACATTAATAGATGTTATGAACACTCATTTCAATATGATGTATGGTATTTGATTGAATTATGTAATGTGACAGAAATTGAATTAACAATAATAACTAATACATTCTGTTTACATTACCATTATTCATGACACTCCATCTTGGATAATGGTGAGAGAAGATGAGAGAAGGTGAATGAACTGTTGGCGGGTCTGAAGAAACAGCAGTCTGTGTTTACTCACAGCCGAGACATCAGTGACGCTGCAGTGAAAGCTAGCTACCTCATTGCCAATGAAATCGCAGTGGCTTCAAAACCATTTAGTGAGGGTGAATTTGTAAAAACATGCATGATGAAGGCAGCGGAGATTGTGTGCCCTGAAAAGCGGCAGGCTTTTGCAAATTTCAGCCTGACAAGAAACACAGTTGCAGACAGGATTTCCGATCTTTCAGTGGATTTGGACAGCCAGTTGAAGCAAAAAGTAAAGTCATTTATTGCGTTTTCGGTTGCAATTGATGAAAGCACGGACATTACAGATGTTGCACAACTGGCCATTTTCATCCGCTGAGTTGATGACACATTGACCGTCACCGAGGAGTTCGTGGAGTTGGTGCCGATGACAGATACAACGACAGCAGCTGATATTTTTACCGCACTCGTCGGCGCGCTGGACAGGGTCGGAGTGGACTGGTCCCGCGCTGTCAGCCTGGCTACAGATGGTGCGCCCTCAATGATCGGGAAAAAAGCAGGCGTTGTGACAAAGTTCAGAGAGAAAGTGCAATCTGCAAATGGAGGACGTGATTTTTTGACTTTTCACTGTATTTTGCACCAGGACGCTTTGTGTTGCAAGTCATTAAAGATGGATAACGTCATGAAGGTGGTCATCCAAACTGTTAATTTCATCCGATCCAGAAGCCTGAATCACCGTCAGTTTGACAGCCTTCTCAGAGAGAAAGACCACATCTATGGCCTGCCATACCACACTGAGGTAAGATGGTTAAGCCGAGGTGCTGTGCTGAGGCGTTTCTTTGATTTACGAGAAGAAATTGAACAGTTCATGGAAGAAAAGGGCAAACCAGTGTTAGAATTTCATTCCGCAGAATGGATGCAGGACCTTGCATTTATGGTGGATGTTACAGAGCACCTGAATAACTTGAACAAACAGCTGCAAGGGCGCAACAAAGTTGTCACGCAGTATTATGACAGCATACGTTCTTTCAAGTTGAAGCTGTCATTGTGGGAGACGCAACTTGCCGGTGGTGATGCAGCTCACTTCCCCTGTCTGAAAAAGTGTGGCACGACCCAACATGTGGCAGACATGAAGCGGTTCAAAGATAAAATAACGGGACTGTTACGGGAGTTTGAGCAACGCTTTCAGATTTATGTTTATATGTTTTTATGTTGATGTGCTATTGTTTTTAATTGTTTTTATTTTATTTGTATATTTAACCTATTCTTGACTCTGTGGTTCTTGCACTTGTTTGGGGAACAGGATTTCATTATTTTTATCTACATTTCTGCCTGAGAAATGACACCCTGATATAGTTCTGTGATCTGTGAAACAGTTATGTTAATCACTGAGGCATTGTGTGTTTGTGTGTTCTTTTTCTTTAGAATTTTCAAATAAACTTGACGTGTTTTATGATTAATAGTGATGTTGTGCTTGTACTATTTTGGACACACTGTCCTCAGGCTCCAGCTTTATGTTGTATGTTGATCGTATTAAAACAAAGAAAACAATCTGAAGTTGTTGTTTTTAAGTTATATATACACCATGATTTTTCCGGTCCGGCCCACTTGGGAATAGATATTCCTCCATGTGGCCCCTGAGCTAAAATGAGTTTGACACCCCTGCCTTAACCGTTATGCCAAGAGGTCCAAATCTCTTGACGAGGTCACTAGGTGTTGACTTAATATACTGTAGCTTCAATATGTTTAGGTTGAGGACAAATATTGAAAAAAATGTAACGTTTATTTTCATGTAGCTAGTGCAAGCATAACAATGCCAACGTTATTGCAGTTAGCATTCCCATAGAGATGACATGGATGGTTAGCTAGCTAGCGCATTTTGACTGTATCTAATGGTCGTTATCCACACAGGCTATTTCCCTTGTTGCCGGGCTAGATTAGGTGAATAGACATTCTTCAAATTCTACTGAATGTATCCCGACAACAAGGACCCGGAAATATTTATTGCGATTGATTTTCAACTTCCGGCACATTGACAAACAGGGAGGAGATGTCCTAAAGATAAAATACATTTATCAAAAATATTAAATAAAGTGCACAGAATCTGAAATATATGTTAATTCTCTGTTGAGGAAAATGATATACATTTTTCAACATTTGCTTTCATTTCGTATAATCAAAATGACGCCGATGTTAGCGCAGATAGCATTCCTATAAAGATAACATTGATGGTTAGCTAGCTAGCTAAAGGGGGCACAACAGTTATCTCCATAAAAAAATCTTGCCATTGTTTCTGTCCTTTGTTAATGGTATTCTGTGTCTAACAACATCCTCCTTTCAAGTATTACTCTTTGATTGAAAAGGGAAATAGCCTGCATGGATAACGACCATTAGATACAGTCTTAATGCGCTAGCTAGCTAACCATCCATGTTATCTCTATGGTAATGCTAAGTGTGCTAATGTTGGCGTCGTCGTCCTTGTACTAAATGAAAACAAATGTTTAAATTTTTTACATATTTATTTTCAACAGAGAATTAACATATCTTTCAAATTCTGTCACTTTATTAGGTAGTTTTAAAATATGTAATTCATTTTTACCAATGGTTATGCTTGTGTGTCAATGGACCGGAAGTTGAAATGCAAACACGTTTGAAATGGCTCTGGGTCAAGTGGGCAGGGCTACTGTACATAAGGTGAATATACCACAGAACTTTGCCTCCTCCCACAATACACTGAGTGTACAAAACATTAGGAACACCTTCCTAATATTGAGTTGCGTGCACTTTTTCCCTCAGAACACACACACCCTGTGTGTATGTGTGTGTGTGTGTGTGTGTGTGTGTGACACCAGATCTCAATCCAATTGAACACTTAAGGGAGATTCTGGAGCGATGCCTGAGACAGCGTTTTCCACCACCGTCAACAAAACACCAAATTATGGAATTTCTCACAGAAGAATGGTGTCGCATTCCCTCCAAAATTATATAAAAATTATAGACTTAAATATGTATTTTAATATTGCAGGGAGAGACGGATTATTCCAAATGTGTGTAAAAGGGTTAGAGGCTTATTCCATTTCATAAATCTGTGCACAGTTTCCCATATTCTTATTGAGTTCATTATAATATGATTATCAGATACATGTTTCAAATACTTCAACCCTCAGGCCAACACACAATTCAAGTCGAAGGGAAGCACATCAATAGCTTCAGCCCTAGCCCAAGTGCTACTTTTTTTCAAACCATTTTTTAAGTGAGCAGAGCTATTGATATTGTAACTTATATAACATGAGGCCTTCATTTCATTTAAATTGTTTTCTAAATACACAAAACTATTCCTAAAGTACCTTAATGTGATAGCTACTGTATTATAAATTGATGTTACTGTATGTGTTTTATGTGTTGTGTTTTAGAACATAGAGAGACCTCAGATACAGGTCCCAGGAGGAGACAGAGCATGGACCATCCTCCAACAAGTGAGTTATCAACCTTATTCTGTTCCTCTAATCTTTCTCTAATATTTAACAGTGAGTTATTAACATAGTTAACTATCTTTATTTCAATATACAGTGCCTTCAGAAAGTATTCATACCCCTTGACTTATTCCACATTTTGTTGTGATACAGCCTGAATTCAACATTGATTTAGTAGATTTAATTTTCTCACCCACCGACACACAATACCCCCATAATGACAGTACCAGTCAAAAGTTTGGACACACTAACTCATTCAAGTGTTTTTCTTCATTTTTTTACTATTTTCTACATTGTAGAATAATAGTGAAGACATCAAAACTATTAAATAACACATGGAATTATGTAGTAACCAAAAAAGTGTTAAACTAATCAAAATATAATTTATATTCGAGATTCTTCAAAGTAGCCACCCTTTGCCTTGATGACAGCTTTGCACACTCTTCGCATTCTCTCAACCAGCTTCATGAGGTAGTCACCTGGAATGCATTTCAATTAACAGGTGTGCCTTCTTAAAAGTTAATTTGTGGAATTTCTTTCCTTCTTAATGCGTTTGAGCCCATCAGTTGTGTTGTGACAAGGTAAGGTTTGTATACAGAAGATAGCCCTATTTGGTAAAAGACCAAGTTCATATTATGACAAGAACAGCTCAAATAAGCAAAGAGAAACGACAGTCCATCATTACTTTAAGACAAAAAGGTCAGTCAATCCGGAACATTTCAAGAACTTTGAAAGTTTCTTCATGTGGCGTCGCAAACACCATCAAGCGCTATGATGAAACTGGCTCTCATGAGGAGCGCCACAGGAAAGGAAGACCCAGAGTTACCAATGCTGCAGAGGATAAGTTCATTAGAGTTACCAGCCTCAGAAATTGCAGCCCAAATAAATGCTTCACAGAGTTCAAGTAACAGACACCTCAACATCAACTGCTCAGAGGAGACTACGTGAATCAGGCCTACATGGTCGAATTTCTGCAAAGAAATCACTACTAAAGGACAACAATAATAAGAAGAAACTTGCTTGGGCCAAGAAACATGAGCAATTGACATTAGATCGGTGGAAATCTGTCCTTTGGTCTGATGAATCCAAATTTGAGATTTTTGGTTCCAACCGCTGTGTCTTTGTGAAATGCAGAGTAGGTGAACGGATGATCTCCACATGTATGGTTCCCACTGTGAAGCATGGAGGAGGAGGTGTGATGGTGTGGGGGTGCTTTGCTGGAGACACTGTCTGTGATTTATTTAGAATTCAAGCCACACTTAACCAGCATGGCTACCACATCATTCTGCAGCGATACGCCATCCCATCTGGTTTGCGCTTAGTGGGACTATCATTGGTTTTTCAATAGGACAATGACCCAACACACCTCCAGGCTGTTTAAGGGCTATTTGGACAAGAAGCAGAGTGATGGAGTGCTGCATCAGATGACCTGGCCTCCACAATCCCCCGACCTCAACCCAATTGAGATGGTTTGGCATGAGTTGGACCACAGAATGAAGGAAAAGCAGCCAACAAGTGCTCAGCATATGTGGGAACTCCTTCAAGACTGTTGGAAATGCATTCCAGGTGAAGCTGGTTGAGAGAATGCCAAGCATGTGCAAAGCTGTCATTAAGGCAAAGGGTGGCTACTTTGAAGAATCTAAAATCTTAAATACATTTTGATTTGTTTAACACTTTTTTGGTTACTACATAATTCCATGTGTTATTTCATAGTTTTGATGTCTTCACTATTATTCTACAATGTAGAAAATAGTAAAAATGAAGAAAAACCCTGGAATGAGTAGGTGTGTCCAAACTTTTGAGTGGTACTGTAAGTATTCACACCCCTGAGTCAATACTTTGTAAAAGCACCATTGGCAGCAATTACAGCTGTGAGTCTTTCTGGGTAAAACTCTAAGAGCTTGTGCAACATTTGGCCATTATTATTTTCAGAATTCTTCAAGCTCTGTCAAATTGGTTGTTGATCATTGCTAGACAACCATTTTCAGGTCTTTCCATAGATTTTCAAGCAGATTTATGTCAAAACTGTAACTTGGCCACTCAGGAACATTCACTGTCTTCTTGGTAAGCAACTCCAGTGTAGATTTGGCCTTGTGTTTTAGGTTATTGTCCTGCTGAAAGGTGAATTCGTCTCCCAGTGTCTGAAGGAAAGCAGACTAAACCAGGTTTTTCTCTAGGATTTTGCCTGTGCTTATCTCCATTTTCTTTCTTTTTTGTCCTCAAAAACTCCCCAGTCCTAACGATTACAAGCATACCCATAACATGATGCAGCCACCACTTTGCTTGAAAATATGGAGAGTGGTATTCAGTAACGTGTTGTATTGGATTTTCCCCAAACATAACACTTTGTATTCAGAACAAAAAGTGAATTGCTTTGTCACATGTTTTGGAATATTTTTATTCTGTACAAGCTTCCTTCTTTTCACTCTGTCAATTAGGTTAGTATTGTGGCGTAACTACAATGTTGTTGATCCATCCTCAGTTTTCTCTTATCACAGCCATTAAAATCTGCAACTGTTCTAAAGTCACCATTGGCCTCATGGTGAAATCCCTGAGCGGTTCCCTTCCTCTACGGCAACTGAGTTAGGAAGGACGACTGTATCTTTGTAGTTACTGGGTGTATTGATAACATCACCATGCTCAAAGGGATATTCAATGTCTGTTTTTATTTTTACCCATCTACCAATAGGTGCCCATCTTTGTGAGGCATTGGAAAACCTCCCTGGTCGTTGTGGTTGAATCTGTGTTTGAAATTCACTGCTTGACTGAGGGACCTTACAGATAATTGTATGTGTGTGGTACATAAAATCATGTTTAACACTATTGCACATAGAGTGAGTCCATGCAACTTTTTATGTAACTTGTTAAGCACATTTTTACTTCTGATCTTAAGGGTTGAATACTTATTGACTCAAGACATGTCAGCTTTTCATTTTTTATCAATTTGTAACAAAAAAACAAACATAATTCCACTTTGACATTATTGGGAATTGTGTGTAGGCCAGTGACAAAAAAAATCTCAATGTAATCCATTTTAAATTCAGGCTATAACACAACAACATGTGGAAAAAGTCAAGGGGTGTATACTTTCTGAAGGCACTGTATAGGATGATGTCTAATGTTAACGCCAAATAAGATCCAATATTAGTTAACAACAATCTTAAGTGGGTGTCTGATGAGTCAATGTGTTGACCAGTGTCCTGTGTTGTGTTGTAGTGGGAGCAGAGGACTGAGGCTGGGAGAGGACTGAGGCTGGGAGAAGTGCAGCAAGAAATACCATCCTGGGCACAAAGGAGTTTGGGACCCAGGCCAGCAACTCTGCGGTGACCCAGAGGAGTAAGAGTAGAGAGTGGGACCTGTGTGGGAGACGGCTGGTGCTGTTGGACACTCCAGACTGGTTCTTCCCTGGATGAGACAGGATGTGGGTCTCTGTGTCTGTCTGTCTGCCCTGGGACCCCACACCTTCCTCCTGGTCCTACCAGTACTGCCCTCCAAGGGGGAGGAGAGAGGGGTGCTGGAGAGAATTTAGGATATGTTTAGGGATGGTTGTTGGGGACACACTGTGATTCTATTCACCCATGCTGATGGACTAAACGAGCAGAGTATTGAAGAGTCAGGACCTCCAGCAGCTTGTTGAGAAATGTGGGAGTAGGTACCATGTCCTCAACATTAAGGACAGGGCCCTTGGCACTCAGGTCCCAGAGCTGCTGGAGCAGGTGGGGGAGATGGTGGAAGGAAACAGTGAGAGTTTCTACAGAAGTCAAACCTAGCAGGAGACAGAGGCCCAGGTAGGAGAGATGGAGAGAGAGATCCAGAAGGAGAGAGAGGAGAGGAAACAGAAGGATGAGAGAAAGATGAGAGAGAGGCTTGATAAGGAGTTGCAGGACTCTCTGGAGAAGATAGAGGGAGTGATCCATCAGATATCAGAACACTCAGTGAAAGACCCAATGAACTGGAAAGACAGGTGAAAGAAGATGAAGGAGAACTATGAAGGAGAGGCCAGAGTTGAAGCAGAGAGAAATCTTATGAAAATTGTCCTACCTGATTTACAGAGGAACATCCTGATCTCACAGACAAAGATGCAGAGGGAGTTCAGCAGACAGATGGAGGAGGAGAATATACAGATGATGGAGAAGAATAGACAGATAAAGGAGAATGATCTAGTGATGAAGGAGAAGGATGGAGAGATGGAGAGACTGAGACAGAACTTGAAAGAGATCAGTGAAGCTCACTCAGTGTTGGAGGAGAGATTAGTGGGAGGGGAGCGGTCAGAGGCCACTGATAGGAGTGTTGGGCTGGGTCAGGAGAAACTCATCAAGTTGGCTTCTTCACGGTCTGATATGATTCACCATCACAGTCCATGTGTAGAACCAGATCAGATCTACTGTCCCCTGTACCGTGATGTGTGTCATGGTGACCGTGGGGAATACAGGTCAGAGTCTGGTCTTGTCTACTGAGTCTAGAGAAGGAGGGGGAGGGACATCTGTAAAGATCTTGATGAAACTTAGATCAAAATACCAAACCAAGGAAGATTAGTGACCATGCACTGCACAATTTTAGAATGGATAGGCTTGTGGGGGGTAGGGTGTCAGTGGAGCTGGAGGACCTGGGAGAGTCAGAGACTGAGAACTCTAAAGATGAGTGAGACTTTTACTCAGTGTTGGAGAAGGTTCACTATTGGCAGAGCGAGAACTACACTGTATTTACCCCACAATATTTATATGTTTTAATCAATCCAAGTGCACAGACATACTGTATGTTTCATGTTGAAACTTTAAACATATCTCTACAGTGAAGGATTGATGAGTGATGCATGTGTTTATTGTTCAATGCTTGTTACTTGAACAATACTTATCAGGTTACTAAAACGTATATCAATAAATGAATGTAAAAAAATACAAAATAAAAGGCTATTACTTTTCGTGTGCGCACCCATCTCTTATCTACAGGGAGTGGCACTAGGGGGTGGTGGTAACGTCAAGATTAGAGTGGTGAGCCAGTAACGAGAGGTTTGCTGGTCTGAATCCCAGGGCTGACTGGGTTTATCTGGCAAGAGTGAGCTGGAGTGGTTGCTGGCATCAGAATCACCAACATGCAGTAATGTTTATTGCCAGCAGGTGACAGTAAAGTATATATTGTGATCTATGATCAAAGGATCCTCAGTTGAGTTGGTGTTTTGTCATTGTCACTGATCTTTGGAACTAGAATGTTCAGAGCCAAGCCTCAAGAACCAATCAGACTTTATTATCTGATGGCAATAAACTGGACTGAATGTTGCTGATTATCTCACAGTTGTTCATCAGTCTCAATAGTATCATAATATGATTATAGATAATAAGTAAAATATTTCCACTGATAACACCCTTTAATCTACAGTTCTCTATTGGATATGAAGAGAGAGGCAGGTGAGAGTAGTAATAGAGGAGAGAAGGAGGAGTTTAGTACCTGAGTAAAGGTGAAAGTCTTTAGATTCCTGTACAGGCCTGAGCTGCAGTGTGTTCGGTAAAAATGAGGTGTTGTAGATATGTGCATATCTAAGATCAAAATCAATCAAATGTTATTGGTCGCATACACATATTGAGCAGATGTTATTGCAGGTGCAGCAAAATGCTTGTGTTCCTAGCTCCAACAGTGCAGTATAATCTAACAATTCACGACAATTAACACAAATCTAAAAGTAAAAGAATGGAATTAAGAAATATATAAGTATTTAGACGAGCAATGCCAGAGTGGCATTGACTAGAATACAGTAGAATACAGTATATACATATGAAATGAGTAAAACAGTATGTAAACATTATTAAAGTGACCAGTGATTCCATTTCTATGTACATAGGGCAGCAGCCTCTAAGGTGTAGGGTTGAGTAACCGGGTGGTAGCCAGCTAGTGACAGTGACTCATTTCAGGGCAGGGTACTGGGTGGAGGCCGGCTAGTGATAGCTATTTAACAGTCTGACGGCCTTGAGATAGAAGCTGTTTTTCAATCTCTTGGTCCCAGCTTTGATGCACCTGTACTGACCTCGCCTTCTGGATGATAGCAGGGTGAACAGGCCGTGGCTCGGGTGGTTGATGTCCTTGATGATAATTTTGGCCTTCCTGTGACACCCACTACCAAGGACTGTGGCCTCTCCTTCTCCGTGGCCGATGTGATTAAGAAATTTAAGCATGTTAACCCCCTCAACGCTGCCGGCCCAGACGGCATCCCTAGCCGCGTCCTCAGAGCATGCGCAGACCAGCTGGCTGGTGTGTTTATGGACATATTCAATCTCTCCCTTTCCCATTCTGCTGTTCCCACATGCTTCAAGATGGCCACCATTGTTCCTGTACCCAAGAAAGCAAAGGTAACTGAACTAAATGACTATCGCCCTGTAGCACTCACCTCTGTCATCATGAAGTGCTTTGAGAGACTAGTCAAGGATCATATCACCTCTACCTTACCTGTCACCCTAAACCCACTTCAATTTGCTTACCGCCCCAATAGATCCACAGACGATGCAATCACCATCACACTGCACACTGCCCTATCCCATCTGGACAAGATGGGAGAACCTTCCAGAAGGACAACCATCTCTGCAGCACTCCACCAATCAGGCCCTTATGGTAGAGTGGCCAGACAGAAGCCACTCCTCAGTAAAAGGCACATGACAGCCCACTTGGAGTTTGCCAAAAGGCACCTAAAGACTCTCAGACCATGAGAAACAAGATTCTCTGGTCTGATGAAACCAAGATTGAACTCTTTGGCCTGAATGCAAAGCATAATGTCTGGAGGAAACCTGGCACCATCCCTACGGTGAAGCATGGTGGTGGCAGCATCATGCTGTAGGGATATTTTTCAGTAGCAGGGACTGGGAGACTAGTCAGGATCGAGGGAAAGATGAATAGAGCAAAGTACAGAGAGATCCTTGATGAAAACCTGCTCCAGAGCGCTCAGGACCTCAGACTGGGGTGAAGGTTCACCTTCCAACAGGACAACGACCCTAAGCACACAGCAAAGACAACACAGGAGTGGCTTCGGGACAAGTCTCTGAATGTCTTTGAGTGGCCCAGCCATAGCCCGGACTTGAACCCAATTTAACATCTCTGTGGAGAGACCTGAAAATAGCTGTGCAGTGACGCTCCCCATTCAACCTGACAGAGCTTGAGGATCTGCAGAGAAGAATGGGAGAAACTCCCCAAATACAGGTGTGCCAGGTTTGTAGCGTCATACCCAAGAAGACTCGAGGCTGTAATCGCTGCCAAGGGTGCTTCAACAAACTACTGATTAAAGGGTCTGAATACTTATGTAAATGTAATATTTCCTTTTTTCAATGGTGTTTTTTTTTGCAAATATTTGTAGAAACCTGTTTTTGCTTTGTCATTATGTGGTATTATGTACAGATTGATGAGGGAAAAAAACAATTCCTCACTTGAGAAGAGATTAAGTTACTGGAGAAAAATATGATTGGTCCTGTCTACCTTGTTCTTCAGAATATTTACAATCAGAGTCCAAGAAGGACAAGCTGAAGAGGGAGGAATCAGCTGGTAAGCTTGGTAAGTATGAGAGAGTCTGGAGGAGAGTGGATTGGTTCAGGGAACATGATTAATATAATTTAGTTTGACAGACTAAGGCTTCTTTACACAGGCACCTTAATTTGGATGTGTTGGCATATCTAATACATATCTGATCTTTTCTCCAATGTGTAAACAGCAACAACAAAAACATGGATTCTGATCTTTTGAGAACCGATTTATACCACATTCCTATGTGGCACTCTATTCCGATACACTGCATGCCACCTCAATCTGGATTTTTTTTGCCTTGTTGTGATTTGTTTCTTTTTGAACAACTCTTTTTACTGACTTGATAGTTGTGACTACAGCAGGATTAATACACACTCTGGCTCAGCGGCTCCAGAAATGTGCTCCGACCACCAACTGTCTGTCATAGCTATATGCGTGCAGGAAAATAGATCATGCTGCAGGCAGCATAGAGAAGAAAAATACATGCTTAGAACTTATATTTGATTGCATGGTGCAAGAATGAATGCACTTAATTGATTATTGAATGTTAGGATGGACACATCTTTGTAGAACCATAACATATACAGCCTCCGCTCAACAAATTAGAACTCAAGATCTAATCCTTTGGGGGACTGCAGTTTGCTAATTATAATGTGCTTATCAGCCTTGACGCAGTCAAGCAATGCATTCCGCAAGAGTCGTTCACAATCTGGTCCGGTTGCGGCCACAACAAGACCTCGTTTAAAATGTATCATTAAATAATCTTATTTTTATGCCTAGCAATCAGGGACACATTTACAATTCTCAGTCACAAATGACAGCTCCAATAAGCCCCCAATGGTGAACGACATGTGAATGAGAGGCTTATAGAATCATAACTCTTTCGAGTTTTCAGTTAATCTTTCGCCGGTAAGAGGGTCCTGCGTGCTCTGGGCATTACTGACTCAAATGAACAAAATTAGTCGAAAGATTTGTTATTTTGACTGAACAAGTCAAAGAGATCTGAGTCAATAAAAAGTATGAGGTGTCAACCGATTAAAATACTTAATCGAGTTAATGTCATTAGTTAATCGCAATTTTAGAATTTGCTCAAATTTGGCCCAGAAGAAAGCGATTACAGCCTCGAGTCTTCTTGGGTATGATGCTACAAGCTTGGCACACCTGTATTTGGGGAGTTTCTCCTATTCTTCTCAGCAGATCCTCTCAAGCTCTGTCAGGTTGGATGGGGAGCGTCGCTGCACAGCTATTTTCAGGTCTCCACAGAGATGTTAGATCGGGTTCAAGTCCGGGCTCTGGTTGGGCCACTCAAGGACATTCAGAGACTTGTCCCGAAGCCACTCCTGCGTTGTCTTGGCTGTGTGTTTAGGGTCGTTGTCCTGTTGGAAGGTAAACCTTCGCCCAAGTCTGAGGTCCTGAGTGCTCTGGAGCAGGTTTTCATCAAGCATCTCTCTGTTCTTTGCTCCGTTCATCTTTCCCTCGATCCTGACTAGTCTCCCAGTCCCTGCCGCTGAAAAACATCCCCACAGCATGTTGATGCCACCACCATGCTTCACCGTAGGGATGATGGCAGGTTTCCTCCAGACGTGACGCTTGGCATTCAGGTCAAAGAGTTCAATCTTGGTTTCATCAGACCAGAGAATCTTGTTTCTCATGGTCTGAGAGTCCTTTAGGTGCCTTTTGGCAAACTCCAAGTGGGCTGTCAAGTGCCTTTTACTGAGGAGTGGCTTCCGTTTGGCCACTCTACCATAAAGACCTGATTAGTGGAGTGCTGCAGAGATGGTTGTCCTTCTGGAAGGTTCTCCCATCTCCACAGAGGAACTCTGGAGCTCTGTCAGAGTGACCATCGGGTTCTTGGTCACCTCCCTGACCAAGGCCCTTCTCCCCCGATTGCTCAATTTGGCCGGGATGCCAGCTCTAGGAAGAGTCTTGGTGGTTCTAAACTACTTCCATTTAAGGATGATGTAGGCCACTGTGTTTTTTGGTACCCTTCCCCAGATCTGTGCCTCGACACAATCCTGTCTCGGAGCTCTACGGACAATTCCTTTGACCTCATTGCTTGGTTTTTGGTCTGACATGCACTGTCAACTGTGCGACCTTAAATAGATAGGTGTGTGCATTTCCAAGTCATGTCCAATCAATTGAATTTACCACAGGTGGACTCCAATCAAGTTGTAGAAACATCTAAAGGATGATCAATGGAAACAGGATGGACCTGAGCTCAATTTTGAGTCTCATAGCAAAGGGTCTGAATAGTTATACAAATAAGGTATTTCTATAAACCTGTTTACACTTTGTCATTATGAGGTATTGTGTGTAGATTGATGAGGAAAATGTTTTATTTAATCAATTTCAGAATAAGGCTGTAACGTAACAAAATATGGAAAAGGGGAAGGGGTTTGAATACTTTCTGAATGCACTGTATATGTGTGATGGGATGTATGGACATTATGGACAGTATGTGGGTAGAATATTTAGTATATATAGAATACGTAGGATAGAATAGTGAGGGAAAAAAGTATTTGATCCCTTGCTGATTTTGTATGTTTGCCCACTGACAAAGAAATGATCAGTCTTTAATTTTAATGGTAGGTTTATTTGAACAGTGAGAGACAGAATAACAACAACAAAATCCAGAAGAACGCATGTCAAAAATGTTATAAATTGATTTGCATTTTAATGAGGGAAATAAGTATTTGACCCCCTCTCAATCAGAAAGATTTCTGGCTCCCAGGTGTCTTTTATACAGGTAACGAGCTGAGATTAGAAGCACACTCTTAAAGGGAGTGCTCCTAATCTCAGCTTGTTACCTGTATTAAAGACACCTGTCCACAGAAGCAATCAATCAATCAGATTCCAAACTCTCCACCATGGCCAAGATCAAAGAGCTCTCCAAGGATGTCAGGGACAAGATTGTAGACCTACACAAGGCTGGAATGGGCTACAATACCATCACCAAGCAGCTTGAGCTTGGTAAGAAGGTGACAACAGTTGGTGCGATTATTCGCAAATGGAAGAAACACAAAATAACTGTCAATCTCCCTCGGCCTGGGGCTCCATGCAAGATCTCACCTCGTGGAGTTGCAATGATCATGAGAACGGTGAGGAATCAGCCCAGAACAACACGGAAGGATCTTGTCAATGATCTCAAGGCAGCTGGGACCATAGTCACCAAGAAAACAATTGGTAACACAGTACACCGTGAAGGACTGAAATCCTGCAGCGCCCGCAAGGTCCCCCTGCTCAAGAAAGCACATATACAGGGCCGTCTGAAGTTTGCCAATGAACATCTGAATGATTCAGAGGAGAACTGGGTGAAAGTGTTGTGGTCAGATGAGACCAAAATCGAGCTCTTTGGCATCAACTCAACTCGCCGTGTTTGGAGGAGGAGGAATGCTGTCTATGACCCCAAGAACACCATCCCCACTGTCAAACATGGAGGTGGAAACATTATGCTTTGGGGGTGATTTTCTGCTAAGGGGACAGGACAACTTCACCGCATCAAAGGGACGATGGAATGGGCCATGTACCGTCAAATCTTGGGTGAGAACCTCCTTCCCTCAGCCAGGGCATTGAAAATGGGTCGTGGATGGGTATTCCAGCCTGACAATGACCCAAAACACACGGCCAAGGCAACAAAGGAGTCGCTCAAGAAGAAGCACATTAAGGTCCTGGAGTGGCCTAGCCAGTCTCCAGACCTTAATCCCATAGAAAACAGCAGCCTCTGATGTAAACAGCTGGTGCACGATATCTAAGGAAGTCTCAAGGTTTTGCTCGCCTGAGGTAGAGTATCTCATGATATGCTGTAGACCACACAATCTACCAAGATATTTTTCATCTATATTCTTCATAACTGTCTATTTACCACCACAAATCGATGCTGGCACTAAGACCGCACTCAATGAACTGTATACGGCCATAAGCAAACAGGAAAACACTCATCCAGAGGCGGCGCTCCTAGAGGCCGGGGACTTTAATGCAGGGAAACTTAAATCCGTTTTACCTAATTTCTACCAGCATGTTAAATGTGCAACCCAGAGGTAAAACAAATTACTCCACACACAGAGACACGTACAAAGCTCTCCCTCGCCCTCCATTTGGCAAATCTGACGATAATTCTGTCCTCCTGATTCCTGCTTACAAGCAAAAACTGAAGCAGGAAGCACCAGTAACTCGGTTAATAAAAAAGTGGTCAAATGAAGCAGATGCCAAGCTACAGGACTGTTTTGCTAGCACAGACTGCAATATGTTCCGGGATTCTTCCGATGGCATTGAGGAGTACACCACATCAGTCACTGGCTTCATCAATAAGTGCATCGATGATGTCGTCCCCACAGTGACTGTACGTACATACCCCAACCAGAAGCCATGGATCACAGGCAACATCTGCACTTAGCTAAAGGTGTTGAGCTGCCGCTATGCCCTCAGCCGAACCATCAAACAGGCAAAGAGTCAATACAGGACTAAGAACGAATCGTACCACACCGGCTCAGACGCTCGTCGGATGAGGCAGGGCTTGCAAACTATTACAGACTACAAAGGGAAGCACAGCCGCGAGCTGCCCACTGACACAAGCCTACCAGACGAGCCAAATTACTTCTATGCTCGCTTCGAGGCAAGTAACACTGAAATATGGATAAGAGCATCAGCTGTTCCGGACGACTGTGTTATCACGCTCTCCGTAGCCGATGTGAGTAAGACCTTTAAACAGGTCAACATTCACAAGGCCGCAGGGCCAGACGGATTACCAGGACGTGTACTCTGAGCATGCGCTGACTAACTGGCAAGTGTCTTCACTGACATTTTCCACCTCTCCCTGTCTGAGTCTGTAATCCAACATGTTTCAAGCAGACCACCATAGTCCCTTTGCCCAAAAACACTAAGGTAACCTGCCTAAATGACTACCGACCCATAGCACTCACGTCTGTAGCCATAAAGTGCTTTGAAAGTCTGGTCATGGCTCACAACACCATTATCCCAGAAACCCTAGACCCACTCCAATTTGCATACCGCTCCAACAGATCCACAGATTATGCAATCTCTATTGCGCTCCACACTGCCCTTTCACACCTGGACAAAAGGAACACCTATGTGAGAATGCTATTAATTGACTACAGCTCAGCGTTCAACACTGTAGGTGTCCTGGAGGGCAGGCAGTTTGCCCACCTGTGATGCGTTGGGCAGACCCCTAGAGTTGCGGGCGGTGCAGTTGCCGTACCAGGCGGTGATACAGCCCGACAGGATGCTCTCAATGGTGCATCTGTAAAAGATTGTGAGGGTCTTATGGGCCAAGCTGAATTTCATCAGCCACCTGAGGTTGAAGAGGCGCTGTTGAGCGTTCTTCACCACACTGTCTGTGTAGGTGGACCATTTAAGATTGTCAGTGATCTGTACGCCGAGGAACTTGAAGCTTTTGACCTTCTCCACTGCGGCCCCGTCGAAGTGGTTGGGGGCGTTCTCCCTCTGCTCTCCTGAAGTCCACGATCAGCTCCTTCGTTTTGTTGACGTTGAGGGAGAAACAGAATTAGAGTTACAGATCATAGTCTCATTCAAAGTGAGAAATGCAGCATGTCCTCATCCGGGGATGTACAACTCAACCTTGGGCCTAACATCACTGAGTCAGCGATACTCACTGGAGTGGAAAGCAGTGGATTGCCACGAACTCTAATCATCGCCGCCGCGGAAGTGGGTGAGGGCTATGGTCCCATGATTTCTCTCGAGTCACCCGGCTCCAAGATGAAATTTGACTCTCCAAACATATCCAAGTCGCTATACGCGATTCCCGACTCTGCTTCTGGCCAGCAAGCTGTTTAAAATAGCTCCCTGCATCCAGTGCAAGCGGAAGGGATAATTAATTGCACAACTTGAGTTTCTGTACATTATCACAATCACACCATGAGTAGTTAATCATAAAACATACACCACCACCTTTCTTCTTCCCGGAGAGTTCCTTATTCCTGTCTGCGTGATGTACTGAGAACCCAGCTGGCTGTATGGACGGGGACAGTATATCCGGAGAGAGACATGATTCCGTGAAACAGAGTATGTTACAGTCCCTGACGTCTCTCTGGGAGGAGATCCTCGCCCTGAGCTCGTCTACTATATTGTAGATAGGCGTGAGGTCATATCGGCAACAAACGTACATTTTGTTGCATCAAATCAACCTCTCCACCGCAGTTAGCTAGTAAACTACATTGGCTTATTAAATCAATGCTCAAATTACTTAGAATAATGCTGTGACGGTTTCATCAAACAGAAGTAGAACGTTACAGCTATGTCTATTCTTACCCTGATCATCGGTATTAGCTACTCTTTGTCTCACCCCAAATAATAGATATGTGTCCAGGCAATGTTGTTCTGCACTAAGATGGCTGTTGACTGATGCTGCAGCATCGTAGCCTGATTTATCCTCACTTTCTGATAATTGTGTAATTCATTACCAACAACTTAGCTATTGAAATGCAAGCAGCAGGTGATGAGACCAGTTACAGAAAGTATTACAATACCAAAACATAAAAAAAACATACAAATATTTCACTCAAGTCAACCTTACCAACATGATTGTAATACAGCCATCAGTACTACCTCTCACTTAAATGACGTTGGACCATTCCCAGTGAAATCTCCATTCACACCATGGTGGGAACGGGTGAAGACCCAGTACAACGCGTATAGTCTTGAAATATGATACACATGGCAAGTAATTTTGCTTTCAATGGAGGAGATCTTCGTGGGCTGTACTCAGCCTTGTCTCATGGTAGTTGGTGGTCTGTTGATATCCCTCCCCTATACAGGGTGAACTCTGAATTACTCTAGGCAAGGGTTTTTTATGGTCCTCTCTGGAATTATATCTAATTTACATTGGTCTTATCCCCCACACAAGCTCTTAGATGCTGTGACACCCTGTGGAGATTTGGCCTGGGAGTGTTTAGGTTACTGTAAACTTGGTATCATTTGATTGGTCAATGGTGGTTGGTTTTGGGTTGAAAGGTTACACCTTTAGATGTTATAAATGGAATTAAATGCATTTATTCTCTCTCTTATTCTGTATCCAGTCCATGAAGGAAGGTTTTATGATCAATTCTCATTACCTAGGCTTCTAAGCCTCTGGCCTAGTAAGCATCTCTTTGTTCATGCTTTGTCCTGTAAATTAACCGTAGGATCTATATGCTTGGAATAATGCCTTGTAATGCTTGTTAATGCTTTGTAATTTATGCTTTATGCCTTGTATGTGTCAATTCATTGTACAATGTTAATTAAATATCTGCCTTTGATGTAGATAATGCTCAGACCAATTATTGCTAGTCAACGTCAACTCATTGCCTAATGCTTGCTTGTATATTTTAATTATCTTTATGGAGTCAGATAAACATTTTAATAGGCTAATTGCTTAGTCTTATTACCAGTCACATGTGAGGTATTTACTGTATAATATCCTCTATACTGTATATACACATGTCAAATATTACTGCCCCCTACACCTCCTTAGCACAAACAAACAAGAACATGAAACAAAGATTATTCACTTTATTATAAATTATGATGTAATGGTCAATGAATCACACATTGTTAAATGTGGTAGCTGCAAGCTGTCTGTGTTTAAATCCCTCTCAGTCCAATCTCCAAAGACGTCTATCGTAGAGGGAGTAAGGTTACAAGAGAAAAGGGTGGGGGGACTAGGTGGAGGTTCAGATCTCCTGGAGAGTTACCCTCCTGTAGCTCATCAACTAGCTAGTTATTAGAATCAGGTGCACTAGATTAGGGTTGGAGAAAACCTATAAGACGGTAACTCTCCAGGAGAGGCCTGTATCAGATCAAGCTGGATCTTAAGTCGAGTCTGTTGATTCCATCTTGATCTGGTCATGCTCATCGTGGTACTCCACCCCTCTGGGGCCTGATTGGTGTCACACTTTTCCCCCAGCCCCAGCTAACACACCTGATTAAACTAATTTAATCCGAGGACTGGAGTTGCCCATCTCTATGATAGACTATCACCATGATCATCTAAAAAACATAAGTGTTACAATTACTTTGTTTGCAAACTGTATCAAAATAATAATAATACGAAGCAATGCTCTCATTTATAACCTACATGCTTGTGGTCGGCAAAGAAAGCAAACGGGTACACGTAACGAACATTCATTGAAGTATGGTCAATGTGTTCGCAGAGTTGGATCATGTCTACATACGGTAGCAATGGCAAGATGAAGTGGGGAATGTGATTAGTCTAGATAGAACCGCATTTCTTAATCCTGGTCCAGGGAACCCAAAGGTGTGCACATTGTCATTTTTGCCCTAACACTTGTCGTGGAAATTCTAACCAATAAGGAGAAACTTGATTAATTCTTCAAACAAGCAATACTTTATTATACGAATTGCAATAAGGAAGCTGGTCGACCTCACACTCTTGAGTGTGAGACCGAGGCTTAAAATCATACAGAGAATACAGGGTCTTATATAGCAGACCTAGAAATGCTTAGTCATGGCTGGTTCCACCCCTCCCCGGAAGATCAGGGCATCATAAGCTATCTTGTTTTCTATTTGTGGCCAGGTGTATTGGGTGTGTGAGGTTATAGGGACAAACAAGTGATAACGGCAGTTCCATTACTCCTTTCTCTACCAAGCTAGCCTCCGTTCTCTTCTATCTCCCCACAGCTGTGCCCTTGGAAGATATGAGAAGAAACAGGATGGGCTGAGACACTGTGGTCACTTCTCAGAGGCTCTTTGTCTTATGCCGTGTGACCAGGTTACTCAGAAGCAAAGAGAAATTTAAACAAAACAGGTCTATCTGTTGCTCAAGTTTATCTCTATCTCGGGTGGCAAGTTATCTCACCCCATGTCATTGACGAGACGCCCAGACCAGCTGCAGGGAGCAGAAAGAGAGAACCATCCTTTCTCAGAAGCACAGTATAAGTTATGAAAATCTCTTTACCAATGTTAAACATATAATTGTTAACTATCGATATATAGTAAACAGAGCAGGTAAATACGTTAATTTTCCCCCTACACAAGATGGGGTAGCAGTGCGGTCGTGTATTCTGTAGTGTCCTCGTGTTTTTTAGTTTTTTGTCTTTTTTGCATATATTTCTCAATCTCACTTTCCATCCTTTAACTAAATATACTTTCCTGCAACCCGCCTCACCCAATGTGGAACGGATTCTATAATTTCTATATACCTTTTTATCTAGAACCTCCGGCTGAAACTAGCCTGCTTGCCAGCTAGCCAGCTAACTAGTTACTTGCTATTAGCCACCGTTAGTGGTCTTCACCATTGTCCGTGGCCTGCACTACCTACCAGCCAGCTCTAGCCTGGACAATTATCGGCCAGTTTGCACAGTCTGCACAGCGCGCTATCGAACCAGAGCATATCGGATTTTCTGCCGGAATCACTGAATCACTGGACCTTAACACCGGATCATCGCAACTAGCTAGCTGCAACCGAATGGCTGTTATTGTTGTTGGCTAATCACCACTGTCCCGAAGCAAGCACCAGTTAGCCTTCAGCTAGCCTCGAGCCAGGCCCATCTCTCGGCTATCTACTGCTCTGTCAACCGGACGCGACCTCCTAGTGTTGACACGGAGCCCCGCCGATCCATCACGACTGGTCTGCCGACGTAATCGTCTGATGTGGTTTCAACAGGCTTCCCGTTGCGACGACCACGAAGATCCATCTGCTAGCCCTGGCCCGCTAGCACATGCATTCAACAGCCATGCCTCCTGCTTGCCTGTGCCGTAGCAGCCACCAAACTGCTCCCGGACTCACCTACCCTTAATGGGTCCACGGTCAAACGACCACCCCTCATCACTGTCACACGCTCCCTAAAACACTTTAGCGAGCAGGCCTTTCCAATTGACCTGGCCCGGGTATCCTGGATGGATATTTTTTTATTTTTTTATTTTATTTTATTTCACCTTTATTTAACCAGGTAAGCCAGTTGAGAACAAGTTCTCATTTACAACTGCGACCTGGCCAAGATAAAGCAAAGCAGTGCGATAAAAACAACAACACAGAGTTACATATGGGGTAAAAAAACCTAAGGTCATAAAATACAACAGAAAATATATATACAGTGTGTGCAAATGTAGCAAGTTATGGAGGTAAGGCAATAAATAGGCTATAGTGCAAAATAATTACAATTAGTATTAACACTGGAATGCTAGATGTGCAAGAGATTATGTGCAAATAGAGATACTGGGGTGCAAAAGAGCAAAATAAATAACAATATAGGGATGAGGTAGTTGGGTGGGCTAATTTCACATAGGCTGTGTACATGTGCAGTGATCGGTAAGGTGCTCTGACAACTGATGCTTAAAGTTAGTGAGGGAGATAAGAGTCTCCAGCTTCAGAGATTTTTGCAATTCGTTCCAGTCATTGGCAGCAGAGAACTGGAAGGAATGGCGGCCAAAGGAGGTGTTGGCTTTGGGAATGACCAGTGAGATATACCTGCTGGAGCGCAGACTACGGGTGGGTGCTGCTATGGTGACCAATGAGCTAAGATAAGGCGGGGATTTGCCTAGCAGTGATTTATAGATGGCCTGGAGCCAGTGGGTTTGATGACGAACATGTAGTGAGGATCAGCCAACAAGAGCATACAGGTCACAGTGGTGGGTAGTGTATGGGGCTTTGGAGACAAAACGGATGGCACTGTGATAGACTACATCCAATTTGCTGAGTAGAGTGTTGGAGGCTATTTTGTAAATGACATCGCCGAAGTCAAGGATCGGTAGGATAGTCAGTTTTACGAGGGCATGTTTGGCAGCATGAGTGAAGGAGGCTTTGTTGCGAAATAGGAAGCCGATTCTAGATTTAACTTTGGATTGGAGATTCTTAATGTGAGTCTGGAAGGAGAGTTTACAGTCTAACCAGACACCTAGGTATTTGTAGTTGTCCACATACTCTAGGTCAGACCCGTCGAGAGTGGTGATTCTAGTCGGGTGGGCGGGTGCCAGCAGCGTTCGATTGAAGAGCATGCATTTAGTTTTACTAGTGTTTAAGAGCAGTTGGAGGCTACTGAAGGAGTGTTGTATGGCATTGAAGCTCGTTTGGAGGTTTGTTAACACAGTGTCCAATGAAGGGCCAGATGTATACAAAATGGTGTTGTCTGCGTAGAGGTGGATCTGAGAGTCACCAGCAGCAAGAGCGACATCATTGATATACACGGAGAAAAGAGTCGGCCCAAGAATTGAACCCCTGTGGCACCCCCATAGAGACTGCCATAGGTCCAGACAACAGGCCCTCCGATTTCACACATTGAACTCTATCTGAGAAGTAGTTGGTGAACCAGGCGAGGCAGTCATTTGAGAAACCAAGGCTATTTAGTCTGCCAATAAGAATGCGGTGGTTGACAGAGTCGAAAGCCTTGGCCAGGTCGATGAAGACGGCTGCACAGTACTGTCTATTATCGATCGCGGTTATAATATCGTTTAGGACCTTGAGCGTGGCTGAAGTGCACCCATGACCAGCTCGGAAACCGGATGTCATTTACAAAATAGCATCCAACACTCTACTCAGCAAATTGGATGTAGTCTATCACAGTGCCATCCGTTTTGTCACCAAAGCCCCATATACTACCCACCTTTGTGACCTGTACGCTCTCATTGGCTGGCCCTCACTACATATTCGTCGCCAAACCCACTGGCTCCAGGTCATCTATAAATCACTGCTAGGCAAATCCCCGCCTTATCTTAGCTCATTGGTCACCATAGCAACACCCACTCGTAGTATGCGCTCCAGCAGGTATATCTCACTGGTCATCCCCAAAGCCAACACCTCCTTTGGCCGCCATTCCTTCCAGTTCTCTGCTGCCAATGACTGGAACGAACTGCAAAAATCTCTGAAGCTGGAGACTCTTATCTCCCTCACTAACTTTAAGCATCAGCACCCATACACAAAAAAAAAAAAAAAAAAAAAAAATGTATGCACGCATGACTGTAAGTCGCTTTGGATAAAAGCGTCTGCTAAATGGCATATTATTATTATTATCAGTTGTCAGAGCACCTTACCGATCACTGCACCTGTACACATCCCATCTGAAATTAGCCCACACAACTACCTCATCCCCATATTGTTATTTATTTTGCTCATTTGTACACCAGTATCTCTATTTGCACATCATCTTTTGCACATCTACAGTGAGGGAAAAAAGTATTTGATCCCCTGCTGATTTTGTACATTTGCCCACTGACAAAGAAATGATCAGTCTATAATTTTAATGGTAGGTGTATTTGAACAATGAGAGACAGAATAACAACAAAATAATCCAGAAAAACGCATGTCAAAAATGTAATAAATTGATTTGCCATGTTAAGAAGAGGCAGTCGTCTGAGGTGAGGATATTGCTTCTGTTGAACACTCACCGGGCAGGAGTGCTCTGCGAGATTCAGACCATCTGCCGTCAAGGCATTAGTGATGTTGTAGGCCACTTCCCTCTGTCCTGAAGGTGAAACGCAGAAGGTCACGGAAGAGCCTTTCACTTTTATAACGTCATGTCACACCATTCTGAGATTAAGGATCTCGGGGGTCCCCTCCAAGTTAAGCTGCCGGGCGGCAGCTTGTTCTTTAAGATCCATCATCTAGAACGGCAAATGTCTCCATGTTCCTCCCTTCGCTCTGCAGAGTGTCCTTTACCACCTTCAACATGACCCTTGGAGACCGGTTCTGCTGGTCGAGGTAGAGCACCTTTGCGGCTCCTAACATGAGCATACTCTGCTCCTTCGTAGCTTGGGGAATTACCTTGACCAGCAGAACAGGTCTACAAGGGTCATGTTGAAGGTGGTAAAGGTCACTCTGCAGAGCGAAATGTATAAGACATATAAAAATTACATTATTTACATAACTATTCAAACCCTTTGCTAAGAGACTCCAAATTGAGCTCAGGTGCATCCTGTTTCCATTGATCATCCTTGAGATGTTTCTACAACTTGATTGGAGTCCACCTGTGGTAAATTCAATTGATTGGATATGATTTGGAAAGGCACACACCTATCTATATATGGTCCCACAGTTGACAGTGCATGTCAGAGCAAAAACAAAGCCATGAGGTTGAAGGAATTGTCCATAGAGCGCCGAAATAGGATTGTGTTGAGGCACAGATCTGGGAAAGGGTACCAAAAAATGTCTGCAGAATTGAAGGTCCCCAAGAACACAGTCGCCTCCATCCTTCTTAAATGGAAGAAGTTTGGAACCACCAAGACTCTTCCTAGAGCTGGCCGCCCGGCCAAACTGAGCAATCGGGGGAGAAGGGCCTTGGTCAGGGAGGTGACCAAGAACCCAATGGTGACTCTGACAGAGCTTCAGAGTTGCTCTGTGGAGATGGGAGAACCTTCCAGAAAGACAACCATCTCTGCATTACTCCACCAATCAGGTCTTTATGGTAGAGTGGCCAGACGGAAGCCACTCCTCAGTAAAAGGCATGACAGCCTGCTTGGAGTTTGCCAAAAGTCACCTAAAGGACTCTCAGACCATGAGAAACAAGATTATTTGGTCTGATGAAACCAAGATTGAACTCTTTGGCCTGAATGCCAAGCGTCAAATCTGGAAGAAACCAGGCACCACTCATCACCTGGCCAATACCATCCCTACGGTGAAGCGTGGTGGTGGCAGCATCATGCTGTGGGGATGTTTTTCAGCAGCAGGGACTGGGAGACTAGCCAGGATCGCCGGAAAGATGAACAAAGCAAATTACAGAGAGATCCTTGATGAAAACCTGCTCCAGAGCGCTCAGGACCTCAGACTGGGGCGAAGGTTGACCTTCCAACAGGACAACGACCCTAAGCACACAGCCAAGACAATGCAGGAGTGGCTTCAGGACAAGTCTCTGAATGTCTTTGAGTGGCCAAGCCAAAGCCCGGACTTGAACCCATTCGAACATCTCTAGAGAGACCTTAAAAGGGCTGTACAGCGACGCTCCCGATCCAACCTGACAGAGCTTGAGAGGATCTGCAGAGACGAATGGGAGAAACTCCCTAAATACAGGTGTGCCAAGGTTGTAGCGTCATACCCAAGATGACTTGAGGCTGTAATCGCTGCCAAATGTGCTTAATCAAATTACTGAGGAAAAGGTCTGAATACTTATGTAAATGTCATATTTGAGTTTTCTAAAAACCAGTTTTTGCTTTGTCATTATGAGGTATTGTGTGTAGATTGATGAGGGGAAAAAAACATGTAATCAATTTTAGAGAAAGGCTGTAACATAGCAAATGTTGAAAAAGTGAAGGGGTCTGAATACTTTCCGACTGCACTGTATGTCTGTGATTCCTCTCGTGACCCACCTGCCCTCAGCACCAGGGACGGCCTGTTCAATAGGGCGATATGGGCGACGCACTGCCAAACGGGAAAAGGAAGGGATTTTTTTTCTAATCAATTATATCACGGCAACAGTAGTTATCAGTGTTGTAATCTGATCTGACTGCCACTAAATGTCAAATCAGGCTAAAGTCGTGCTTCAAATGGCCCCGCCCGTTTTTGGGCGATTTCAATCAGGTTGAAAATCGCCCAGAAGTCTCTCATAGCCTGTCATGTAAAATCTATTTTTTTCAAATTTCAAAGCTTTCAATACATTCTCTATGGGTGTCTGTGGGCTTGCACTTACGCGCTTTCGTCATACGTGACGTAACCATGAACGTAACTAAGCAAATAGCGGCTAGCAGCGTCTCTTTGCGACCTGCAGTGTGGCGTTATTTTATGTTTTTAATTTGTACACTTAGTGGCGTTATTTTATGTTTTTAATTTGTACACTTAGTTTACAAACATTCTGCCAACCATGGATTTCGAGTGGTGGGTTTTGGACTGATCTTGTTGATCGTGTACATACCCGCTACGAACGGACTAAATAATGAAAACGTTGCTGGCAGCGGAATCCAATACAGCTGGGAGACTTGGCTGGATGACAGAGTCCCGGACAGAGAAGTGGAGCCGGCCGGCTTCACCCTGGTCGGAGCGGACCTCGATCTGACAGTCACAGGGAAAATCGATCCTGGTAAGAGAGCGACTCTGTACCCCCGAGCCCCGACATTGAACTGCTTTCTGTGTCACTGTGACCTTACTATCTGCCCCGTGAGTTCCCCCAATTGTTTGTTACCGTTGTGTACTGTTGATAATCACAAGTTTACTGGAGAACTGAGACCAAGTAGAGACTTTGGACAGGGTGGATATGCACAAGATTTTAGTCAGACCAAGCTATAACATTATATATTTACTACGACAGTACATTCAACCAAAAGCTAATATAACAAAGGCATCAGAGATTATTTATAATCTGTCACAGAAACTGGAATCCATCTCCCCAGATCAGTCAATAAATGCTTCTGGTATTGACTTATATGCTGCCCCTGTCTTCATGTTGTTGCTGGACATATCTTTTTTTAAATGTGTGTAGGTCACCTAAATCATCAGAAAAATTGCCCCTCCTGAGAATTTTTTCAGGAGCCGCCACTGCTCAGCACTACTCATTCATGTCGCCTCGCTCTCTTAGACCATGGTACTGTACTTGTCCTTCTCAGTCTTGCCTTCATCGTTCTTCAGTGAGACGAGGTGGTGGTATTGGGGGGTTACCCTCGGTCTCATACATCCGAGGCAGGCCTCTCCAGAGGAACACTGAGGGGGGAGAGAGGGAAGGATGGGAAGGAGAGAAAATTGACATGTTTTATCAGTAAGGTATAAATACAGGTATTCTGGTTGAAAATGGGGTGCTTGTCAAGGCAAATAATGCATTACTAAACTTTCTAAAAAGAGATTGAGGAGCTGAGGGGAGGATACTCAAGTGTACATGGAGAGGAAGCCATAGGTGGAGTTGACTCCAATTGAACATCTCACTGGCATCCCAGCCATTAGACTAACAGAGAGAGCGATAAAAGGGGATTGTGGTTAGTATGTATGTCACAGTGTGTGTCTTACTGTGTCTGTCACCAGAGTGGTACACCCCGAAGCAAGCTAGATCTACTCAGGCTTTTATAAAGCTAGCCAGCTTCAGTTTGCTTCACATTCTGTCAGGCTTCCTCCATACTATGACGGTGCATATTGCTCGCCCACCCGCCTGCCGCTAACTCTAGCAAGCTTGTAACTGCGCGTGCCTGTCACACATGGCTAGTCGAACGCAGAACTCTTCATTGAGACAATGCTGAAACATCAATCCATGGGTGAGTCAGTGCAACATTTTAATTTGTGCAGAGATCAGAATGTAAGAAAAGGTATTTTGCAAATTTAGCAGGCTATTTTGTGAAATAGGATTTTAGAAGTGCCGTATTTATCTTATTACTTATCGTTAATGCCGTCTTTGGTTTGCTCATCAATGCACAAGCATATTTTTCTCACTCCTATCGATCCCTGTGGAAACGCTTGTTGCGTTGTGGGCCATAAACATACTGTATAACCCATAGAAGGGTTTTGGAACCTCTAACCCTGGCAATTTGACTGTTATTAAACTCACTACCAATGGCTACGTCTTGACTTGAATGGGAACTGCCATCTATGGATTATGTGTCTATGGTTGGTTGCAGATGTGAGTTTGCCTTTCACAACTTTCAAAATGCAATCACGCAAAAAACGTACAGTTTGGAAAGCAAATGCAGTCCTTACTAAATTTGTATTGTGATAGATATTTTAACATTACAATTTTTTGATTAATACAATATTTAATCCATTGTTTTCCTCGAGTGAAGGGGATGATGACACAATCTTTGCAAGAGGGAGGATATCTGATTTCATTGGTCCTCAACTCATGGCTCAGACACTTTATTCAGGAGAAATGGAGTTAGGCCTGAGCTTGCCTGCCCTGGAGCAGGTTAGTTCTGAAGGATTTGTTGCTATAGAAATGTACCTGGCTAAACGGTGAGCATCTTTCATGGTACTGGTTATCCTGAGTTGAACTCAGAGTTGACCAATGTTACATGACTAACTCATCAAACCTGATTCATAGTATAGGGCTCATGACAAAGCCTTCTCTGTTGCCGTCTCCTTGGTCCCACCGCTACAGCACTGTGCTCCCAGTTCACCCCCAACAAGCTGATCATTGTGTCTGTGAATGCATCCACACACACACACACACACACACACACACACACACACACACACATACACACACACAGAGGAGACATAACACTACCACAATCTACGAACAATTAACAAACCAATCAGTAATTAGGAATTGATGATTCATCAAAATGAGATGGTAAGTGAGTACTGAATGACTCCAACTGCTTAAGGCCTTTGCAGACTGTACGATTTTAGCCGTCTTATGCCACAATTTTGTCGTCCCAGACAACATTTTTGTTGTGGGCAAATTCTTAGGTCATAAACGATTGTCAGACGTCTTGGCTCCTCAGTGTGACAGGGTCTAGGACTGCCAATTAAGTACCACTACGTGTGGCCATAGGCTCAGACAAAGTTCTGTCAGTGTCAGAAGTTTTTGGCCATTATCGTGTGGTATGGCTGACCAATAGGATCACGGCCGGCACTGAGTATGCACACAATAATGCGATCAATGCCATGAACCAAGAGGTCAGTTAAAATCCCAGGTGAGAACATGTTGAATAATATTTACTGTATAAATTAACATGCACAATGTAATCATGTGTGTCAAATATGTAAGTTGAAAACATTGTATGTTAAAAGCACTGTGTGTGAGTGTCCCTAACCTTGCCAACAGTCAGAAATCTGTAAAGAGATGAGGGGTGTTTACCAATCAGGGCCTTGATGGCCACAGTAACAAGGGGTGGACCATCAGGCGACGTAAGGGAAGTCCCCGGAACAAGCAGAGAAATAGACAAAAACCTCCAGGGGACCATGACAGAATGTCCTGTGTTTTAAATGTCATTGGACACAGGAATGTTTTTGCAGCTTTCCCATGAAACATGTCTAGAACGTTCATATATTATATTCTGAGAACATGGCAACCATGTTCTGTGTATGTTTGGTGTGACGTTGATGGAAGATTCTCCTAACAGTCAGAAAACTGCACACTGAAATATTCTTGAAGCGTTCCAATGAAACGTGTTTATTACTGTAATATTGATTATTCTGAGAACATGGTAACCGCGTTCTGGGTAAGTTCTGTTTGACATTAAGGGAATGGTCTCTTGGAAACAGTCCTTGAACATCACTGGAACATTCCTATGAAAACATTAGGCAATGACCTAATGAGACTCTTCAACGGAACATTCTCTAAAGTTGTGGGAACATTTGTTGTTAGCTGGGATCTTTGTATCTCTCTCTCTCTCTCCCACCCTGTTTCTCTTCACACCTCCTCCATCCCTCTCTCTCTGTATTTCCCTCTCAGTATGCAATCCATCTCTGAGAATCAGAAACTCATTATCAACGTAAATTGCGAATAGTTGTGAACAAAGGCAGCTCTGCAATCTGCTTGTTTCATTTCTCCCAAAGTGGCTTTTTGTCACCTTAGGCAGCAGTTACTCTGAACAATGTGTGAACTCAGATTGCACTGTGAAAGGTACTTCACTGAAACTTCTAAAGAACATCAGCAATGATTTTCTTCCCCAATTGATGTGGCCCCAAAGAGATGGGTGGCAGCATGTCGATACAGACACCTCAAAGAGAGAGTGGAGGCCTGTTGTGCACTGACACACACACACACACACACACACACACACACACACACACACACACACACACACACACACACACACACACACACACACACACACACACACACACACACACACACACACACACACTGATTCCCAATTACTCATGGTAGACAGGAACTCTACTTACATCTACCTCAATGTAGCGATTGTAGAAGACAGCGGGGGTTCAGACGGGCTTGAACCATTAACCCCACGAATAGGACAACCAAACTACCTTCTGCGCTATAAAGGTGTAGACCTCTGGTCAGGGTTTGTAGTGTGCTCACATACAGGGAAACTACTTCACAAAAATGTATTTAGGTGAGAGAGTGGCTAGCTGACAGGTTGACTTGATACCAAGCGAATGCGTCCCACAGGAGGTGATTGATCTGAGAGGAGAGGTGAAGGATGTTCTGTCCTTTTACACTTGATATATGTAGACCTACCGGCTCCTTTTACTGACAGGAAACACCAGGGGTACAGCTCAATGAGAAAACATGAGCTTCATCTCCTCATCTCCTTTCCTTGATCTCAATGTTCTTATACAGTATGGGTTCATCTAATTTAGCTTTACCTCTCCTACCTCCTCTTGTCTCCTACTCTTCATCTCAATGGTCTCGGCTGGCTTCCTCTGCTTTTCTCTCCTCACCTTCCTTGTCTCCTCTTCTCCACTCCTTCCTTTTCTCGTCTCATTTGTTTCCTCTCCTCAACTCCTTCTGCACTGATCTGAAAACTATTTTACTTTCACCCAACCTGAATTTACATTCACCTGTTCTTTCACACCAGAGCAGTTAAAGGAAAGGAGTCAAGGAGAGGAAGCTATCTTAAAGTAGACTATCAATACAGTAACCTATAAGATTGAAACCAACAAATTAAACCATAAGATAAAACCATTATTTTATATAATGGCGAGCATCTCCAGCCCATTCTCTTATGGAATAGGCCAGGAGGTGCCAATTCTGCAGGTACCAGATTAAGTTTAGACCTGGCGAAATGTGGAAGCTATACCATCCACTAAGGGCAACATGAGCACCTATTAACATATACTAGGCTTTTTAGGGCATAGAGTACGTATGAGTCATAATTCCCACAACACCTAGCAGTCAAACAGGGAAATGGTTCCAATTGTTTTTCCACCATTAATTTTCCCCATAGTTTTTTTTTTTTTAGAAACACTTAAAATAAGGGCTGCACTTCATGTGGGCTTACCCTTGATAACCATGCAAATCTTTCTAGGACAAGGTGACTTTCATCAATATATTCGGCTGTATTTACGCTAATTAGCTGCTAATGTGGCTATCATACAGAATTACAAATGCCATGATGATCTGGACGGGACTGCCGAATCAAGGCAAAGGTAAGAATCTCTGGATGAACTATCTAATGTTAGCTAAATGTAGTAATTAATAAATTGGCTACATTTCTTTAAATTAACAATTCTGTGAACTGTCTTGTGCAAGTTTTAAATTGACACAATACCTGTTAGCAAAAGTGTCAGCTAGAGATGACGTGCAGGAGCTTGCAGGGATTTGCAGTCTTGCATGATGTCTACTTTGATGCTAATTAGCATTTTTGAATCAGAGAGTAAATAGAGCCAAATATATGGATAAAAGTCACCTTGTCTGAGAGAGATCTACATGGTTATCAAAATGTCATGCCAGGGTAAGCCTACACGAAACATAGCCCTTATTTGAAGTGTTTCTAAAATCACCTATTGGAAAAATTAATGGTGGGAAAATGATTGGAACCATTTCCCTGTTTGACCGCTAGGTTTTATGGTTATTATGACACCTCCAGTGTGGGGCTCTATAATCGATGGGGATGGTGGATGGGTGTTTAACAGTACTATACAGTGCATTCAGAAAGTATTCAGACCCCTTCACTTTTTCCACATTTCGTTACGTTACAGCCTTAATCTAAAATTGATTAAATTGTTTTTTTTCCCTCATCAATCTACGCACAATACCCCATAATGATGAAGCAAAAACAAGTTAAGACATTTTAGCAAATTTATTACAAATACAGAACTAAAATATCAAATTTACATAATTATTCAGACCCTTTAGTCAGCACTTTGTTGAAGCACCTTTGGCAGCGATAACAGCCTCGAGTCTTCTTGGGTATGACACTACAAGCTTGGCACACCTGTATTTGGGGAGTTTCTCCCATTCTTCTCTGCAGATCCTCTCTGTCAGGTTGGATGGGGAGCGTCGCTACACAGCTTTTTTCAGGTCTCTCCAGAGATGTTCAAAAGGACACTTAGAGACTTGTCCCGAAGCCACTCCTCCGTTGTCTTGGCTGTGTGCTTAGGGTTTGTCACGATCGTCGGGTACAGAGAACCAAGGCGCAGCGTGAAAGGTGAACATATTTATTAAATGATGATAACACGAACAAAAACGATAACGTGACGTCCTCGGTCTAACACAAACCACACTGGAACAAGATCCCACAAACACTGTGGGAAAACTGGCTGCTTAAGTATGGTTCCCAATCAGAGACAACAAGCAACAGCTGATACACGTTGCCTCTGATTGAGAACCACACTGGCCAACATAGAACTAGAAAAACTAGAACAAAAACAAATGAAAACTCACACCCTGGCTCAACATACTAGAGTCCCCAGAGCCAGGGCGTGACAGGGTTGTTGTCCTGTTGGAAGGTGAACTTTCGCCCCAGTCTGAGGTCCTGAGCGCACTGGATCAAATCAAATCACATTTTATTTGCCACGTGCGCCGAATACAACAAGTGTAGACCTTTTTTATATATATTTTTTATTTTACCTTTATTTAACTAGGCAAGTCAGTTAAGAACAAATTCTTATTTACAATGACGGCCTACACTGGCCAAACCCGGACGACGCTGAGCCAATTGTGTGCCGCCCTATGGGACATTACAGTGAAATGCTTGCTTACAAGTCCCTAACCAACAATGCAGTTTTTCAGAACAATTAAAATAAAAGAAAAGTGTTAAGTAATAAATAAATAAGTAAAAAAAATAAATAAAAAGGAAATAATTAAATAGCAGCAGTAAAATAAAATAACAGTAGGGAGGCTATATACAGGGGGTACCGGTACAGAGTCAATGTGCGGGGGCACCGGCTAGTCGAGGTAATTTAAGTAATATGTACATGTGGGAAGAGTTAAAGTGACTATGCATGAATAATAAACAGAGTAGCAGCAGCGTAAAAGAGGGGGTTGGAGTGGGATAGGGTGGGGGGGAAAGGCAAATAGTCTGTGTAGCCATGGTTAGCTGTTCAGGAGTCTTATGGCTTGGGGGTAAAAGCTGTTAAGAAGCCTTTTGGACCTAGACTTGGCGCTCCGGTACCGCTTGCCGTGCGGTAGCAGAGAGAACAGTCTATGACTAGGGTGGCTGGAGTCATCCAGAACAGCTGATGCTCTCATGCATGCTTCAGTGTTGCTTGCCTCGAAGCGAGCATGGAAGTGATTTAGCTCGTCTGGTAGGCTTGGGTCACTGGGCAGCTCGCGGCTGTGCTTCCCTTTGTTGTCTGTAATAGTTTTCATGCCCTGCCACATCCGACGCGCGTCAGAGCCAGTGTAGTACGATTCAATCTTAGTCTTGTATTGACTCTTTGCCTGTTTTATGGTTCGTAAGACGGCATTGCGGGATTTCTTATAAGCGTCCGGGTTAGAATCCTGCTCCTTGAAAGCGGCAGCTCTACCCTTTAGCTCAGTGCAGATGTTGCCTGTAATACATGGCTTCTGGTTGGGGTATGTATATAAAGTCACTGTGGGGACGATGCCATCGATTCACTTATTGATGAAGCCAGTGACTGATGTGGTATACTCCTCAATGCTAGCAAAACAGTCCTGTAGCTTAGCATCTGCGTCATCTGACCACTTCCTTATTAACCGAGTCACTGGTGCTTCCTGCTTTAGTTTTTGCTTATAAGCAGGAATCAGGAGGATAGAGTTATGGTCAGATTTGCCAAATGGAGGGCGAGGGAGAGCTTTGTACGCTTCTCTGTGTGTGGATTAAAGGTGGTCTAGAGTTTTTTTTCTTCTTCTGGTTGCACATTTAACATGCTAGTAGAAATGAAGTAGAACAGATTTAAGTTTCCCTGCATTAAAGTCCCCAGCCACTAGGAGCGCTGCCTCTGGATGAGCGTTTTCCTGTTTACTTATGGCCTTATACAGCTCATTGAGTGCAATCTTAGTGCCAGCATCGGTTTGTGGTGGTAAATAGAGAGCTCCGAAAAATATGGATGTCAGTGAAGACACTTGCGAGTTGGTCAGCGCATGCTCGGAGCACACGCCCTGGTAATACGTCTGGCCCTGAGGCCTTGTGAATGTTGACCTGTTTAAAAGGTCTTACTCACATCGGCTACGGAGAGCGTGATCACACAGTCATCCGGAAAAGCTGATGCTCTCATGCATGTTTAAGTATTACTTGCCTCGAAGCAAGCATAGAAGTAATTTGGCTCGTCTGGTATGCTCGTGTCACTGGGCAGCTTGCGGCTGTGCTTCCCTTTGTAGACTTTAAAAGTTTGCAAGCCCTGCCACATCCGACAAGCGTCGGAGCCGGAGTAGTACGATTCGATCTTAATCCTGTATTGACGCTTTGCCTGTTTGATGGTTCATCGGAGAGCATAGCGGGATTTCTTATAAGCTTCCGGGTTAGAGTCCCGCTCCTTGAAAGCGGCAGCTCTACCCTTTAGCTCAGTGCGGATGTTGCCTGTAATCCATGGCTTCTGGTTGGGGTATGTAACACATACGTATGACGTATGATGTATGACGACATCATCGATGCACTTATTGATGAAGCCAGTGACTGATGTGGTGTACTCCTCAATGCCATCGGAAGAATCCCCGAACATATTCCATTCTGTGTTAGCAAAACAGTCCTGTAGCTTAGCATCTGCTTCATCTGACCACTTTTTTATTAACCGAGTTACTGGTGCTTCCTGCTTCAGTTTTTGCTTGTAAGCAGGAATCAGGAGGATAGAATTATGGTCAGATTTGCCAAATGGAGGGCGAGGGAGAGCTTTGTACGCGTCTCTGTGTGTGGAGTAAAGGTGGTCTAGAGTTTTTTTCCATCTGGTTGCACATTTAACATGCTGGTAGAAATGAGGTAAAATGGATTTCAGTTTCCCTGCATTAAAGTCCCAGGCCACTAGGAGCACCGCCACTGGATGAGCTTTTTCCTGTTTGCTTACGGCCGTATACCGTTCATTGAGTGCGGTCTTAGTGCCTGCATCGGTTTGTGGTGGTAAATAGACAGCTACGAAAATAGATTAAGAATATAGATAAACTCTCTTTGTTGATAGTGTGGTCTACAGCTTATCATGAGATACTCTACCTCAGGCGAGCAAAACCTTGAGACTTCCTTAGTATTAGATTTTATGCACCAGCTGTTGTTTACAAATATATACAGACCGCCACCCCTTGTCTTACCGGAGTCAGCCGTTCTATCCTGCCTATGTAGCGTATATCCCGCCAGCTGTAGGTTATCCATGTTGTCGTTCAGCCACGACTCGGTGAAACATAAGATATTACCGTTTTTCATGTCCCGTTGGTAGGATAACCGTAATCTTAGGTCGTCCAATTTATTTTCAAATGATTGGACATTGGCTAATAGGATTGATTGAAGAGGCAGTTTACTCGCTCACCGTCGGATCCTTACAAGGCACCCCGACCTACGTCCACGATATCTCTGTCTCTTTCTAATGCGAATGACGGGGATTTGGGCCTTGTCGGGTGTCTGTAGGATATCCTTCGCGTCCGACTCTTTGAAGAAAATTGTTTTGTCCAATACGAGGTGAGTAATCACTCTCCTGATATCCAGAAGCCATTTTTGGTCATACGAGACGGTGGCAGAAACATTATGTACAGAATAAAATACAAATAACGCGAAAAAACTCCACATAATAGTATAATTGGTTAGAGGGCTGTAAAACGGCAGGCATCTTCTCCGGCGCCATTTTTATTTTACTGGAGCCGGTTTTCATGAAGGATCTCTTTGTACTTTGCTCCGTTCATCTTTCCCTCGATCCTGACTAGTCTCCTAGTGTCTGCCACTGAAAACTCTTTTGGCAAACTCCAAGTGGGCTGTCATGTGACTTTTACTGTGGAGTGGCTTCCATCTGGCCACTCTACCATAAAGGCCTGATTGGTGTAGGGCTGCAGAGATGGTTGTCCTTCTGGAAGGTCCTTCCATCTCCACAGAGGAACTCAGGAGCTCTGTCAGAGTGACTATCGGGTTCTTGATCACTTCCCTTTCCAAGGCCCTTCTCCCCCGATTGCTCAGTTGCCTGGGTGGCCAGCTCTAGGAAGAGTCTTGGTGGTTCCTATCTTCTTCCATTTAAGAATGATGGATGCCACTGTGTTCTTGGGGACCTTCAATGCTGCAGAAATTTTTTTTGGTACCCTTCCCCAGATCTGTGCCTCGACACAATCCTGTCTCAGAGCTCTACGGACAATTTCTTCAACCTCATGGCTTGGTTTTTGCTCTGACATGCACTGTCAACTGTGGGACCTTATATAGACAGGTGTGTGCCTTTCCAAATTATGTCCAATCAATTGAATTTACAACAGGTGGACTCCAATCAAGTTGTAGAAACATCTCAAGGATGATCAATGGAAACAGGATGCACCTGAGCTCAATTTTGAGTCTCATATTAAAGGGTCTGAATAGTTATGTAAATACGTTTTTTCTGTTTTTATTTTTAATAGATTTGCAAAAATGTCTACAAACCTGTTTTCACTTTGTTATTATGGGGTATTTTCGCTTTGTCATTATCGGGTATTATCTGTAGATTGATGAGGAAAACAATTATTTTAATCCATTTTAGAATAAGGCTGTAACGTACATTTACATTTACATTTACGACATTTAGCAGACGCTCTTATCCAGGGGAGAAAGAAGTCAAAGCATAGGGTAGGGCAGTGTGAGCAGGACCAGCGGTGTCATTTGACTTAATAAATGAGGATCGGAGGTCGTCATCCTTCTTTTCAAAATGGTTGACGAAGTCATCCACAGAGAGGGAGGAGGGAGGGGGAGGAGGTGGCAAAGAGCTTCCTAGGGTTAGAGGCAGAGGCTTGAAATTTAGAGTGGTAGAAAGTGGCTTTAGCAGCAGAAACAGAGGAAGAAAATGTAGAGAGGAGGGAGTGAAAAGATGACAGGTCCGCAGGGAGTCTAGTTTTCCTCCATTTCCGCTCGGCTGCCCGGAGCCCTGTTCTGTGAGCTCGCAATGAGTCGTCAAGCCACAGAGCAGGAGGGGAGGACCGAGTTGGCCGGGAGGATAGGGGACATAGAGAGTCAAAAGATGCAGAAAGAGAGGAGAGGAGGGTTGAGGAGGCAGAATCAGGAGATCGGAGGGAGAAGAATTTAGCAGAGGGAAGAGATGATAGGATGGAAGAGGAGAGAGTAGCGGGAGAGAGAGAGCGAAGGTTGCGACGGCACATTACCATCTGAGTAGGGGCAGAGTGAGTAGTGATGGAGGAGTGAGAGAGAAAAGGATACAAAGTAGTGGTCAGAGACTTGGAGGGGAGTTGCAGTGAGATTAGTAGAAGAACAGCATCTAGTAAAGATGAGGTCAAGCGTATTGCCTGCCTTGTGAGTAGGGGAGGACAGTGAGAGGGTGAGGTCAAAAGAGGAAAGGAGTGAAAGAAGGAGGCAGAGAGAAATTAGTCAAAGGCAGACGTAGGGAGGTTAAAGTCACCCAGAACTGTGAGGGGTGAGCCATCCTCAGGAAAGGAACTTATCAAGGCGTCAAGCTCATTGATGAACTCTCCAAGGGAACCTGGAGGGCGATAAATGATAAGGATGTTAAGCTTGAATGGGCTAGTGACTGTGACAGCATGGAATTCAAATGAGGAGATAGACAGATGGGTCAGGGGGAAAAGAGAGAATGTCCACTTGGGAGAGATGAGGATTCCTGTGCCTCCGCCGCGCTGACCAGATGCTCTCGGGGTATGCGAGAACACATGATCAGATGAGGAAAGAGCAGTAGGAGTAGCAGTGTTTTCTGTGGTAATCCATGTTTCCGTCAGTGCCAAGAAGTTGAGGGACTGGAGGGTAGCATAGGCTGAGATTAACTCTGCGTTGTTGGACGCAGAACGGCAGTTCCAGAGGGTGCTGGAGACCTGGAACTCCACGTGGGTCGTGCGTGCAAGGACCACCAGATTAGAGTGGCAGCAGCCACGCGGTGTGAAGCGTTTGCATGGCCTGTGCAGAGAGGAGAGAACAGGGATAGACGGACACATAGTTGACAGGCTACAGAAAAGGCTACAATAATGCAAAAGAGATCGGAATAAAATTAACTAAACATCTGGGGAAGTGAGAGAGCGGCCTCCCTCACTTACCTTTCACTGAAACACTCAAAGATAACTCTCCCAACTTCCACTTTAGAAAGCAGTTCAATGTTTTCTAGGAATAGACTCTAACTTAGTTTATTCAGCTAGCTAACTTGGTACAGTATTCTTCCGTGAAAACTGCCCAGGGCACCGTATCCTATGACGCCATAGCTAACTAGCATGCTAGCATCCAATAGCACACGGTTTCGCACCAATACTTTGTTACAACAAACTACCAATAGTGTGTTAACACACTAAACAGATCATTCGTGTCCGTGTCTAGTTCCTTTCATAACACAGAAATAATTAAACGTTGGCTAGCTAGCACAAAGTCAGTCATGCTAGCTACACAAGTGGACTACACATCTCGAATGTTCAGAAAGTGAAGCTTTACGTTGCAAAATTCTCATTGACTAAAATTATATTGTATTTAGTTGCTACAGTACTGCTAGCTGGTAGTGTTGGCTAGCTTGCAATGGCTGCGGTGTTGACTTTGTTTAGAAAACGGCGTCACTGCGAACGAATGTAGCTGGCTAAAATGATATTGTATTTAGTTGCCACAGTACTGCTAGCTGGTAGTGTTGGCTAGCTAGCAATGGCTGCGGTGTTGACTTTGTCTCTATACTACACCTTTATCTTTGATACAAAGACAACTATGTAGCTAGCTAACATTACACTAATCAAATTGTTCCATTGTAATGTAATGTGTGTCATATTACCTGCGGAGCGAAGTACAGCATGACTACTCACTCCAACTCCAATGACATGGGTCTCTTTAATTTATCAGCGAGTCATACTGAGACCAAGGTCTTTTGCAGATGAGCCCTAAATGACAAAAATACACATCAAATAGAAAATGCAAAGTAGAAACTAAAACACGGTCATAGGAAACACACATTCATCCGTAATAAGGTCCTCAATCAGTTTTCACCAAACAAGCTGAAATTTCAGGCAGTCTTTTCAAACAGCTCTTACGCTGCTGCTACTCTGTTAATTATTTATGCATAGTCACTTTAACTCTACCCACATGTACATATTACCTCAACTACCTCAACTAGCCGGTGCCCCCGCACATTGACTCTGCACTGGTACCCCCCTGTATATATAGCCTCTCTACTGTTATTTTATTTGACTTCTGCTCTTTTTTTCTCAACACTTTTTTTTGTTGTTGTTTTATTTTACTTTTTTTCTTAAAAAATAAATGCATTGTTGGTTAAGGGCTGTGTGTAAGCATGTCACTGTAATGTCTACACCTGTTGTATTTGGCTCATGTGGCCAATACATTTTATTTTATTTTATTTTATTTTATTTGATATTATCACAATTTCACAGTATTATCCAATCTCATAGTGTGGAAATATAGGTATATATAAAACATAGGAAAATCACGTTTTTGACTGCACTGGTCCTTTAAATAAGTGGGGAAGATCATATTTTACCCCATGGCAGAGAGAAAAAACTAGAGTGTCCAATAGAAATGTAGTGGTTGAAGTGTTTCCATTATCCATTTAGGCAAATTGCTCATTCATAAATTGGCGACAGCCTGTATGACCTTCCACCTATTTGAGGGCTACCTCATGTCTCAGGTAGCCCGCAAAAACCAACATGGAGAGAATGCAATAATTGATTTGACATATAGGAATAATTCTCATGTGCCAACATCAGGGCCAGATCATTGCAGGGGCTTACCGGGGCTGAAGCCCCTGGGCTCAGGCCCATGGGGGGCCCAAGAGGCAGCAAACAGAAAAAAGTTACTAAATATAAAGTAAAAAATAAATAAAAAATACTATAGAGTATATATTATACAATATATATTAGATATGTAGTATATACAGTGGGGAGAACAAGTATTTGATACACTGCTGATTTTGCAGGATTTCCTACTTACAAAGCATGTAGAGGTCTGTCATTTTTATCATAGGTACACTTCAACTGTGAGAGAAGGAATCTAAAACAAAAATCCAGAAAATCACATTGTATGATTTTTAAGTAATGAATTTGCATTTTATTGCATGACATAAGTATTTGATACATCAGAAAAGCAGAACTTCATATTTGGTACAGAAACCTTTGTTTGCAATTACAGAGATCATACGTTTCCTGTAGGTCTTGACCAGGTTTACACACACTGCAGCAGGGATTTTGGCCCACTCCTCCATACAGACCTTCTCCAGATCCTTCTGTTATGATTTAACTGGATAGAACCCAAATGCAGACAAGTACACCAAGCCAGAGAAGTTTTAACAGGTTTATTATAATGTTCAATAGTCCAGGTTTCCAATAAATGGGGAAGAGCAAGTCCAGGTTACAGGGAGGGTACAGATCCAGGTCAGGGCAGGTGTGGTACCGTAATGTCCTAGTGTCCGTGGTGAGTCCAAAGGAGAGGCCCGATAGTGGAGAGCAGGATGGTGGTGGCAGGAGTGAAGCGGAGGCAGGAGTCAGGTTCCAAATATCTGTGGCACAGGAGAAAAAGTAAATAAACAGTCCAAAAAACACAAGAGCGAAAACAGACAGGTTGAGTCGGCAGCGAGACTAACATGGTTGTCTTGACTATGATCTGACGATGAGTGGAAAGTTTGACCGGGTCTTAAAGGCTGAGGTGATTATGGTGAATGAGCTGCAGCTGGAACCCTGACTCCCGCACACCAGACTTCACTCCTGCAATCAAGGACAGACAGAGGGGAGGGGGGAGAGCAGAGAGAGAGCTACCTAGCAGCAGTAGGCCTAACAGTACCCCCCTCTACGGACGCCACCTGGCGGCCGACAGGGTTTATCAGGATGTAACCTATGAAACTCACGAACCAGAGCAGGATCCACAATGAAGCTCCTGGGCACCCAGGAACGTTCCTCAGGACCATAACCCTCCCAATCCACCAGGTACTGGAAACCACGACCCCGGGCGGCGAACATCCAGAAGTCGCCGGACAGTGTAGACCGGACCCCCACCCACGATCTTGGGCGGAGGAGGGGGACGAGAGGGCGGGCACAAAGGGCTAACCGACACAGGCTTAATCTGGGAAACATGAAAGGTGGAATGAACCCGTAGGGAGGCAGGAAGCTGTAGCTTAACCGCGCAGGGGTTAACAATAGACAGTATCTTGAACGGTCCTATAAAACGAGGCGCCATCTTCTTCGACTCCACCTTCAATGGAAGGTCCCGTGACTTCAGCCATACCTCTTGACCAGGAGAGTAACCGGGAGCCTGGGACCGGTGACGGTTGGCTTGCCTCTGCATGTACGCCGAAGCTCGGGACAGAGCTACCCTGGCCTTCCTCCAGACCTTGCAGCAGCGGCGCATGTGGGACTGCACCGAGGGTACCGCAAGTTCCCTCTCTTGGGAAGGGAACAGGGGAGGTTGATAACCCAGAGCACACAGAAAAGGAGACAAACCAGAGGAAGCGTTAGTCAAGGTGTTATGAGCATATTCCACCCAGGGGAGCATGGAGCTCCATGACCCAGGGTTAGACCCAGTGACACAGCGAAGTGCGGTCTCCATCTCCTGGTTCGCTCTCTCGGCTTGCCCGTTGGTCTGGGGGTGATATCCAGAGGACAGGCTGGATGTAATGCCCAAAGCTTTACAGAAAGCTTTCCACACCTGGGAGACAAACTGGGGACCCCTGTCAGAGACAATATCCGTGGGTAGACCATGAGAGCGGAACACATGTTCAACCAAAATATCAGCCGTCTCTCTGGCAGTGGGCAGTTTAGGTAGGGCCAAAAAATGAGCGAACTTAGAAAAACGATCAATCACCGTAAGAATGACAGTCTTACCAGATGAGGGGGGAAGTCCAGTGACAAAATCCATAGCGATATGCGACCAGGGCCGGCTGGGTATAGGTAGAGGTCGTAGATGACCAGCGCTGGCCTGGGTGGAGTTTTTACTTCGTGCACATACCGTACAAGCAGCAATGAAGGCTCGAGTGTCCGCCTCCATCGTGGCCCACCAGAACTTCCGTCGCACAAAGTCAAGGGTCCGCGAAACTCCAGGGTGACAGGTAAGGGGAGACGAGTGAGCCCACTGAAGTACCTGGGAGCGAGCAGACTCAGGGACAAACATCCGGTTAGGAGGACCCCTCCCAGGGTCAGCTTGATGATGTTGAGCCTGTCTAACAATCCCCTCGATGTCACATGTGATGACTGCAATACTGCAGGTAGGAGGCAAAATGGGTTCAGGGTTACTACCAGTATCAACAGCCGAATGAACACGAGACAGGGCGTCAGGCTTGACGTTGCGTGACCCAGGACGGTAAGACAGAGAAAAATTGAATCTCCCAAAAAATAGTGCCCACCTGGCTTGACGGGGGTTGAGCTGCTTCGCTGACTGGAGGTAAGCCAGATTCTTATGATCCGTCCAAACGATGAAGGGTTGTTCCGCCCCCTCCAACCAATGTCGCCACTCCTCGAGAGCCAGCTTAACGGCGAGCAGTTCACGATTTCCAACATCATAATTCCTCTCTGCCTGAGAAAGTTTCCTTGAGAGAAAAGCACAGGGATGCAGTTTGTTATCTTCAGGAGAACGTTGTGACAACACTGCACCTACCCCAGTGTCGGATGCATCCACCTCCACGACAAACTGGCGGTCGGGGTCCGGCTGCATCAGAATGGGAGCCGAGGCGAAGCGATGTTTCAGTTCTTCGAACGCTGATTCGGCCCCTTCATTCCAAGCGAACGGTCGTGAGATGGAGGTGAGAGCGGTGAGTGGCGCCGCAATGCGGCTGTAGTCCTTGATGAACCTCCTATAGAAGTTTGCAAACCCCAGGAATCGTTGAAGTTGTTTGCGGGTAGAGGGAGCTGGCCAGTCCGTGACAGCAGAGATCTTAGCTGGGTCCATCCGCAGCTCCCCCTGAGCTATGATGTAACCCAAAAAAGAGGTCTCAGACACGTGAAATTCACATTTCTCCATCTTCACAAACAGTTTGTTCTCCAACAACCTTTGCAACACCTGGCGCACATGCAGTTCATGTTCCTGGGAGGACTCTGAGAAAATCAAGATATCATCCAGATAGACAAAAACAAACCGATTCAACATGTCCCGAAGGACATCATTGACTAGTGCCTGAAAAACAGCAGGGGCATTAGACAACCCAAAAGGCATAACCCGATACTCAAAATGTCCCAAGGGTGTGTTGAAGGCAGTCTTCCATTCATCACCCTTACGAATGCGCACCAGGTGATACGCATTTCGTAGATCCAGTTTCGTAAAGATGGTAGCACCATGAAGGAGGGGAAAAGCAGAATTAATCAAAGGCAGAGAATACTTGTTCTTAATGGTGATGTTGTTAAGTCCACGGTAATCAATACAGGGTCTGAGGGTCTTATCCTTCTTAGCAACAAAAAAGAATCCCGCTCCTACAGGTGACGAGGAAGGACGCATAATACCTGCCGCCAAGGAGTCCCGAATGTAGTTCTCCATAGCCTCCGTCTCCGGCCGGGAGAGATTGTACAGGCGACTGCTGGGGAGCGGGGCTCCTGGCTGGAGGTCAATGGCGCAGTCGTAAGGCCGGTGAGGAGGAAGAGAAGTAGCTCTGTGTTTGCAGAAAACGGATGCCAGGTCATGATACACGCTCAGGAACAGCAGAAAGATCCATGGACTCCAGTGGAGGTTGAGGCACAGTACTGGCAGGAGTCTGAGCAGAACACAAACAATTCACATGACAAAATGTGCTCCATGAAACAATGCTACCTGTCACCCAATCAATGTGTGGATTGTGTTTTATGAGCCAGGGGATACCAAGGACCAGGGGAGTCTGTGGGCAGTCGATAATATGGAATTGAATGTTCTCCTGATGATTTCCCGACACTCTAAGACAAACAGGAACAGTCTGATGGGTAATGCGGGTCAACAATTGTCCATTTAGACCCTTAGCCTGCAGCGGACAGTCCATAGGAACAGTCTCCAAATCCATTTGTTGAGCCCACTCTCTATCCAAAAAGCTTTCGTCGGCACCAGAGTCAATCAGCGCACTAACAGAGAAATTCTGGAACTGCCACTGGAGGGATGCCTGGAGCAGAATGCGGGGAGAAGAGGAAGAATCCGCTGCTCGGCTCACCAAAACTTCTCCCATAAATGATGAGCCGGCCCTTTTCCCCGGACGAACTGGGCAGGAAGGAACGAAATGACCAGCTTCTCCACAATACAGGCAGACCCGAGCCTGAATACGACGTGCACGCTCCTCTGAGGACAACCGTGCACGACCCACCTCCATGGCTTCGGGTTCAGTGCTCCTCGTATCGACTCGGGAAGACACGGCTCTCTCCGTAGGGACGATGCAGGGAGGAGTTTGTTGATGACAGACAGGTTGCTTGGAACTAACACTCCTCTCCCGGCGGCGCTCCCGAATCCGATTATCCAACCTGATAGTGAGTGAAATAAGATTATCCAGCGTAGGCGATTCATCATATGACACCAATTCATCTTTTAAAGTCTCAGACAAAGCATTGATGAACACTCCTTGTAATGCCTCGTCATTCCAACCACTCACTGCTGCTAAAGTCCGAAACTCCACTGCCATCTCCGCCACACTACGAGCCCCCTGCCGAAGAGAAAACAACCGTTTAGCAGCCTCCTTGCCTCGTACGGGGTGGTCAAAAACCTTCCTCATCTCCGTGGTGAAGGCCACGTAAGCGTTGCAAATGTCCGACTGACTCTCCCAGACCGCGGATCCCCAGGCACGAGCGGAACCGCTAGTAGAGTTGATAAGGTAGGCAATACGGGCTCTTTCTGAGGCGTAGGTGAGGGGCTGTTGTTCAAACACTAACGAGCATTGAGTCAAAAAATCGCCACAGGTTCCCATGTTCCCGTCATAGCGCTCTGGAGCAGGAACAAAAGGCTCTCTGATCTGGGCTGAAGGGGTAGTAAGGGCAGACACTTGATTGGTGAGTAATTTAACCTGATTAAGCAGCACCTGACTGTCCTCAGCAATCGTCTTAAACAGGGTATCATGTTGGCCAAGTAGAATGCCCTGATTGGCTATGGCAGTCCAAATTTGAGTGCACTCTGGGGTGGTATCCGAGCTACTGTCTGCTGGGTTCATGTTGGTCAGATCATACTGTTATGATTTAACTGGATAGAACCCAAATGCAGACAAGTACACCAAGCCAGAGAAGTTTTAACAGGTTTATTATAATGTTCAATAGTCCAGGTTTCCAATAAATGGGGAAGAGCAAGTCCAGGTTACAGGGAGGGTACAGATCCAGGTCAGGGCAGGTGTGGTACCGTAATGTCCTAGTGTCCGTGGTGAGTCCAAAGGAGAGGCCCGATAGTGGAGAGCAGGATGGTGGTGGCAGGAGTGAAGCGGAGGCAGGAGTCAGGTTCCAAATATCTGTGGCACAGGAGAAAAAGTAAATAAACAGTCCAAAAAACACAAGAGCGAAAACAGACAGGTTGAGTCGGCAGCGAGACTAACATGGTTGTCTTGACTATGATCTGACGATGAGTGGAAAGTTTGACCGGGTCTTAAAGGCTGAGGTGATTATGGTGAATGAGCTGCAGCTGGAACCCTGACTCCCGCACACCAGACTTCACTCCTGCAATCAAGGACAGACAGAGGGGAGGGGGAGAGCAGAGAGAGAGCTACCTAGCAGCAGTAGGCCTAACACCTTCAGGTTTCGGGGCTGTCGCTGGGCAATACAGACTTTCAGCTCCCTCCAAAGATTTTCTATTGGGTTCAGGTCTGGAGACTGGCTAGGCCACTCCAGGACCTTGAGATGCTTCTTATGGAGCCACTCCTTAGTTGCCCTGGCTGTGTGTTTCGGGTCGTTGTCATGCTGGAAGACCCAGCCACGACCCATCTTCAATGCTCTTACTGAGGGAAGGAGGTTGTTGGCCAAGATCTCGCGATACATGGCCCCATCCATCCTCCTCTCAATACGGTGCAGTCGTCCTGTCCCCTTTGCAGAAAAGCATCCCCAAAGAATGATGTTTCCACCTCCATGCTTCACGGTTGGGATGGTGTTCTTGGGGTTGTACTCATCCTTCTTCTTCCTCCAAACATGCGAGTGGAGTTTAGACAAAAAAGCTCTATTTTTGTCTCATCAGACCACATGACCTTCTCCCATTCCTCCTCTGGATCATCCAGATGGTCATTGGCAAACTTCAGACGGGACATGCGCTGGCTTGAGCAGGGGGACCTTGCGTGCGCTGCAGGATTTTAATCCATGACGGCGTAGTGTGTTACTAATGGTTTTCTTTGAGTCTGTGGTCCCGGCTCTCTTCAGGTCATTGACCAGGTCCTGCCGTGTAGTTCTGGGCTGATCTCTCACCTTCCTCATGATCATTGATGCCCCACGAGGTGAGATCTTGCATGGAGCCCCAGACCAAGGGTGATTGACCGACATCTTGAACTTCTTCCATTTTCTAATAATTGCGCCAACAGTTGTTGCCTTCTCACCAAGCTGCTTGCCTATTGTCCTGTAGCCCATCCCAGCCTTGTGCAGGTCTACAATTTTATCCCTGATGTCCTTACACAGCTCTCTGGTCTTGGCCATTGTGGAGAGGTTGGAGTCTGTTTGATTGAGTGTGTGGACAGGTGTCTTTTATACAGGTAACGAGTTCAAACAGGTGCAGTTAATACAGGTAATGAGTGGAGAACAGGAGGGCTTCTTAAAGAAAAACTAACAGGTCTGTGAGAGCCGGAATTCTTACTGGTTGGTAGGTGATCAAATACTTATGTCATGCAATAAAATGCAAATTAATTACTTAAAAATAATACAATGTGATTTTCTGGATTTTTGTTTTAGATTCCGTCTCTCACAGTTGAAGTGTACCTATGATAAAACATTACAGACCTCTACATGCTTTGTAAGTAGGAAAACCTGCAAAATCGGCAGTGTATCAAATACTTGTTCTCCCCACTGTATATATATATATATTTTTTTTTTTTGGGGGGGGGGGGAGATGGATCAGCTTAATATCGCAGATATATTGTATCTTCTATCAATGTAATTGTCTGCATCACTTCCAATCCCCCATGTTTTTTATATATATACTCCCCTTTATTACTTTTCAACCCCGCCATCCTTTCGCTACTTGGAGTTAATTAGTGAACAACAATGCCCAGGCCTCTACATCCGGTCTATACTTACTATCTACACCTTATGGACACAATTAATTTTACAATAATTATATTATATATATATATATATATATATATATATATATATATATATATATATATATATATATATATATATATATATATATATATATATATTTTGCTCCTGAACTTCTTCTACTCTCAACTTCTCCGATCATTTTCATGATGTCCATCCGGTTTGCTTCTATATGCCATATCTTTCTAACTGTGCTCTTTCCCAAAAGCTCCCAACATACAACCTATATATTTATTATGGACACAGTATGCTTACATTATTAGCTACAGTGGGGAGAACAAGTATTTGATACACTGCCAATTTTGCAGGTTTTCCTACTTACAAAGCATGTAGAGGTCTGTCATTTTTATCATAGGTACACTTCAACTGTGAGAGAAGGAATCTAAAACAAAAATCCAGAAAATCACATTGTATGATTTTTAAGTAATTAATTTGCATTTTATTGCATGACAGAAGTATTTGATACATCAGAAAAGCAGAACTTAATATTTGGTACAGAAAACTTTGTTTGCAATTACAGAGATAATACGTTTCCTGTAGGTCTTGACCAGGTTTGCACACACTGCAGCAGGGATTTTGGCCCACTCCTCCATACAGACCTTCTCCAGATCCTTCAGGTTTCGGGGCTGTCGCTGGGCAATACGGACTTTCAGCTCCCTCCAAAGATTTTCTATTGGGTTCAGGTCTGGAGACTGGCTAGGTCACTCCAGGACCTTGAGATGCTTCTTACGGAGCCACTACTTAGTTGCCCTGGCTGTGTGTTTCGGGTCATTGTCATGCTGGAAGACCCAGCCACGACCCATCTTCAATGCTCTTACTGAGGGAAGGAGGTTGTTGGCCAAGATCTCGCGATACATGGCCCCATCCATCCTCCCCTCAATACGGTGCAGTCGTCCTGTCCCCTTTGCAGAAAATCATCCCCAAAGAATGATGTTTCCACCTCCATGCTTCACGGTTGGGATGGTGTTCTTGGGGTTGTACTCATCCTTCTTCTTCCTCCAAACATGCGAGTGGAGTTTAGACCAAAAAGCTCTATTTTTGTCTCATCAGACCACATGACCTTCTCCCATTCCTCCTCTGGATCATCCAGATGGTCATTGGCAAACTTCAGACGGGCCGGGACATGCGCTGGCTTGAGCAGGGGGGACCTTGCTTGCGCTGCAGGATTTTAATCCATGACGGCATAGTGTGTTACTAATGGTTTTCTTTAAGACTGTGGTCCCAGCTCTCTTCAGGTCATTGACCAGGACCTGCCGTGTAGTTCTGGGCTGATCCCTCACCTTCCTCATGATCATTGATGCCCCACAAGGTGAGATCTTGCATGGAGCCCCAGACCGAGGGTGATTGACCGTCATCTTGAACTTCTTCCATTTTCTAATAATTGCGCCAACAGTTGTTGCCTTCTCACCAAGCTGCTTGCCTATTGTCCTGTAGCCCATCCCAGCCTTGTGCAGGTCTACCATTTTATCCCTGATGTCCTTACACAGCTCTCTGGTCTTGGCCATTGTGGAGAGGTTGGAGTCTGTTTGATTGAGTGTGTGGACAGGTGTCTTTTATACAGGTAACGAGTTCAAACAGGTGCAGTTAATACAGGTAATGAGTGGAGAACAGGAGGGCTTCTTAAAGAAAAACTAACAGGTCTGTGAGAGCTGGAATTCTTACTGGTTGGTAGGTGATCAAATACTTATGTCATGCAATAAATGCAAATTAATTACTTACAAATCATACAATGTGATTTTCTGGATTTTTGTTTTAGATTCCGTCTCTCACAGTTTAAGTGTACCTATGAAAAAAATTACAGACCTCTACATGCTTTGTAAGTAGGAAAACCTGCAAAATCAGCAGTGTATCAAATACTTGTTCTCCCCACTGTATCTTTGTTATTATTTGTTGTTATTTGTTATTAGTCCCATCCTTCAACTCTATTCAATACCTACCTAGTATATATATATTATATATGTAGTATATATACCAGTCAAAAGTTTGGACACACCTACTCATTCAAGGGTTTTTCTTTATTTTTAATTGTTTTTACATTGTAGAATAATAGTGAAGATATCAAAACGATGAAATAACACATATGGGATCATGTAGTAACCAAAAAAGTGTTAAACAAATCAAAATATATTTATATTTGAGATTCTTCAAAGTAGCCACGCTTTGCCTTGATGACAGCTTTGCACACACTTGGCATTCTCCCAACCAGCTTCATAAGGTAGTCTCCTCAAGTGCAGTCGCAAAAACCATCAAGGCTATGATGAAATTGACTCATGAGGACCGCCACAGGAAAGGAAGACCCAGAGTTACCTGCAGAGGATAAGTTCATTAGAGTTAGCTGCACCTCAGATTGCATCCCAAATAAATGCTTCACAGAGTTCAAGTAACAGACACATCTCAACATCAACTGTTCAGAGGAGACTGCGTGAATCAGGCCTTCATGGTCGAATTGCTGCAAAGAAACCACTACTAAAGGACAACAATAATAAGAAGAGACTTACTTGGGCCAAGAAACACGAGCAATGGACATTAGACCGGTGGACATCTGTCCTTTGGTTTGATGAATCCAAATTTGAGATTTTTGGTTTCAACCGCCATGTCTTTGTGAAATGGAGTAGGTGAATGGATGATCTCCACATGTGTGGTTCCCACCGTGAAGCATGGAGGAGGAGGTCTGATGTTGTGGGGGTGCTTTGCTGGTGACACTGTCTGTGATTTATTTAGAATTCAAGGCACACTTAACCAGCATGGCTACCACAGCATTCTGCAGCGATACGCCATCCCATCTGGTTTGGGCTTAGTGGGACTATCATTTGTTTTTCAACAAGACAATGACCCAAATCACACCTCCAGGCTGTGTAAGGGATATTTGACCAAGAAGCAGAGTGATGGAGTGCTGCATCAGATTACCTGACCTCCACAATCCCCCGACCTCAACCCAATTGAGATGGTTTGGAATAAGTTGGACCGCAGAATGAAGGAAAAGCAACCAACAAAGCGCTCAGCATATGTGGGAACTCCTTCAAGAATGTTGGAAAAGCATTCCAGGGGAAGCTGGTTGAGAGAATGCCAAGAGTGTGCAAAGCTGTCAAGGCAAAGGGTGGCTACTTTGAAAAATCTCAAATATAAAATACATTTTGATTTGTTTAACACTTTTTTGGTTACTACATGATTGCATATGTGTTATTTCATAGTTTTGATGTCTTCACCATTATTGTACAATGTAGAAAATAGTAAACAAAATATATATTTTTTAATGAAATATCTACATAGGTGTACAGAGGCCCATTATCAGCAACCATCAGTCCTGTGTTCCAATGGCACGTTGTGTTTGCTAATCAATGTTAATCATTTTAAAAGGCTAATTGATCATTAGAAAACCCTTTTGCAACTATGTTAGCACAGCTGAAAACGGTTGTGCTGATTAAAGAAGCAATAAAACTGGCCTTCTTGAGACTAGTTGAGTATCTGGAGCATCAGCAATTGTGGGTTCGATTACAGGCTCAAAATTACCAGAAACAAAGAACTTTCTTCTGAAACTCGTCAGTCTATTCTTGTTCTGAGAAATGAAGGCTATTCCATACGAGAAATTGCCAAGAAACTGAAGATCATGTTCCCCTTGTACCTTCAAAATTATTCAGCAATCATAATTTATTTTTAAACACCGTCCCCATCATCATTTGTCGTAATAAAATAAGTTTAACAAAAGAAAAATCCACCCCTGTTGTACATATACAAATGTTGTCTATGTTTAGAACATTTCTCCTTATAGCTGCCATTTCCATTACACATGTCCCTATGTTTTTTTTTGGGACATAGTTTTTGCGTTGAAATTGCTAAGCAGCTAACTTTGAAGCACTGTGCCGCTTATCAGAAGTACGTCATCAATGACATCCGAAGCTTCGTTTGATCACGTGCTTTTTCAAACTGTGTGCTGCAAAATGCAAGATCCCACTGATTTCGCCTGCGACGTCTGGCTCCCGCTCGGCATTCTAGTGCTTTCTTCTATTGCAAACTACTTTCAAATGCCAACCTCTACTGGACACCGTACTTACAAATATAGTTAGGATTTTGTACAAATGTTTTGTCTGACGGATAGCTTAGCAGGTCGAGTAGGGATCTATGGAACATTCAGGGACGTGGGTTTGAGGTCGAAACCCATTGAACACACACTATTTAGAAAATAGTTTTGTGAAACCACAATTTCTGCACTGTTGTTCAAATAATTTGTTTTATTTAGTATAGTATAAGCTTCTGTCTTAACCATCCTAAAGAAATGCCATAGATTCAGTTTTTGAAAAATAGTCAACTTGAAGGCAACAAAAGGGAAACTGATTATAGGCTACTAAAGCCAACAATTTACCGCTGGGCCACAAAGTTTTGATGAAAACAGTGGAGAAAAAGACGTCCATCTTATAATCACACGCTGCTATTTATTGCTGACCAGCAGATGTCACTAATGTGCATTGTGAACAGATAATGAAGCTCAGAATAATGAAACATTTTTTGGCACAATTTGGTGAAAGCACCAAAGCCTTCAGAAAGCCTTGGTTTCCCATCACTACTCCAAAATGTGAATGCTACTGCATGGCCTATGTGCTGCTGCTGCAGCCCTAATTGCCGTCAGGTGTGTGAAGTGTGCAGCTGCAGTCAATTAAGTCTCTGTGGAGAGATGCCACACCTTGTACCGGGTTTATTTAACCACCAGATGGGGCCAAAAGCAGGCCTTCTCAATCCTACATCCCTCAGGTTGTCACACTTGATTGGCAATTTTTCTTCTTCGTCACTAAAACAGGAAGCAGAAGCGGAAGTCACACCCTGGTTGTAAACATTCGAGCTCTCTGCTTTAAATCCCATTGATGTTATTGGCATTTGTGAATATAAGCAATGTGTTGAAAGGAGAGTCTTGATTTGGGTTTACATTTGGTTGAGTTTTCAACTAACGTGTATTCAACGGGAAATCAACAAAACATTTCACCACATCATTGGATTTAGGTAAAAAGTTGGATGAAAAAAGACTAAATACCTTTACGTTGATTACTTTTTGCAAATCCAATCAATTTTCCAAGTTGATTCAACGTCATCACATAGATTTTTGGGGGTTGACATTACGTGGAAACAACATTGATTTTACCAGTTTTTGCCCAGTGGGTGGTTGGTTTTCTTTTAGCGCCGGTGGAGTCTTTTCCGACGTGTCAACTTGACACACACTGCAAACTCATAAAGATGTCGCTAAATATCTCAAAAATATCTCAAATCTGTCGAAACAATTCAATGACTTTGACAGAATTGGAGAACTACAGCAATGATCTGGTGAGAAAACTAGAGGAAATAAGTAAAGAAATGTTTTGATGTAGCATAAACCTATGAAGGGATTTGGAGGGGAACACAAACACTATTAGTGTAGTAATGAGCAGGCATGACATCACACATCCCTCCAATAATCCAATCCATTTATAGTGTTTGACTGTTTGCTTTTTTCAGAACCTATATCAACATAGCTATGAAACTCATTTTTCAAACTTTGGTGAGGCTTATCATTATATTGGCCAGCAGCATACCACATTGCATCCCACTGCTGGCTTGCCTCTGAAGCTAAGCAGGGTTGGTCCCTGGAAGGGAGACCAGATACTGCTGGATTTGGTGTTGGAGTGCCAGTAGGAGGAAAAATATCCCAATGCCCCAGGGCAGTGATTGGGGACATTGCCTTGTGTAGGGTGGCGTCTTTTAGATGGCACGTTAAACGGGTGTCCTAACTCTCTGTGGTCACTAAAGATCCCATGGCACTTATCGTAAGAGTAGGGGTGTTAACCCCGGTGTCCTGGCTAAATTCCCAATCTGGCCCTCATACCATCACGGCCACCTAATCATCCCCAGCTTCCAATTGGCTCATTCATCTCACCTCCTCTCCCCTGTAACTATTCCCCAGGTAGTTGCTGTAAATGAGAATGTGTTCTAAGGGAAAGGGAAAGCGGGATACCTAGTCAGTTCTACAACTGAATGCATTCAACTGAAATGTGTCTTCCACATTTAACCCAACCACTCTGAATCAGAGAGGTGCGGGGGGCTGCCTTAATCAACATCCACGTCATTGGCGCCCGGGGAACAACGGGTTAACTGCCTTGCTCAGTCAACTAACCTGGTACATTAAGGGTAAAATAAAAATCTCACTTTGTCCAAACATTATATAATTCAATAGAAATGACAATTGTGTGGAAGACAGATGGTGCTGGTGGATACTCCAGACTGGTTCTGCCCTAGACTATCTCTGGAGGAGATAAGACAGGATGTGGGGCTCTTTGTCAGTCTGTCTGCCCCAGGACCCCATGCCTTCCTCCTGGTCCTACCAGTAGAGCATTGTGCTGTTTCTCCAAGCAGGGAGCCAGGACCTCCAGCAGCTTGTAGAGAAATGTGGCAGCAGGTACCATGTCCTCAACATTAAGGACAGGGCCTAAGGCACTCAGGTCTCACAGCTGCTGGAGCAGGTAGAGGAGATGTTGGCAGGAAACAAAAATAGCTTCTACAGCAGTCAAACATACTAGGAGGCAGAGGCCCAGGTCAGAGATATGGAAGGAATATTACACACAGAGAGAGGGAAGAGATGAGACAGAGGCTTACGAGGGAGCTGCAGGACTCTAAAGAAGATAGAGGGAGTGGTCTATGAGGAAGATATCAGAATACTCAGCGAAAGACCCACTGAACTGGAGAGAGACGTGAAAGAAGAGAGGGATGAGGAGAAGAAAAGAGAGCTGGCGATGGTGCTAAAGAGAGAGTCTGATAGTAGGGAGGATATGGAGAGATTTAGAGAGAAGGAGAGGAAGGAGAGGAAGGAGAAACACAGACAGAAGATTGAGGAGATCATGGAGAACTATGAAGAAGAGGCCAGAGTTGAAACAGAGAGAAACCAGATGAAGATAGTTCTACCTGAATTACAGAGGAACATCATGATCTAACAGACAAAGATGCAGAGGGAGTTCAGCAGGCAGATGGAAGATAAAGATAGACTGGTGAAGGAGAAGGCTAGACATGAAGGAGAAGGATAGATAGACAGAGAGACTGAAACAGAACTCGGGAGAGGTCTATATTACTAGTGTGAGAGCAAGGTAGAAGTGTTATTGTTTGACAACAGGCACTCGTTTTTTTTCTTCTATTATGCTTAGCTTTATTTTGCTAACCCTTCAATGATCAAAGATCACCAGCATACTGTTGTTCATTTTGAAACCTTAAACATACAGTGTCTCTATAGTAGTCTCTTGTGTGCAGACGTGAAGCACATGCCACTCACGTGAGATTTGGTTCTGGGTTCGGAGACTACTCTACAGTGAAGGATGATGAGTAATGCATGTGTATATTTTGGGCTTGTTAGTTGAATCCATTAGTAATCAGTGATGTGAATGAAGCTGTTTTAGCACTGTGTTGTCTCCCATTGATGGGGGGACTCTATCCTAATGGGACTCTGACAATCACCACCTGAGACTGATATTGTTAAAATAAATAAATAAAACGTATTTATTTTGTATGCCATTTCTTGTTTTGAATGATTCTCTACAGTACAGAGCTGAAGTGCTGCTTTCATCTGTGAGCTGGTCTAACAATGGGTCTCTCACCACCAGGTGTCTCTGTTATACCAGGAGCAGGAGGAACCATGCGGAGTATGAACAACAGTAAGCCAGACTTACCATGGCAGTCTGTAGGGATTCTTCCTGATTTATTTATTGTGTACACATGCACACAAACACCAATTTATGGTATGTTTGCTCTCATCGGGCCCAAACTGACAGATATTAAAACAAATATTAGTGGAGGGCCACCGTAGTATTGTGGACAGTTCAAGTGTGTGTGTGTGTGTGTGTGTGTGTGTGTGTGTGTGTGTGTGTGTGTGTGTGTGTGTGTGTGTGTGTGTGTGTGTGTGTGTGTGCATTGTGTTAACAGTGTTAACACAGTTGCTATGCAGTTATCTTTGCTGTGGCGTTGTGTGCATGCATGACTGTGCAAATGTCTCATGCCCAGTTCCCCATTCACCAACACAGAGAGAGACAGAAAAGGTTATAAAAGAGTGTGCTTCAATGTTTTAAAGCCAGTGGTTGGCATACACTCAGACCTGGCAGTATGTTTCCGTGAGTATGTGTGTGTGTGCATGTTTTTTTTTTTTTTTTTTTTTTTGTGTGTGTGTGTGTTTGTGTCTGTCTCCCCAGGGTGTTGTCATGGTATTTATGATGGGGGGGACAGAGAGAGAGAGTGAGGAACAGAGAGGGGATGGGAGAGACAGGGAAGAACAGAGAGAGAGAGAGAGGGGGAGGAACAGAGAGGGCATGGGAGAGAGGGAAGAACAGAGAGAGAGAGAGAGGGGGAGGAACAGAGAGGGGATGGGTGAGAGGGAAGAACAGAGAGAGAGAGTATAAATAAATAAATAAATAAAAAATAGTCTGGCACGTCTCTGATGTTGTCTGTCTTTATTTTGAAGGAAAATAACATGATGAATTATGAATGAGTTATCAAGAGATAAATGAGGAGAGAGCAGAGTGTGGGGCCCAGGGAACGACAAGGGGGAGCAAGAAGAAAGTGAAGTCGAGGAAACTGCATTGCATCAGTAATTGCTAGCCTCTCTCTCGCTCATCATGTTTAACACACCAATGAGGTGAGAGATCTGTTCCTGCAGCCATCCGTGAAATCTTCCGCCATGCGTGAGGGAGGAAAGAACCACTGAAAGATCAGGGACAGACTACACAAAGAGGAGATAGAGTAACACCCTAACACAAACACATTTACGCTCTCTCATAAATTCACACGCAAGCACGCCCACATGCGCGAAAAACACACACACACAGATTTACTCCACAGGCACTGTAATCTGCTCCCTGGAGACTCAGATCTGCAGGAATTACAGAGGAATGGAAGGAATACTAGCAGGAGGCAACAAGCTCTCTTCGAACATGATGATTCTGTTTCTCTAAGCCCTGACTCCTCTCCATCCCTCTCTCAAACCGAGAATCCTCCTCTGACCTGTGACATTCCAGCAAAAAAAGAGCAAAATTTTTTATCTATGAATCCTTGAAAGAACACACAACCACAGAGATGCAGGTTGGACTCTTGTATTCAAACACATTTACAGAACATTTCAGCCTCATATAAATCTAGATGGAAAGCATAGAAATCAATGAAGACATCCTAAAGGAAAGCTTAATTCAGAGGCTACATCTGCTTGAGGCTCTGTTACATTCATCAGAAAACAGAAGAAAGAGAAAGATAAAAGGTTTTTTAGTTTAAAGTGCATTTAAAAAGGATCTCAGTGCACTTCATCATAATAAACTGCTCTATCTTAAAGCTACGGTACATAAACACTCAAAAGCACACACACATCAATTGTCCAGATGTCTTGTAGTCATGTCCGGCACACTGTAGGGTCATTAGATGTCTGTACTTGCTGTACCTGCAATCTATGTCAAGGTCCCTGTATGTGTGATCATTAGTGAGGGCAAACACACTTAGGGTGGTGATTATGCACACACAAACACACACACACACTGATTATGTATGTGTTGTTATGACTCATACAGCCTTAACCACCTGCTGTCTATCTTTTAACTAATGTCTATGAGTGAGTATGTGTGTGTGCATGCGCAAGTGTCTTAAATTAACCAGCAACGTGTATCACCCTACCAAACACTCCTCCACAACATACAGAGTGATGCACCATGGGGCACCAAGGCAACAGAGAGATCGTCATATCACAGATAGAAACACAACGTAACATATCTGGAGTTTGCACCTCTTCTTTTCAGATGAATGATAAATAAAAAAATAAAAAAAAGAAATAAACCATGATTCTCTCCTCACCTAGCTGTGAGAGCTTTCTGCCGCAAAATGGCTGCGTGTATGTGCGTCACTGTGTGAGTGTATGTGTGCGTGGGTGTTTAGCCCTTGGAGTTGATGGTTTAAACAGTATCTTCCTGGCAAGGAAATCATCCAGAGATGCCGAGTCAAATTCGTCTTGTCAAATTGTTGTGATGTTTTGGGGCACTGAACACCCTCCCCTGTCCCTCGTGTGGGATTTGAACAGCTGGTGACAGCAGTCTTATCTCCTCTGTGTGTGTGTGCGTGTGTTTGTGTTCCCGTGTGTGCACACACTGTTGTGCGTGCGTGTAGTGTTTCTTTTCCATGGCATATTTTGTACTCTGACCCTGTGAAGTTTGTTTGAAGTGCATACACTGTAATTATATCTATTCTGAAACAGGAATTTAAATTCAAGATTTCTTATTTCGACTTATGAAAATCTACAACAATTATGAGGCAGGGTAATTCCCAGCACTTCAGTATAAGAATGTGCGGTTTCTCAGTACCATATTTCTCAGTGCAGTATTTCTAGGTACAGTATTTTTACAGCAGTACAGTCATTTGTCAGAATACAGTAAGCATGTGAGTAAAGCACGTAAGTGCAGTGGAGAGATAGAGAGATGAGAGCTGGGAAAGGATGACAGTTCAACTCTGGAAGCTAGAGTACAGAAGCTTCCCTCAATCTAACCCTCTTCTATCTGATCCAGGCCCTGTCATCCTTTTAGTCCCTCTGATCTACAGCCTGATCATTTCTGCTTTAGACAACTCCTTGTGGTTGTCATGCCAACCAGTCTGACTAACAGTACTTTACAGTAGTAGTCTTTTCATCATTCTATCTCTCTGTAAACATTTCATCTCTCTTCGTACATTCAGATTCCAATATATTATCCTCAACGCTCAATTACCATGACATTAAAGAGAACTGGAGCTATATAAATATGTGATATAGGAGTATTGAGCATCAACAGCATGACCAGATAGACTGTAGAATATGCTCTGTAGCACGCCTACAGATGTCAGATCTTAATTTGACCCGTGCCGTCACAGGAGGAAAATAATCCTGCAGCAAGGGGATTTTAATGTCTGAAGAAATGTTTAGAATCACCGCAAGGGGGCTGCTGGAAGCGGTGTTTGTATACAATGCAGTACTGTACCTACATTGTACCTTAGACTGCAGGTAAACTGGGCACCAGTTCAAGTAGCCTATGTAGGCTACGTGCAGGCTACAGCACGTCTCGTGTGAATTCTTATGTGGATTATAATAAATGTACATATTTGTTGGGGGTAGATGTATTTTTCGTTAGGGATTATTTTTTTATTTTTTTAATCAATTGTTTTATTATATGTTCAAGGCAAGCAGTACAGTTGTAACGTGTACGCTGGGAGTCGGGAAGCAAGTACAGGGAGTGAATTTAATAATAAATGGTTCAAAACAAGAAACACGAGTAGCGTACAAACATAAAACACAGGAACAGAATCAATAACGCCTAGGGAAGGAACCAAAGGGAGTGACATATATAGGGGAGGTAATCAGGAAGGTGATTGAGTCCAGGTGTGTCTGATGATGATGTGCAGGTGCGCATAATTATGAATCCCAGGACTGGTGACCTCGAACGCCGGAGAGGGAGTATATGTGACAACAGTACATTTCCACTTCCATTTGACTTCTCCTCCCCTATCTTTCCCGCCTTTCCAACACTGTTATATCTGTTCAATAAAAGCTAAAAAAATATGAACATATTAAAAAATACCTTTAAGAAAGAATAAATCATTGGACAAATAACTATTTGATTGTGAGCACACGTCCAACATAAAACATGATTAGGCTAAATACAAGGTAGGCTAAATTGATTAATTGAACATGCACAAACTTAGCAAGCAACAATAGAGGTTATGCTAACTGATTCCACCATTGAAAGAGAAAATCAACAATGAAATAGAAAATAAACTCTGTATGCTGAAATTCAGGTCGAAGATTTTGAGGAGGAAATTAAAAACTACAGAGGACTTTTAAGTCTTGAATACATTGCAAGTTTGCCCTTTCACTTTTGATTCACACACTGAATGAGTGGAGGAGTTCCACCATCGGATCGTTCATTTTTCAATTAATTTAGGCACACAAGTTAATTACATTTTTTTCAAGAAGTAAAACGAATAGTCTGATGATTTACACATCAAAGAAAAGTGTCTCAGCTCATCAAAATGTTATTTGGATAGGATCAAATGCATTAACATCTTGACACCTTTATGAAATGAAATATTAAAGCCAAATAATACAGGCTTTAAAATCCACAACAAGGATGACTTCAGATGGCAGCATCAAACTGAAAGTACAGTAGGCCTATGCTACTGTAGCCAGCGAATGACAGCTTAGCAATGGAAATCTTACCTATTGTAAGGTCCATCCACACCAAAGACCATGACTATATTGTCTTCAGAAAGTATTCACACCCCTTGACTTTTTCCACATTTTGTTGTGTTACAGACTGAATGTCAAAGTGGAATTATGTTTTTAGAAATGTTTTCAAATTAAAAGCTGAAATGTCTTGAGTCAATAAGTATTTATGGCAAGCCTAAATAAGTTCAGGTGTAAAAAATGTGCTTAACAAGTCACATAATAAGTTGCATGGACTCGTGTGTGCAATAATAGTGTTTAACATGATTTTTAAATGACTACCTCATCTCTGTACCCCACACATACAATTATCTGTCAGGTCCCTCAGTTGAGCAGTGAATTTCAAACACAGATTCAACCACAAAGACCAGGGAGGTTTTCCAATGCCTCACAAAGAAGGGCAACTATTGGTAAAAACAAAAAACAGAACAGACATGGAATATCTGTTTGAGCATGGTAAAGTTATTAATTACACTTTGGATGATGTATCAATACACCCAGTCACTACAAAGATACAGGCGTCCTTCCTAACTCAGTTGCCGGAGAGGAAGAACACTGCCCCGGGATTTCACAATGAGGCCAATGGTGACTATAAAACAGTTACAGAGTTTATTGGCTGTGATAGGAGAAAACTGAGGATGGTTCAACAACATTGTAGTTAGTCCACAATACTAACCTAAATGACAGAGTGAAAAGAAGGAAGCCTGTACAGGATACAAATATTCCAAAACATGCATCCTGTTTGCAATAAGGCACTAAAGTAAAACAGCAAATAATTTGGCAAAGAAATTAACTTTATGTCCTGAATACAAAGTGTTATGTTTGGGGGAAATCCAACAAAACACATCACTGAGTACCACTCTTCATATTTTCAAGCATGGTGGTGGTAGCATCATGTTATAGGTATTCTTGTCATCGGCAAGGATAAAAATAAATGGACTAGAGCTAAGCACAGGCAAAATCCTAGAGGAAAACCTGGTTTAGCCTGCTTTCCAAAAGACACTGGGAGACAAATTCACTTTTTAGCAGGACAATAACCTAAAACACAAGGCCAAATATACACTGGAGTTGCTTACCAGGAACATTGAATGTTCCTGATTGGCATAGTTACAGTTTTGACTTGAATCGGTTTGAAAATCTATGGCAAGGCTTGAAAATGGCTGTCAAAAAAGATCAACAACCAACTTGACAGAGCTTGAAGAATTAAAAATATATATATATGAAACTATTGTACAATCCAGGTGTGCAAAGCTCTTAGAAACGTACCCAGAAAGACTCACAGCTGTAATCGCTGCCAAAGGTGACTCTAACATGTATTGACTCAGGGGTGTAAATACTTATGTAAATTAAATGCTTCTGTATTTCATTTTCAATACATTTGTTAACATTTCTAAAAACATGTTTTCACTTTGTCATTATGGGGTATTGTGTGTAGATGGGTGAGAAAAAAATCTATTTAACCTCTTAAGGATCGGACCCTTTTTTTCAATTTTCGCCTAAAATGACATATCCAAATCTAACTGCCTGTAGCTCAGGACTTGAAGCAAGGATATGCATATTCTTGATACCATTTGAAAGGAAATACTTTGAAGTTTGTGGAAATGTGAAATTCATGTAGGAGAATATAACACATTAGATCTGGTAAAAGATAATACAAACAAAAAACATTATTTTTTTATTTTTTATTATCTTGCAAGAGAAAGGCCACAATATAATATTGCAGTTTAGGCGCAATTTAGATTTTGGCCACTAGATGGAAGCAGTGTATGTGCATAGTTTCAGATTGATCCAGTGAAGCATTGCAATACTGGACTATTTTGTATCAAGTCTGCCCAAATGTGCCGAATTGGTCAATTGATACATTTTCAAGTACATAACTATAGAGAACATACAAAAATTATATGGTAATACAAAATGTAAGTTTACACACTCCCAGGAATGTCATACATGATGGATCATTAGTTTATACACTAACTTTCACACATCTAGATGGCCGGGCGGGGTGGGTGTGGAGCCAGAGACAGCAGGGGTTCAAACCGTAGAGCCCAGTTCCTACATTTGAAAATAAAAATGGATTTTATCAAACAAAATTATCCTACATTTTATCTCTGGAACCCTTAGGATGACAAATCAGAGTAAGATTACTGAATGTAAGTACATTATTTACCTTCAGAGGTGAATGTATCAAACCAGTTGCTGTGATGCGTTTTTTGTTGTTGTGCACTCTCCTCAAACAATAGCATGGTATTTTTTCACTGTAATAGCTACTGTAAATTGGACAGTGCAGTTAGATTAACAAGGATTTAAGCTTTCTGCCCTTATAAGACATGTCTATGTCCTGGAAAGTTTGCTGTTACTTACAACAGTCATGCTAATCAAAGTAGCGCACGTTAGCGGTTAATCCATTTTTAATTCAGGCTGTAACACAACAAAATGTGGAATAATTCAAGGGGTATGAATACTTTCTGAAGGCACTGTAAATAGCCTAACTGTAAAACATTGGTGAGCATCCACACAGTAGGCCTACATCTGTTAATCAACTGATGGCTCAAATCAGATCATCAACTCAGCCAGGGAAACACAAACAGTAGCCTATTATCAGTTTTCACACCTTTCATTACAGTATGTAACAATGGATAGGCTAACGGGTAGCATAAACAATGTATTAGAATATAATCAAATAACAAGAGGCCTATTGCAACCATCGATGGCACTAGATTATCGCCAGCTGATGTCTCGTTAAATCATCAATATGAGCTAAATTCACCCGCACAGCTGATCTCAATTGCAACCATATTGGTCACCTCATTACTGCGACCTAAAAGATTATGTCGGTGTTACCTTAGTCCTGCTTGCAACCAAAGTCTTTCAAGAGCGACTGCCCATAAAAAACAACTAATCCCTTTGAAAATGGCCTATATGGCATTGATATGAGTAAGAAACATTTATTCTAGTGTCAAAATTAACTACAAAGTGTAAATAGGATAATTTTGGTCATAAAGTCAGTCTCGTCTAAAACTGAGTTTGGAACCTGAGTGCGTCACAACAAGTAAATGTTGGGTTGGGTTTGGATTACAGCGACCACGTTTACATGCACACCAATATCCCATTATTATTTGGGATACTCAAGTATTCTGTTTTTTGAGTTGACACATTTAAACATCATATCCCGTTTACAATAACCCGAAAAAGCTTGTATCCCGTTTATGAGAAACCCGGATAAGGTGCCTGGGATATGCTGATCTTAGACGGGATACTGTGGCATGTAAACTTCTTATCCCGCTTACTGTTGTTTTTCACAGTCTGCGCAGGCTCAGTTTCGCATATCATGGATGTTGTGTGATGATGTTTTCATCTGATTGTCAAACAAATCACTTCAAAAAGTAGGCTACCTGCACAGTTCGAACCACCATAATTCCATAATAATTTATTTTGCTGATACTCCATACTGGACCGTATAGCCTTCTGGCTACATTCACCCCTAATTTAAACAACTTTCTGCTTATAATTTCCTACATTTGGACGTTTGGTAGGGCATTTGTTTGTCGGTGTCACGACTTCCGCCGAGGCTGCCTCCCCTCCTTCTTCGGGCAGGTTTCGGCGTTCGTCGTCACCGGCTTATTAGCCACTGCCGCTCCATATATCATCATTCCATTTGTCTTGTCTTGTCAATTACACACACCTGGTTCATATCCCCTCATTAGTCCGTGTATAAGTGTTCCCTCTGCCCCCTTGTCCTTGTGGGTGATTGTTTTATGTGAAGATGAGTGTAGCTCGATTGAGCTACTCGTACTTTGTATTGCCAGGGTTATTTCTCCCCATGTGCCTGCATTGTGTTCCAGTGCGCCTGTATAACGCCCTGTGCTGTTGACGCTGTCCAGTGCAACTGTATACTACAGAATAAACTCTGTATTCAGTGATTTACCCTCCTGCGCCTGACTCCTTCAAATCACACTCTCACATAATCACCCACCCGCTATGCAGTCAACGGGAGAGGAGCGCATGCCTGGAGTCGTGGCACAGGTCCAAGAGCATTCCACAATGCTGGCCAGCTTGGGAGAAGCGATGGATCGGGTTCTTCAGGTCATCCAACGCCTGGAGAGGAAAGGACCCAATCTGTCGAGATCAGCTGGCCAACCGGATCCAGCCACCCACACCCCAGCACCCGGAGGGATCCAGATACCCGACCACAGGAGTTCGACGGGACGGTGGCTCTCTGCCAAGGATTCCACCTCCAACTGGAGCTCTATTTCTCCAGCATCAGGCCGGCCCCATCAGAGCGGGAGAAGGTGTCCGCCCTCGTCTCCTGCCTCTCGGGGAAAGCCCTGGAGTGGGCCAACACAGTGTGTAACGAAGGAGGAGCCGCGTTGGAGAACTACGGGGAGTTCGCTCGCCTCTTTCGGGCTCAATCAATAAATTTTATTTTATATAGCCCTTCGTACATCAGCTAATATCTCGAAGTGCTGTACAGAAACCCAGCCTAAAACCCCAAACAGCTAGTAATGCAGGTGTAGAAGCACGGTGGCTAGGAAAAACTCCCTAGAAAGGCCAAAACCTAGGAAGAAACCTAGAGAGGAACCAGGCTATGAGGGGTGGCCAGTCCTCTTCTGGCTGTGCCGGGTGGAGATTATAACAGAACCATGCCAAGATGTTCAAAAATGTTCATAAGTGACAAGCATGGTCAAATAATAATCAGGAATAAATCTCAGTTGGCTTTTCATAGCCGATCATTAAGAGTTGAAAACAGCAGGTCTGGGACAGGTAGGGGTTCCATAACCGCAGGCAGAACAGTTGAAACTGGAATAGCAGCAAGGCCAGGCGGACTGGGGACAGCAAGGAGTCACCACGGCCGGTAGTCCCGACGTATGGTCCTAGGGCTCAGGTCTCTCAGTTGGCTTTTCATAGCCGATCATTAAGAGTTGAAAAAAGCAGGTCTGGGACAGGTAGGGGTTTCGTAACCACAGGCAGAACAGTTGAAACTGGAATAGCAGCAAGGCCAGGCGGACTGGGGACAGCAAGGTGTCAGCATGCCCGGTAGTCCTGACGTATGGTCCTAGGGCTCAGGTTCTCAGAGAGAAAGAGAGAACGAGAGAATTAGAGAGAGCATACTTAAATTCACACAGGACACTGGATAAGACAGGAGAAGTACTCCAGGTATAACCAACTAACCCCAGCCCCCGACACATAAACTACTGCAGCATAAATACTGGAGGCTGAGACAGGAGCGGTCCGGGAGACACTGTGGCCCCATCCGAAGAAACCCCGGACAGGGCCAAACAGGAAGGATATAACCCCACCCACTCTGCCAAAGCACAGCCCCCGCACCACTAGAGGGATATCCTCAACCACCAACTTACAATCCTGAGACAAGGCCGAGTATAGCCCACAGAGGTCTCCACCACAGCACAAACCAAGGGGGGGCGCCAACCCAGACAGGAAGATCACGTCAGTAACTCAACCCACTCAAGTGACGCACCCCTCCTAGGGACGGCATGAAAGAGCACCAGCAAGCCAGTGACTCAGCCCCTGTAACAGGGTTAGAGGCAGAGAACCCCAGTGGAGAGAGGGGAACCGGCCTGGCAGAGACAGCAAGGGCTGTTCGTTGCTCCAGAGCCTTTCCGTTCACCTTCACACTCCTGGGCCAGACTACACTCCATCATATGACCTACTGAAGAGATAAGTCTTCAGTAAAGACTTAAAGGTTGAGACCGAGTCTGCGTCTCTCACATGGGTAGGCAGACTGTTCCATAAAAATGGAGATCTATAGGAGAAAGCCCTGCCTCCCGCTGTTTGCTTAGAAATTCTAGGGACAATTAGGAGGCCTGCGTCTTGTGACCGTAGCGTACGTATTGGTATGTACGGCAGGACCAACTCGGAAAGATAGGTAGGAGCAAGCCCATGTAACGCTTTATAGATTAACAGTAAAACCTTGAAATCAGCCCTTGCCTTAACAGGAAGCCAGTGTAGGGAAGCTAGCACTGGAGTAATATGATCAAATTTCTTGGTTCTAGTCAGGATTCTAGCAGCCGTATTTAGCACTAACTGAAGTTTATTTAGTGCTTTATCCGGGTAGCCGGAAAGTAGAGCATTGCAGTAGTCTAACCTAGAAGTAACAAATGCATGGATTAATTTTTCTGCATCATTTTTGGACAGAAAATTTCTGATTTTTGCAATGTTACGTAGATGGAAAAAAGCTGTCCTTGAAACAGTCTTGATATGTTCGTCAAAAGAGAGATCAGGGTCAAGAGTAACGCCGAGGTCCTTCACAGTTTTATAGGCTGCCTTCACAGGCTGTCTTCAATCACCCGCCCGAAGGTCGAGAGGCGGCCGAGCAGCTGGTCCACCTGAGGCAGGGGACGAGGACTGCACAGGACTTCGCCTTGGAGTTTCGGACTCTAGCAGCGGGGTCTGGGTGGAACGAGCGGGCCCTTATCGACTATTTCCGGTGCCATCTGTGGGGGGACGTCCAACGGGAGCTAGCCTGCTGGGACACCATGTTGTCCTTCGCGCAACTGGTGGACATGGCCATTCGTTTGGACAACCTGCTGGCAGCCAGAGGACGTCCTGGAAGGGGTCTGCCCATTCCCACCCCGGCCGATTCGGATCCCGAGCCGATGTAGCTGGGTGGAACCGCCATCCGAGAGAGCGAAGGACGACAGCGACAGTGTCACACTGGTGGCACGAAGGGACAGTACACCACACATTGTCGTCAGCGCTCTTTTGAGTCTGGAGGCGGCAGGCAGGGCACTCTTGCATTACCCCAGGTATCGAACACCCACACTCGTTCAGAGCCCTCTGCTGCGCACTGTACCCTACCCATCTACTTTCCCGATCACATGGTAGTTCCCAGTGTAAGGCGCTAGGTGATTTAGGCGCAGCTGGGAACTTTATGGACAGGGCATTCTCACACCGGCTAGGCTTTTCATTGGTTCCCCTATCCATTCCACTCCCCATCAGAGCACTTGATAGGGTCCGGGTTTGTTAAGGAGGTTACTGCACCAGTCACCATGATTACCCAGGAGACTCATTGTGAGCAGGTCACTTTTTATATTATTGAGTCTCCTGCTTTCCCTGTGGTATTAGGTCTCCCTTGGTTAGCACTCCACAACCCCACCTTCTCATGTCCGCAGAGGGTTCTCACGGGGTGGTCGCGAGAGTGTCAGGGTATGTGTCTAGGTGTTTCTGTTGGTGCAAACACGGTGGAAAGTCCAGACAGTACCTCCACCATGCGCATTCCCCCCGAATACCTCAATTTGGCGCACACGTTCTCTAAAATGCAGGCTACCAAGTTACCACCTCATCGGGCGGGGGATTGCGCGATAAACCTCCGGCTAGATGCTGTACCTCACAGGAGTCATGTGTACCCCCTGTCGCAGGCTGAAACAGCGGCTATGAAAACATACATTGCCGAGTCCCTGCGCCAGGGGTATATACGTCCCTCGACTTCACCCGCCTCCTCAAGTTTCTTCTTTGTGAAGAAGAAAGACGTGGTATGCGCCCTTGCATTGATTATCGATCACTGAACAAGGAGACGGTAAGATTTAGTTATCCTCTCCCCCTCATTCCGTCAGTGATCGAGTCAATGCATGGGGCGCGCTTCTTCACCAAATTAGATCTCAGGAGTGCGTACAACCTGGTGCGTGTTGGAGAGGGGGATGAGTGGAAGACAGCACTCAGCACAACCACGGGGCATTATGAATACCTGGTGATGCCCTACGGTTTGATGAATGCTCCATCTGTCTTCCAGTCCTTTGGGAACGAGGTGTTTTGGGACATGCTTGGTCGCAGTGTAGTGGTCTACATCGATGACATTCTGGTGTATTCCACTACGCGCGCCGAGCATGTGTCCCTGGTTCGCAAAGTGCTGGCTGTTGGAAAATGACCTTTATGCTAAGGCAGAGAATTGTATGTTTTTCCAGCAGTCCGTCTCCTTCCTCAGATACCGCATTACCATCTCAGGTGTGGAGATGGAGGGGGATCTCATTTCAGCCGTGCGTAATTGGCCGACTCCCACCACGGTTAAGGAGGTGCAGCACTTTCTGGGCTTCACCAACTACTATTGGAGGTTTATCCAGGGCTTTGGCAAGGTCGCAGCTCCCATTATCCCGGCTCCGCTGGTCTGCTGAGGCTGACCTGGCCTTCAGGAAACTGAGGGGTCTGTTCACCTCAGCCCCGGTACTGGCCCACCCCGATCCATCACTACCGTTTGTAGTGGAGGTGGATGCGTCCGAGGTAGGGATAGGCGCTGTCCTATCGCAACACTCAGGCACACCACCCAAGCTCCCCCTGTGCCTTCTTCTCTAAGAAGCTTAGCCCGGTGGAGCAGAACTATGACGTTGGTGATCGGGAGCTGTTGGCTGTTGTCCGAGCCTTGACCGTGTGGAGGCATTGGCTCGAAGGGGCGAAACACCCTTTCCTCGTCTGGACGGACCACCGTAACCTGGAGTACATCCGGGCAGCGAGGAGGCTGAATCCTCGCCAGGCCAGGTGGGCCCTATTCTTCACCCGGTTCGATTTTACACTGTCATACATCCCGGGTATGAAGAACGTGAAGGCAGACGCATTGTCACGGCTGTATGACACAGAGGAGAGGCCCAGAGACAACACCCCCATACTCCCGGCTTCCTGCATTGTGGTGCCGGTAGGATGGGCGATGTACGCTCCACCTGTGTCCAGCTGGGCTGCGGTACGTGCCTGCTCTTATCTGTGATCGTCTGATCTACTGGGCACACACGTCACCCTCCTCTGGTCAGCCAGGTATCGGTCGTACAGTGCGCTGCCTGACCGGAAAGTACTGGTGGCCTACCTTGGCTAAGGACGTGAGGGTGTACGTCTCCTCCTGCTCGGTGTGCGCCCAGAGTAAGGCACCTAGGCACCTCCCAGCAGGTAAGTTACAACCTTTACCAATTCCACAACGACCATGGTCTCACCTAAGTGTTGATTTCCTGACTGATCTTCCCCTCTCCCAAGGTAACGCCACCATCCTGGTCATTGTGGACCGCTTTTCAAAGGCCTGCCGCCTCCTTCCTCTGCCCGGTCTCCCCACGGCCCTGCAAACTGTGGAGGCCCTGTTTACACACGTCTTCTGGCACTACGGGGTACCAGAGGATATAGTGTCTGACCGAGGTCCCCAGTTCACATCCAAAGTCTGGAAGGCGTTCATGGAACGTCTGGGGGTCTCGGTCAGTCTGACCTCTGGGTTCCACCCTGAGTCTAATGGGCAGGTGGAATGGGTAAATCAGGATGTGGGTAGGTTCCTGCAGTCCTACTGCCAGGACCGGATGGGGGAGTGGTCGGTGTTCTTGCCATGGGCAGAATATGCCCAGAACTCTCTCCGCCACTCCTCTACTAACCTAACGCCATTCCAATGTGTTTTAGGTTACCAACATGTTCTGGCACCGTGGCACCAGAGCCAGACCGAGGCTCCTGCGGTGGATGACTGCCCCTCCGCCTGTCCTGCCGGAAGCTGAGCCCGCGGTTTGTGGGGCCGTTCAAAGTCCTTAGTAGAATCGATGAGGTCACCTATAGGTTATTACTTCCCCCTGATTCCTGTATTAACCCCTCGTTTCATGTGTCTCTCCTCAGGCCGGTGGTGGCTGGTCCGCTCCAGGAGTCTGAGGTGCGGGAGGTCCCTCCACCTCCTCTGGACATCGAAGGGGCCCCGGCGTACTCTATCCGTTCCATCCTGGATTCGAGGCATCGGGTGGGGGGCCTTCAGTACCTCATGGAGTGGGAGGGGTACGGTCCGGTGGAACGGTGCTGGGTCCCGGTGAGGGATATCCTCAATCCCTCCCTGTTGCGGCATTTCCACCGTCGCCATCCGGCTCACCCTGCTCCGCGTCCTCCTGGCCGTCCCCGCTGGGGTCGGCGCGCTGCTGGAGTTGCGCGTCAAGGGGGGGTACTGTCACGACTTCCGACGAGGCTGCCTCCCCTCCTTCTTCGGGCAGGTTTCGGCGTTCGTCGTCACCGGCTTACTAGCCACTGCCGCTCCATATATCATCATTCCATTTGTCTTGTCTTGTCAATTACACACACCTGGTTCATATCCCCTCATTAGTCCGTGTATAAGTGTTCCCTCTGCCCCCTTGTCATTGTGGGTGATTGTTTTATGTGAAGATGAGTGTAGCTCGGTTGAGCTACTGGTACTTTGTATTGCCGGGGTTATTTCTCCCTGTGTGCCTGTATTGTGTTCCAGTGTATTACGCCCTGTGCTGTTGACGCTATCCAGCGCAACTGTGTACTATGGAATAAACTCTGTATTCTGTGATTTACCCTCCTGCGCCTGACTCCTTCAAATCACACTCTCACAGTCGGACTATAGTTAGATAGGCCTACATACAGCTTCTCTTCTGTCCTAACCTATTGCCCCAGAAGACTAATTAAAGTGGTGCTCACCATAATAATGTCTTACATTCATAGAATGAATGCATTAGTAATCTAGTTAACACAGTAAAGTTGTCTGTTTCAGTTAGGGACCTGGGAGAAAACACAATAATTTCGAAACAGTGGAAAGATTGGTCCTGTGCAAAATGTCCAAATGTCATCAGTTTGACCGGTTTTAAGAAAATGAAAAGTTGAGAAAATGATGAAACACATTTCTGATAAGACTTCAGTTCGTCTTGGGTGCATATTTTATGTGGTTGAACTACTGTCTGCTTGCATAAGAGTGTCAAAGATAACACATTACATGCGCATTTGCATTTTCTCAAGAGATGCTGAAAGAATGAAATCATATTTCTCCTCTCCTGTTCCTAAGACAAAATTAACATTTGTTGTATAATTTTACTGCAAGAAATGCATAATTCTGCATGAGTTCATATTATATGACTCCTGAGTGGCGCAGTGGTCTAAGGCACTGCATCGCAGTGCTAGCTGTGCCACTAGAGATCCTGGTTCGAGTCCAGGCTCTGTCGCAGCCGGCCGCGACCGGGAGACCCATGGGCGGCGCACAATTGGTCCAGCGTTGTCCAAGGTAGGGGAGGGTTTGGCCGGCAGGGATGTGGGTTCGTTTCCCACGGGGGGCCAGTATGAAAAAAACACAAAAAGAAAACATGTATGCATTCACTAACTGTAAGTCGCTCTGGATAAGAGCATCTGCTAAATGAGTAAAATGTATATTACGCTACATGTGAGAGGTTATAGGCCTACAGTCAGTGTCCATATTCCATTTAACCCATATGAACTTAAATGAGGAATATTCTGTTTATTCATGGGAATACGCGTTCAAAGGATCACGGTCATTTGAGACTGAAAAGCCCTATATGGATTGACCATGCCTTCAGGCTCCGGTTGGACAATGCATGCTTCCAGCAGGATGCACAGCCAAGCCAACCATGGTTTGCATGCCCTACCGAAGGGACCCTAGAATCCTACTGCCTAGTCACCTTACCCCTACCTATATGTACATATATAAAGTGCATTCGGAAAGTATTCAGACCCGTTGACTTTTTCCACATTTTGTTACATTACAGCCTTATTCAAAAATTGATTAAATTGTTTTTTTTCTCTCATCAATCTACACACAATACCCCGTAATGACTAAGCAAAAACAGGTTTTTAGACATTTTTGCAAATGTATTACAAATAAAAAAAGGAAATATGACATTTACATAAGTATTCAGACCCTTTACTCAGTACTTTGCTGAAGCACCTTTGTCAGCAATTACAGCCTCAAGTCTTCTTGGGTATGTCGCTACAAGCTTGGCACACCTGTATTTGGGGAGTTTCTCCCATTCTTCTCTGCAGATCCTCTCAAGCTCTGTCTGGTTGGATGGGGAGCGTCGCTGCACAGCTATTTTCAGGTCTCTCCAGAGATGTTCGATCGGGTTCAAGTCTGGGCTCTGGCTGGCCCACTCAAGGACATTCAGAGACTTGTCCCGAAGCCACTCCTGCAGTATCTTGGCTGTGTGCTTAGGGTCGTTGTCCTGTTGGAAGGTGAACATTTGCCCCAGTCTGAGGTCCTGAGCGCTCTGGTGCAGGTTTTCATCAAGGACACTTTTTTTTGGTGCGCCAGGACTCACTCAGTTTAGCTCAAGAATGATAGGCTAAACTTTGTTCAACTTTTTTTGTTAAGGGAGTCCAGATGCTCGCTGTCTTCCCTTGCCTTCAATGCTTCGGGCGGCAACAATGTCATACTCGTTTGGACCAGACAGCATCAGATAGAAGGGCTAAATGCAGAGAGACAGAGGGTGGCTGTTTCGCTCACTCAGATGCTTTCTCCTGTGAGATACATTCAGCCTCTTGCGAATTGAAGGAAAATTATGAAACACAGGAAGCCTGGCTTCCCTTGGCCTCCATGAATACATGCCACTGATTATACCTAAAGCTGACATTGCCATTGGCTGCACGGAGTCGCATTAACCGAAATCCCATGCAGCCTTGTTTACAAATTGTTTACAAACACTGGAATTTGAGATGTAATCTACATCTCGATTAGGTTGATAGAAATCCTCATTATTTCATTTCATGACTTTCAATTTGAGCGTAGTTATTTCTATATGGCGTACAATTTCTCATTCCGAATTTCTAACGCAAGGGGGGCGGGTGTGGCTTCATGACAATGATTGCAAGAGCAGCTGTTCACCATTTGACGGCTCCAGTGCAGTTCCACCTCCAACACTACCAAAACATTGGCTATGTGGGTGTCTGCTTTCTCCTGTTAATGCTTGATCTGATTGAATCTAGGTTTTTGTCCTTTTTGAACAGTCTAAGGGCGAGTTATGTATTTTACAATCATTCAGTACAATTGAAATCAAGTATTTCCTCATTTACCACAGCAAATCTACTGTGGCAATTTACCCAACACTTTGTATGAATGGAAAGTAATGTTGGTGTTGCCTACTGTTATTATTTTATTTGTTTCATATTTATGATATCCATTAAATACAACAGTCTTTAAAATATAAGTGTCTGGTATGGTCTTGTTTTACATTTTATATATCCCTGGACTGCCCATACCAGTATTTGAAATGTGTAACTAAATCAAGTCAATCGGGTGGTTTGAGTTATTTGTGTCAGAAGGGCCAGAACCGCTAGACCACCTCATGCCACAATTGAACTACATTTTGATAGTTGATTCGTGACCTTTTAGCATTCATTTTTTATTGTTTGATCAGTTGCTCTTTTTCATGCGGCATTACGCTCCATTCCGTAGGCTACCTCACTATTCTCAATTTCATCTTTACATCTACCGTTATAGGCCTATGTGTGCAATTAGTTTTGATAGACTACAGTAGGCTATAGTTTGGGTGTAGCCTACTGTACGGCTGCATTTCGCATACACTTGATACTTGTATGTCGTAGTAGACCAATATCTATCTTGTGTTATTAAGCTATATAAAACAATGTTTGTTGACGTGTATGGATGCATTTCAGATACATTTTTGTACATTTGAATGTTGCAGTAGTAGAACCTATAGGCCTACAGTAGCAGTAGGAAGAAAAAAATATATACTGTCTGGTGCTTTAGTGTTTGAGCGAGCGATAGAGGGACAAAAGAGTGATCAAATTAAGATCCGACATCTGTACTACAGTGGTGAGTTCATATCTGCACTAGGATCCTGTTCTAATTCAGCACTCAGGGCCCAGGAGGTAGGGGCCAGGATTGTTTCTGGATCGGCCCAAACTAACACGTAAGCATGTAGCAGCATTTATATGTTAACACATGATTGGCTCTAGTGAAGCAGGAAACTGTCTGACTTCCAAACAGGCCTCAATGCCTGGGGGCAGGAGCCAATGAGATGGGCTGAGGTGATTATATTCTGAACACACACCTAAGAGGGTCTACACACACACCACAGTTAATGCTAATTTCATACATGAGAGATATGGTTGGATCATTAAAACCAGAGCCAACTCAAAACAATAACAAAAACACTCCATATATCAAATTACAGATGCACAACATCAAGCTGGAGTCTTGGCTGTTTCACCACAAATGGAAAGAAGAAGAAGAAGAAGAAGAAGAAGAAGAAGAAGAAGAAGAAGAAGAAGAAGAAGAAGAAGAAGAAGAAGAAGAAGAAGAAGAAGAAGAAGAAGAAGTGGATTTTTTTTACTTTTAGACAAAATATAATAATCATGATATTTTTTTTTTTACATCCATTTCTACGATTTTGTACAATCAAAAAGTTGATGTGGATTAATGACGAAGATCTACAGTAGGCCAGCCAGCCAATCAGCCAGTCAGCCACCCAGACAGAAAGACAATAGACCAGCCAGACAGTCAGTAGACTAGGCAGCCAGTCCTGTCAGCCTGCTCTGTGTGTGTATCATCTGTCTGCAATGTGTAAGCAACACCAGGGACTCTCTCTCTCTCTCTCTCTCTCTCTTTCTCTCTTTCTCTCTCTCTCTCTCTCTCTCTCTCTCTCTCTCTGTCTCTCTCTCCCCTCTCTCTGTCTCGCCCCTCTCTCTCTCTCTCTCTCTCTCTCTCTCTCTCTCTCTCCGCTCTCTCTCTCGCTCTCTCTCTCTCTCTCTCCTCTCTCCCCTTCTCTCTCATCAGCATGTCTCAGACTGATCTCTCTGATTACTGAACAGCTCCAACACTGCCAAAGCATTGGCTATGCGGGTGTTTACTTTCTCCGGTTAACGCTTGATCTGATTGAATCTAAGCCTTTGTCCTTTTTGAACAGTCTAAGGGCGAGTTATGTATTTTACAATCATTCAGTACAATTGAAATCAAATATTTCCTCATTTACCACAGCAAATCTACTGTGGCAATTTACCCAACACTTTGTATGAATGGAAACTAATGTTGGTGTTGCCTACTGTTATTATTTGATTCGTTTCATATTTATGATATCCATTAAATACAGCAGTCTTTAACATATAAGTGTCTGGTATGGTCTTGTTTTACATTTTATATATCCCTGGACTGCCCATACCAGTATTTGAAATGTGTAACTAAATCAAGTCAATCGGGTGGTTTGAGTAATTTGTGTCAGAAGGGCCAAAACCGCTAGACCACCTCATGCCACAATTGAACTACATATTGATAGTTGATTCGTGACCTTTTAGCATTCATTTTTTATTGTTTGATCAGTTGCTCTTTTTCATGCGGCATTACGCTCCATTCCGTAGGCTACCTCACTATTCTCAATTTCATCTTGTCTTTACATCTACCGTTATAGGCCTATGTGTGCAATTAGTTTTGATAGACTACAGTAGGCTATAGTTTGGGTGTAGCCTACTGTACGGCTGCATTTCGCATATACTTGATACTTGTATGTCGTAGCAGACCAATATCTATCTTGTGTTATTAAGCTATATAAAACAACGTTTGTTGATGTGTATGGATGCATTTCAGATACATTTTTTGTACATTTGAATGTTGCAATAGTAGGACCTATAGGCCTACAGTAGCTGTAGGAATAAAAATATATATACTGTCTGGTGCTTTAGTGTTTGAGCGAGCAAGAGAGGGACAAAAGAGTGATCAAATTAAGATTTGACATCTGTACTACAGTGGTGAGTTCATATCTGCACTAGGATCCTGTTCTAGTTCAGCACTCAGGGCCCAGGAGGTAGGGGCCAGGATTGTTTCTGGATCGGCCCAAACTAACACGTAAGCATGTAGCAGCATTTATATGTTAACACATGATTGGCTCTAGCGAAGCAGGAAACTGTCTGACGTCCAAACAGGCCTCAATGCCTGGGGGCAGGAGCCAATGAGATGGGCTGAGGTGATTATATTCTGAACACACACCTAAGAGGGTCTACACACACACCACAGTTAATGCTAATTTTATACATGAGAGATATGGTTGGATCATTAAAACCAGAGCCAACTCAAAACAATAACAAAAACACTCCATATATAACATTACAGATGCACAACATCAAGCTGGAGTCTTGGCTGTTTCACCACAAATGGAAAGCAGAAGAAGAAGAAGAAGATGGATATTTTTTTACTTTTAGACAAAAATATAAAAATCATGATATATATTTTTTTACATCCATTTCCACCATTTTGTACTATAATAAAATTGACGTGGATTAATGATGAAGATCTACAGTAGGCCAGCCAGCCAATCAGCCAGTCGGCCACACAGACAGAAAGACAATAGACAAGCCAGACAGTCAGTAGACTAGGCAGCCAGTCCTGTCAGCCTGCGCTGTGTGTGTATGATCTGTCTTCAATATGTAAGCAACACCAGGGACTCTCTCTCTCTCTCTCTCTCTCTCTCTCTCTCCCCCTCTCTCTCTCTCTCTCTCCCCTCTCTCCCTCTCTCTCTCCCCTCTCTCCCCCTCTCCCTCTCTCCCACTCTCCCTCTCTCTCTCTCTCTCCTCTCTCTGTCTCTCTTATCAGCATCTCAGACTGATCTCTCTGATTACTGAACAGCTCATAAAGAGACAGCGACTGAGAGGGAGGGCTATCAGTGTCAACAGGGTTATTCTGATGTTAGAGAGACAGCTGTCATATCAGCTCAAGGCAGCCCTGAGTTCAGAATTGTCTGACTGATTGACTGATTGACTGACTGACTGATTGACTGACCGTCTGTCCATCCATCTGACTTGCGTGACAGCAGCTTAACACGCTAGGATGATGTCAAACTCTGGTGACGACAGTTCTTCCGGGAACAAACTGACTTAGTTCAGAAATACACCATCACCATGGAAACAGAGCCCACACGTCCCTGGGTCTGTCACTTTCTCTGTCGCAGTCTCTCCAGCTGTGTGCTACCTAGCGTAGCTGCATGTGTGCACTCTGTCCATGAGCTGCTCTGTTGATTAGATGTATGGATCTGTTTGTTCGTTTCTATTTTAGCTAAGTGAATACATTAGTTCTGTATACTCTGCTCCGCCTGCAATGCTTTATAGGAATTCAGAAATCGACTGATACTCATGGAGACTGGGGCCAACCAGTCTGTCATGTCTGTCCAGCTGCTTAGTTCCACTTTGTCTCTCTTTAGTATCAGCCGTTAGCTTTGTCCATTAGTGTTAGCTGCTCTATGCCAGCTCTGTTCATTTGGGGGTTCTGTCTGTTTGCTGCTTGCTTGATATGAGCTGTATCCTTGTTGTTTACACCCTGTCTAACAGCTGTACATGCTACACTAATTAGCCATTAGCATTAGCCACTAGCTCTGTTGGCTAGACGTTAGCTGCATATGCTAACACTGGGCTCGCCCCGTGGCGGCAGCGCGGTGCTCATTGACCCTGCCCGGTTCAGCATCGACATCTTGGTGATCCCCTCACTGCCGACGGTAGAGAGCGGGAAATTCTCATAGCTCTCTGGTGCCCCCAAGCCACAGTGGCAGCGCTGCAGCTGAACCTTCAACTCCTTTTGGAAGTTACTATTCAGGAAGCCGTACACCTGTGTGTGTGTGTGTGTGTGTGTGTGTGTGTGTAGAAAAGGTTTTAATGTAGAGCACCAGCACATTAATATGTTTGTAATGACATTTCCATTTCCCAAATGTTTATCAATACAGTTGAGTTCAATTAAATTAAGTTAATTTCAATTCAGTTAAGTTCAATTAAGTGAAGTTCAATGAAATTAAATTATAGTCCAGTCCACTCACCACAGGGTTGACACAGGTGGAGGCCATGGCGGTGAGGTGGCAGGCAGAGAACAAAGCATCGTGCTGGCAGGCGGGCAGCACCTGGTGGTGCCAGTCAAATATCGTGTTGAACACGTTGAGCGGCAGCCAGCAAAGGGCAAAGGCGGCTACGATGACCGCCAGCATAGCATTGATCCTCTGGGCACCTCGGGCCTTCCGGCTCCGCTCCACCATGTCCCTGGATGGGAGAAACACAGGAATGGACTTTTGTTTTCATAGTCTGTTTATTTGTTCTTTACGCATATGTTCTTTACTTTTGTTTGATCACTGGGGGGCCACAGGAACGGACTACATGGATGGGATTTATACCACACTATACCAGGTACTCATTAACTTCATGAACATTTACATTTACTCATGAATTGTTCACTGGCTATCATCTTTGATTATCATTGGACTACTACGGCACTCATTCATTTGTTTCATTCTCCTATTCATCATTGGTAATTCATTGACTACCATTCATTGAATCCTGTCCTGATGTATTACCTGCGTCTTATTAGGCAGACTATCATTTGTCTTCAACTTTTCTCCACAATGACTTTATTGACTATTCACGGACTCATTAATTTGCCAATTCTTTGACTGTCCTGTGTGTGTGTGTGTGCGTGTGTGCCTGCTTGCGTGTGAGTGTGCATGCACGTGTGTGTGTGCGTGCATGTGTGTGTCACCTGCGTCGACGTAGGCGTAGGAAGATGCGGAGGTAGCAGAGCAGCACCAATAGCAGAGGGACACAGTACTGGAACAGCAGCAGGAAGGTGGTGTAGGCCAGACGGTGTCTATCTGTCGGCCATTTCTCCATACAGATCACATGGTCTCTGAGGAGAGAGAGCGAGCGATAGAGAGAGAGAGAGAGTGCTACATCTGGCACGCACAATCAAACACACACACACACACACACACACTGACTCACCTGAAGGGGTTGGCGGGCAGGGTGAGATTCTGGAAGGGATCGTCGGTCAGGATGTTGTAGGACAGGAAGGGGAGGGATATGAAGCAGGCGACCAACCAGGTGAGACCTACGGCCAGGTAGGAGTGGCCTGCTGCTGGGGACCAGCCAGTAGGGTGCAGGATCAACTGATGGCGCTCCAACGCAATCAACACCAGGGAGAATATAGACACCGTCACTGACACACACTGTACGAATGGAGTGACCTGAGAAGAAAGAGAGGAGATATATAAGGCAGAAGAGAGGGAGAGGGAGGAGAAAAAAGATGGATTACAGACACAAACAAACATGGAACGGTTATCCAACAAACATACAGGCGCAGGAACTGTGTTCTCACCTTGCAGAGTGCCTCCCCCAGTACCCAGCGGTCCATTAGAGTGTAGATGACGGTGACGGGCAGACACACCACACACATCAGGATGTCCGAGCAGGACAAGTTGGCGATCAGAATATTGGTGACGTTACGCAGCTCCTTCTGCCGCCCAATGATGAACACCAGGCCCACGTTGCCTAGCAACCCCACCGCGATCACCGTGCTGTAGGCCACAATAAGGAATGTGGCCCCGCCCACTGAGGGCGGGCACTGGCCTGACTCGGACCAATCAGAGGTCTCCCAGACGCCAGGTGAGCTGCTGTTATTGGTCATGGTGGAAGAAGGGTTTTGGGGGCTGTTAGAGGGTGCTTACTGAACTCCCTCTGAGGGGGTAGAGACTGGGTGTTGATGGGGGGCTAGAGGGAGCTAAAGGCGGTGTAGAGGGGTACAGGGTGACGGGGTAGACAGGCATTTATAGTCTTTCTATACCCTCCTCAGTTTGCCACAGCTGGTTGGTCGTCATGTTGCTAGAGTCGCTGTGATTGGCTCTCCGAGTCTGCTAATCACTTGTATTGGCTGAGCCCACTCCCTCAGTCTGCTGGAGACAATGTGACTGGCTTGGCTCAGGATCAGCTGAAAGTCTCTATGTGTAAGACAGGGAAGACAATATAAGATAATCTCACAGTCTATTTACTGTACAGGAGTAGAGAAGAGAATGATCTAAAAAAATAAAAAAATAAAGGCAGGGATGGAGGAAAAGAGAATATAGCTTAGAAAAGACCATAAGAAGGGACATGTCGAGGAGATGAGAGAAAATGTGAAAAGACAGAACAGGAGATGAGAGGAGAGAAGAGATCAGAAGAGAGAGGACAAGAGGACAATGAAAAAGGAAATGAGAAAAAAGAAAAGAGGGAATAGAGTTTAGATGAAGACAGAGAAGATATGTGAAGGGATGAGAATCGAAAAAAGGAGATGAGAGAAGTTGACAACAGAAAAAGAGAGAAGGGAGAGAACTAATAAGAAGAGAAGAAGAAAAGAAGCGGGAGGAAAGGCTTTCATTGTCCACTAAATATTAAAATGTCCACTTAATATGCATAGAATGTATTAAGTCTCTAGCCAGTGTTGAAGAGCTCAGGGATAGATATTAAAGGAGGAGAATGTAGAGGAGAGGAGGATATCATTCTTTCAGGCTCTCTTCCCTCAGGAAAGCAGGTCTCTGTTTAACGCTGTATGAGTGACAATTACTACAGCTTCTCTCTCACTCTCTTTATTTATTTGTCTCCCTCTTTGTCTCTGTCTGTCTCTCTCTCCCTCACTCCACTCTGTAACCATCTTATCATCTCTCTTTCCTCAGAACATCCTTTCACGTCTTTTGTTCATGTCTTTTTTCCCAGCAGGTTGCACATACGCACACATGCACACACACACACAAAACTAAATGATTGACAGCAACAATAAAAGATTCAGTAGATTTCTGGCTCATTTGCATGAAAGAGAGAATGCAGCTCAGATGAGGCATATAGTCATGCAATCATACATACACTACCCATTAGGAAACAAACACACACACACACAGGAGATGAGATGTGGGCAACTATAGAGAGACTGGGAACACACACAGATGCAAAATCAAACACAGACACAGACACACCCACACACACACTGCCCGCAGGTTAATGGTGTTAGTTAGTGGCTCCTCTGATGAGATTAAACACTAGAGAATGGCTTAATATGACCCTAAAATAAGTGTGTGTGTGTGCTTGCATGCATGTGTGTCTGCTTCGATTAGTCTAGACAGTTGTAGTAGAATATACAACAGTATAGCTATGGCTCGACAACATAGAGTAGGCTGTAGAACAGAGATAGACTGTAGTAGAATATTCCCTGATCTGGCAGCAGACAGGGATGTCTGAAAGCCCTGGCCTCTCTAAAAATACAAACGTGCTCCCAGACACATTTAATAACACACGCATGCATGCTAGGATGCACACATACACACACACAGGCACGTGCGAACAGACACACAGAATCACACGTGCTTGGGCGCATACAAACACACACACACCAGTATGCACACTCACACATACAGTATGCACGCACACACACAGTGAACGTTTCTCCCTCCTACTTTATCTGGTTCATGCTCTACGCTCTCCCTCAGGCCAGTGGTGTCCTGGTTTGAGAAAGCTGTTTAATTAAACCTACTTTGAAAGACAATACATCATGTTTATGACACCGCCACACTAACTCAGACACTTATCGCTAACACTAATCAGGAAAAACAACATTAATATCTCTCTTCTGTTTTGCTAGCTACTCTCCACTGGGTAATTTTACTGTGCTATGAATATTGCTCGCAAATGACCAGACGCTTTCATCAAGAATTAACACTCCCCCGCCTCTTCCCTCACTCCCTCCTGTCTTCCACTGTCTCCCCTGTCTTTACCACCAATTCCCTTTATACTGTCTTTCTCTCCCTCTCTGCTCTCTCTTCCCAACCCCCCTCTCTCTCCCTCCCCATTCCATTTCTGTCTGATGATATTGTTCAGTCATTAAAGCAGCAGGTAGGGGTTGATGAGCAGCATGCGGCTGGTTTTTTATAAAAGGTTGAAAACAAATGCTACAGGACTCCAGTGATTTCAATCGGATTTGTGTGTCTGAAGAACATGTCTCAGTCTCGACCAAGCGTCTGTCTTAGTGTGTGCAAGACAAGAGGTATATCAGAGTTAAATTGTGTGTGTGTGTGTTTGTGTGTGTGTGCGCATGGTGTGTGTGTGTGTGCATGTGGGATGTTGAGTCACTCAGTGGAAACCATTTATCCAGCGGAAGACAATAATCAAGCAAATATCCTCCATCCATCATCTCTCAGAACTACCTGCTGGGATAAACAACTAACACTGTCACACAGACACACACACACGTCTCCATAGGTGTTTTAGTGGAATAGGACATGGATGGCTCTATTTGAACAAACCTAACGCAATGGTAATTCTGAGCGCAGGCGTTAGCACTATAGGTTCAGGGGTGTGTCAGAAATATTTTTGCTGTTTTCACTATCACAATTATCGGCGCACTATCTTGCGTTGGCGTGAAAGGGCTAGGTTTTGATGAGTAATCAAGTTGTGGATGTATCGAGGCTTGGCCAATCAGAATGTGCTCCATGTTCACTTGACCCATTTGCTGTCCACATTGTTCTAAGTAATTGTATGGCTTCAATAGCATTCAAACTTAAATAGGGGCTAGGCCTACTGTAAGTTGCATTATGGCTGAGCATGGACATGCCAAACATTGTCAATAAGCAAGATTAAATTAATTATTGATAAGGCCTAAAAAGAGAACACATAATTCTAATCATATTCTAAACAACACAACAACTTGTTTTAAATAGGCAATGTCACACTTACAGGCACCATAATTTCTCCCCGTGGGCATATAATATTAAAACAACGCAGACTATGGAGGTTTTTAATGCACATCCAACATTTTCACAGTAGCTGGACAAAGACCCAATATAAATAGAAAAGGAGAATGTCACGCCCTGACCTTAGAGATCACCTGTATTCTCTGTTTGGTTAGGTCAGGGTGTGATTTGGATATAATCTAGTGTATTCTATTTCTATGTTGGCCGGATGTGGTTCCAAATCAGAGGCAGCTGTCGATCGTTGTCTCTGATTGGGGATCATACTTAGGCAGCCATTTTGCCTACCTTTAGTTGTGGGATCTTGTTTCTGTTTCTGTTTCTGTTTCTGTTTCTGTTTCTGTTTCTGTTTCTGTTTCTGTTTCTGTTTCTGTTTCTGTTTCTGTTTCGGCTTGTTGCTGTTAGCCTTTAGAACTTCACGTTCAGTTGCTTTTGTTATTTTGTCAAGTGTTTATTTAATCATTAAACATGTACGCATACCACGCTGCACCTTGGTCCGATCCTTTATACAAGGAACGTGACAGAGAATGTCCACTCATCGTTCTACTGCTCCCAAATAGACCTATGTTTTATGAACATAATCGGAACCATCAAATTGCATTCACACATCTCCAGAAGTTGCATTGCAAGTGCGCCACGGACGTTGTCACCATGAAACCAGGAAGGTGAATCATTCTAATAAGTTTGGTTGTAATAAAATTTAACGAAAAACAAGCTGTTTTATTTAACAACAACAACAATAAATAAATGTAAAATGTAATATCATAAAATGGCCAGGATAAAAACAACACACATTGCTGTTGAACCAGCCTTCGTTATAGTAGGCCTAAGGGAGGGCTTGGGTTTTGAACATATGAAACGGAAATCAAGCAATTTTTACAGGTTATAGATAACTTCTAAATATGAGGTTCACCAGTATTCACCAAGGGACTTTTCGCTCATTTCATGATGGGCATGGACACGTAACCTACATCATGGAGGGTTTTTTACGCACGTCCAAAACGGGAACTGCACGGCTAAAATAATGTGGGCCTACCTACAATGCATAGATAAAAAGGAAATGTCAGCTCACTGTTTTACTCCTTTCAAACTTAAGCGGTCTTAGGAGCCAAACCCATTATTGACAGTCTTGATTGCATTGGGCAGACAAAAAAAGCCTTAATTGAGAGGAGGGGAGGCTATGGTTGGTTATTAATCAAATAAAATTGTTCTATGCGCATATGGGCAGTGTGTATCATGGCTGGATATGGGGCATTTCCGGTGTCTAAATTCATGCCATAACCAACTGTGTTACCGCTAAAACCAGCTTTTGGTTGGTCTTAAATATTCCATCAGCGCTGCCTGAAATTAGCACTTTGGATCATGTTTTTAAGGACACACCTAAAATATTTCCACCCCACCCATCTGAGCGCAAGCGAGCTGATGTGGGATTATTTAAGATACTATTTGAAGAGGAAGATGGGCAGGGACTCTGCTGTCCTAGCTTCAGGTGGAAGCTGGTTCCACTATTGGGGTGCCAGGACAGAGAAGAGCTTGGACTGGGCTGAGTGGGAGCTGCCCTCCCGTAGGGGTGGGAGGGCCAAGAGACCAGAGGTGGCAGAATGGAGTGCTCGGGTTGGGGTGTCGGGTTTGAGCATAGTCTGAAAGTAGGGATGATCCTCTTTCTAACCCTCCTTCTCTCCTTGCCCATCTTCTCCACTTCTCTCCTAACCATTCTTCTCCACTTCTCTCCTAGCCCCTCTTCTCCACTTCTCTCCTAGCCCCTCTTATCTCCTCTCCTAACCCCTCTTCTCTTCTCTTCTCTCCTCTCCTAACCCCTCTTCTCTCCTCGCCTAATCCCTCTTCTCTTCTCTCCTCTCCTAACCCCTCTTCTCCACTTCTCTCCTAACCCCTCTTCTCCACTTCTCTCCTAACCCCTCTTCTCCACTTCTCTCCTAACCACTCTTCTCTCCTCTCCTAACCCCTCTTCTCTTCTCTCCTAACCCCTCTTCTCTCCTCTCCTAACCCCTCTTCTCTCCACTCCTAACCCCTCTTCTCTCTGCTCTTAACCCCTCTTCTCTCATCTCCTCCCCTATTCTTTCCCACTACATCCCTAATGACATGAGTGTCTCACAGCAGGCTGCCTCAGGGCCGGATTAATGCAGGGGCTTACGTGGGCTGAAGCCCCTGGGCACAGGCCTGTGGGGGGCCTGTCATGCCAAATAGTGTCCATCTGCCAAAAAGTGTCCCGTCCCCCCCCTGCATCACAATGGGATTCAATGAATTCTAGCTTCCGTTGCTAGGGCTAGTGCTAGAACTTGCAAAATTCTGACCTGCCTATGTAATGAACCAAAGCGTCCGTTGCTATGCTGGTTGCTTGGCTCCATTTTACCTAGCGGTCGTGGAGGACGGAGGACGCGGGCAGTGCACGCTCAGTCTGCGCAAAATTGTTAGCTCAGAATTGCTTGTGTTTTTGACGACGACTACTTGCTACCTACTGCTTCAGAGGACCGAAAAGACTGGAAAGAGAACACTGTTTCTTTACCATATATTTGTCTTTATATATATATATATATTGTTAAATAGGAAGAAATAATTTAAGCTGTAATTAGATTGACTTTGCTAGCTAATGTACTTATTTAGCTCAGCCTGCCTAGTCAGCTAGCTAGATAGTCAGACAGTTTTATTTAGCTAACGTTGGCTAGTGTAGTGTCTTAGAGTCTGTGATTGTGCTGACCTTTGCAAAAAGTGTGTTAGAGGAAACTTGGCTCTGTGATTGTGCTGACATTGCAAATGGTGTAACAGATGAACTTTACTCTACTTTGCTGAAACATCTGGAAAGCATTACTAAAGTTCCTGGAAAAAAG